>NW_020664542.1:1603641-1694428 GCF_002925995.2 Terrapene triunguis | reverse complement strand
GGGCAGCATGTTGTGCTGTCCCAGTGAACCGAAGGCTTTAAGCTGGCTTTTCAATGTTACATCATCTTATGCAATACACTCCTGCTGACATTGATAGAACGCACCTCTTTGTTCTCTCCCCCCCGGTTCATTTCCCTTTGAACGCAGTCCAAGTGGGACTTAGCTTCATCACTTTAAACAAAAAGAAGGATTCTCCTCGTGAGGGTTAAGAGCTGCTGAATCCCCCTAACCTATTGCAGTGATGAAAGCGATTTCCTGCCTTGCTGGAGATGGTTCCAATTTCACATTTGCTCAAAGGAGCTTCAGATTTTTACAGAGCATAATGAGTCTTTGAAATAAAGCTCCAGTTGGCTATTCCTTTATCTTAAACTCAAATTACTAGAGGATCTCGACTCCCTGGTTGTAGGCAGGGGCTCAGAGATGGTCCTACAAAGTGAGGTTCTGGGCACAGTCCGGAGATGTCAGTGTCCCAGAAAGGCCACGTTACGACGCTGTCACATATAATTGCATGCTCACATAGGGAGGCAGACATCCCGGTACCATGTAAGAACCCAAATAGAGCAGGGAGAATGAAGAACCCGGAATGTAATTATTAATTGTGGGTAAAAAAAGCTCAGCTGGAGTCTTTGTCTACGGACCTTCAATCAGTAGTTTGATTAGCAGAAAAGTTTGAAATCCACACTTACTAGCTGGTGGGAGAGGAGGGAGTTGGGGACTAGATGTTCACATGTATACATTTATTTTAAATATAAGCACCAGAATAGTGAGCATTTCACCACCACAGAGAAATTGTTCTTGCTTATAGGCATGAAAATGTGACTCTCAGGGTAACCATGTTCCCCTATTTTTACAGCAGTCATACTAACAGTGGGCTTGTCTATATGAACACTTAGTTTGCAGCAATCTGAGGTGTAAATCTTCCTCGCAGTAAGTGTGCATGTGGACCACAAAGCAGCTTAAACTGCGGAGTAAACAGGCCAATCAATGGCCTGTCAGTTCTGTGTGCTTCAGTGCATTTGATGCTGACAAAGTACTGGGACTGGCCTACCAGAGCCCCTGGACTGACACTTACTCTTTTCATCGGCTGCTTTTACCCATTCATAGCCTCACTTTACTGCGCTCCTCCCGAAGAAAGCAGCAAAGTGACCTTGTGTTAATAGAACAAAGATACATTCACCCTGACTGCAGCTCCTCTGTGCTGCCATTACGTTTTGACTTGTTACTCTTGCAGAAAGTTCATAAGAATGCTGTCAGACCCTGCTGTGTTGTAGCATTTCTTGGCTGCCAGCCACTCATTAAGAGGGTATAAATTGCTGAGCTAGAAATGTTAAATGAGGCAATGCTTGTGAGCACTCAGGACTGTTAGAAAAGCAGGCTACTCGCTAGCATCTTACATCTTTCCTGAAAGTGAGAGAATTGACACTGTCTAATCAGCTGAATGAGAGGTTTAAGAGAATAAGCATTTTAATCGCTAACGTGTGAATGGCACTATGAAAACTAAAGCATTTTCCTGTGTGATTGTGCATCACTCCCAACACTGCCACCAGAGAGGAGCTGCTGACCCCCATCTTCCCCTTGCTTGCTAGTCTTGTATATTCCCACCAGCTCTGCCTACTGACCTGAAGTGGTGTCAGTTGAGCCAGTTCACTAATTTTCCTTAACATGGAGGCATGGAATGTGAGTTGTTCCAATAATCAAACATCTTGGGTCATTAGCACTAGTGTTAATCCTGTCATTTTCAGAAGGTCATAACAAGTTTTGAGTTATTGTATGTCTGACCTATTTCCAAGTTCCGTGTTCCTTTGGTATTTGTCTTGCTCTCCTCCTGCTCTGTGCATCAGGTGTCCTCCAGTAGACTGATCCCAACCAGAGTGAATAGAGAGGACTTGAATCCCCTTGTAGCAGACTCTCTAGGGCTAGAGAAGCAGGTGAGGATCACACACAGTGCTTGGGCATACAGGGTGGAAAGCTTTTCTGCCCCATCTTGTGCTTCAGAATACTAGTTACTTGGCTCCCCCAATTCATGGACTTAGCCTGATGCTAAGGTAGCAACCAAAAAGCAGGGAACAGCGTAAAGAAGAAAATAGCTGATCCTGAGAAACCTTCAGTGCGTGAAGAGAAAGGTGCCCACAGAGACACTCTTGCTGAAGTGATAGAGGGGTGCCGAATGTTTTCCTGACTAAATCTGAGGTGGTGCTGATCTGACTGAAGGTGCAGGAACCTGGTTAGTGAAGCAGAAAGAAAATTACCATTTATGCTGAATTGAATTCAATGCCCAAGCTCCCAAGGTTGCTCCATTCTCCTAAAACAGGATATAGGAAACTTCCACTGAAATCAGTGGAAGCTGCCCATATTGAGCAGCAGAAGAGGATCCCAGCATTTGGTGAGATATGTGTGCATTGAGCCCTCTTGAAATAGCTGGATGGTCGAATGCACGGATTCTCAAACTGGGGGTTGTGACTCCTCAGGGGGTTGCGAGGTTGTTAAATGGGGGTTGCGAGCTGTCAACCTCCACCCCCAACCCCGCTTCGCCTCCAGTATTTATAATAGTGTTAAATATTTTTTTTAAAAGTTTTATTTTAATTTATAAAGGTGGGGGAGGGTGTTGTACTCAGAGGCTTGCTGTTTGAAAGGGGTCACCAATAGAAAAGTCTGAGAACCAGTGCAAACTCATTGTATTTGACTGATGCAGGCCCAAGATGCTGGAAATTGAGTTCACAGACAGCTGCATTGGACTGTGCTGTTCTGTAGCCCAAGTACCAAGAAAGGCAATGAGCAATTGTAGCAGTCTCACTCAGGAGCTGGTATTTGCTGTTGGCTTTGGGCCTGGCTTTTTGGCCATTACTGGGCTTTCTTTGAGTGTAAGAACTGGAAAGCTGGCTTTCCTCACAGTGCTTTGCCTTGCTGGGTGTGTTCATGCACCTCCACGCAGTAGCCAACACCAGATTATTGTAGGTTGCAGTGTTGGTGAGGCCAGGCTGTGCTCAGATGCTGGGATTCTGAGGCTTGGATCCAATATCTGTACTGGAATATGAACATTGTCTCTAAATCAATATAATGCTCTCTCTCAAATACATACCTCTCATTTTACGTCTTAGATCTATTTTATGTTTGTTCTATTCTTGCCAGCCACACGACTCCAGTGAAACACTGCAGCTTAACTGAAACGCCACGAGGGGACGGCTTTCTCTTGGTGTCTGTTTTGAGGCAGTATCGTAAGCATATCAGTCTCCCAATATTTGTCAGTTTAGATCATATTTGAGGCTGACTGCTCTGGTCTACTAAAGGTGCATGAATATTCGTAGTGAGAGACCAGTTTGGCCTGGACAAATTAGGGATAGACTATGACTCATTTCCCTAGTGTAGGATATTCCCTCCCTGAGATTCACAAGGAGATTTCTTTCCAATTCCATTACACATGTTCATTGCAATGTGCTAAAGGCCATTGTTTGTTCTTTCCCATTTATGTGTAAGCTCCACTCATTTTGCCGATCAGCTCAATGCTGAATCCTTTTGGAAATCCCCACTAATTTTCTCCTTGCATCAAATGCATAACTTACACTGCCATTGACACCAGTGATGAATTTGGCCCCTTGTATCAAACGTTCTCTGCTACATAAAATGAATAGTGCTGGTGAATATAAAAACAGGCTAAGTAGAAGTAGCTGTTTGTTGCTTGTAACGAGCACATAGTTTAAGCTTGACAACACTGATATTAAGCCACTCTCCTCTATTCGCCTCTGCTGCTTATGTTTATCTTCCAAGGCTTTAGCGTTAGCTCTCCTGGTTCCTGACTTGTTCAATAAAGTCCTTTGTCCCTCTGTTCCATATGAATGGTATTTGCTATTGGTTTATGGCATGGGTATTTCAAATGCCATTTGCAACGGCCCTCATCTTTAATACATAGGTACAGCCCTCAGATGCTACAGGTCCCAGCCTGCAGTGGTCCCTCTGGTGACTGTAGTCAGTGTTGTTTGATGCAAATTGGGTGTAGTCCTTCAGCTCTTGGCCAGTTTGCCGGTGCATCTTACGGTTCGGGAAAGACCAGCTGCTCCAATGAATAGAGGCCTTCTTTTTAATCCACCATATTGACTAAACTGCATAAATAGCATTACCTTTCCAGTGGCTGCTTCCCTTCAGAACCCACCCCAGCGTATGCCCGGGTACTCGGAGGAGCATTCGACTGTTTGAATTTTCAGGGAACACAAGATTTTAAGCCGACGTGATCAGGGCCTAGATGTTTTCACTTTTGAATTTAGGATTGTTCTTCTCATGACTGCTTCAGTCTCTGCTCAACTTCCCTGCACCCGTCTCCATGATACAGCCTTGTATCTAGCACATGCTGTGCCTCTGTTGGACTGGCTAGTGGCTGGTCCTGCTGGAAAAAGGAACCTGGCAAGTCCTCAGTCACTTCCTGTCACTTGAACTTGGCATGTGTATTGCCATTCGTGGCATAATACGAATATCATCTCTGAATAATGGCTGATATTCAGCTAGTGTCTGTGTTGCTCTCACTGCTTTTCCTTTTACTGTGTGTCTTCCATGTTTTCCTTCATCTTACTTTTCCCCTCTCCTGTAGCAGCTATAACTGTACTAATTTCATCTCTATATTGCCCTGGGTCCATTGATTTCTTTTGTTAATTGAGAATGCTTTGTTCCTAGTATGCCTGCTGTTTAGGGTGCTATTTAGTGCAGCACTGTTCAGGAAGAAATATATTTCTCTATTTAAAAACGACTAATTCATTGGGAGCTGGGTGGCTTTGGGCACTGAATTTTCACTGATTGAGATCGGGGCTCAAATTTAGCTTGGGTGGCTGAGAGAAGAATTGAGTGGTGATCTCGGCGGGGATGCACGAACACATGCACTTTGGCACAACTGGTAGATGACCAGGCACCAGTGTAGAAGATGCTGCTGTTCAGGGTGGCAGAGTGGTGAGGGGCACAGGATGGAATTGCAGGGCTGCAGCAGATGCATTGATAGAACTATGCATGTGCTTTAGTCTTAGTATGGGGATGGCTGGTACTTGGGTAGCGAGTCAGGCAGATCAGAGGACTGTAAGGTACAGGTTAGCCTTCCCTTTGCTGTTGGAAATAGCTCTGCAGGCTGGAGAGTGAAGGACAGTAGAGTTAGTATGTGGTGCAATCTGTATTTTTAAAACTCCTCGACGCAGCTCTACTACAAGAACCTGCTTTACTACACAAAGCTGCTTTTGTTTGGGCAGGAGGTCATGTGAAGAGGAAGAGTTAGAGATTCTTAGTTGCCCCTGAGCTGCTTTCAAAACCATGGTCCCTGTGGCCATTGAGTCATTGATGTCAAACACTCTTAGTAAATTGTAAGGAAAGTTCAGGTACCGTGTCCAGGGTTACCATGTGTGGCTTTCAAGGACAGTAAAATGGAACACAGTCTACAAGAGAACGCTGCCATTCTTAATAAAACCGCTGTTTAAGTGGGTTTAGCCTGTAGCAGAATGGACGGTGCCTGAGGCTTCCTTTCTAATGCTTCAATGTGTTGTCCAGCCTCTTGTGTGCTTTCACATCTCTCCACTTCGCTCACATTGCTGTTTTTTTTGTGTTTTTTTTTTTAGTGTTTGTGAACTAAATTCACACTTGTGGCCTCTTATATCCTTGGTCTGTTTTGTCTGTCTTTCTGTCCACTCCGTGTCTCACTCTCTGCAGAACCTCCACCAGCTCAAACAGATTCACACCCTGAGGCAGATGAATGAGCAGCTGTTGGCTGAAAACAGGGCCTTGACCCGGGTCGTAGCCAGGCTCTCAGCGTCCACCGAGCCCCCAGAATCAGAAGAGCTATAGCTTCTTCCCCTCCAGTTCACCTCGCCTCCTTCCTTTATTCCAGGCAGGTCTTTACTGTTATTGTCTGAACTGTCCCTTGCCCCTTTTAACTCTTCATGAAGGTGTTTGGTAAGCCTGTGGCTCAAAACACAGCATGTGGCAAAGGGGTGGTGGGCAAAGGATTCTCCCCGCACACTCTTAAAAAAAACCAACCTTCCAGCATGACATAGTTCTGTGTTTGTACCCAGAGTTTTAGAGTACACTGCATTTGGCTTCTCTGCTCTCTGCCCCACCTTGGAGATGCTGGCCTCATCGCTTTTGCAAATAACTCATACTCCAGGGATGCATTTTCCATGTGTGGGCTTGAGATTGGAGAGCATCGTGCTGCGTAAATGGAAGACTTCAACCCCTCCCCCCTTTTCTCAAAAACTCCTGAGCTGAGGACACAGTAGGGGCTGGAGTGGATAACAAACTGCTACTCAAAACCAGAATATTTGTCCTCATGCTCTCCTGGGACTCTTAATGCTGATAAATGGACGTGTTACATTGAGTCTGCCAGCACCATCTATTATGTCTTAAAGTGGGAGCATTTATTGCAGCATGTAATTGATCATACCAGGTACTATGAGTCGCTCTTATTTCACCTTGGTAGAGCTGTATCAGAAGTCAGTAGCTAGCAACTAATACTCACTGCCTGTGACACCAGGATTATCTGAAGTCAGCATTAACGTCCTGCTGGGGACACTGTGAATAAGCATTACACATCTCAGATGAGAGAGCTGTTTATAAAAGTCTGGCACTTAGCAGTTGAAAGCTGTGTTCTTTTTAACTTTACTTGTATAAGGAAACCGTTTGTCCCCCTCTGTGTTTTGAAGGGCACTTGTTGACTGGGACTTTAATGCAGCATTTACAATATCCCCCAAGCAATCTGTTTAAAGGTTAACATGAGCAGGTAGGAGGCATGCAAGATGCATTTGCTTTTTCCACAATTGTTAAATTTACTGCCGAGCAATTACTGTTTGAAAGCCCCAAAGTTGTCTGTTTCGATCAGCTTTGAGCATCACATGCCATGCAGTTAGGTCTCTTCTGTCATGCTTTTTCTTGCTCAGTGTTAAAATTAAGAGAACTAAAAATGTAAATCCTAACTGTCCCCTTCAAGTCTGTCAGTCTTGTGCCAGGTTAGTTCAGAGGTACATGGGCACACTCAGATATAACTAGGGAGGCAATGTGTTCCAGTCCTTGGAGCTAGGAGACTCATTCGTATTAGAAATAAGGTACAAATCTGTAACAGTGTGGGTGATTAATCATTGGGAGAAACTACCAAGGGAAGGGGTGGAGTCCCCATCTCTTGAGATATTCAGATCAACACTGGATGTCTTTCTAGAAGATGCACTTCAGCTAAACCCAAGTTTAGGCTCAGTACAAGTGTACCTGGGCAAAAATCTCTGGCCTGCGTAAGAGGATGTCAGACTAGATCAGGGGTCGGCAACCTTTCAGAAGTGGTGTGCCAAGTCTTCATTTATTCACTCTCATTTAAGGTTTTGTGTGCCAGTAATACATTTTAACGTTTTTAGAAGATCTCTTTCTATAAGTCTATATAATATATAACTAAACTATTGTATGTAAAGTAAATAAGGTTTTTAAAATGTTTAAGAAGCTTCATTATAAATAAAATGCATAAATTAAAATGCAGAACCTCCCCCAGACCGGTGGCCAGGAACTTGGGCAGTATAAGTGCCACTGAAAATCAGCTTGCGTGCTGCCTTCGGCACGCGTGCCATAGGTTGCCTACCCCTGCACTAGATGATCTAATGGTCCCCTCCTGGCTCTGCTGCTGACTCATTTATGACCTTAAACAGGAAACCAAACCTTGGTTTCCCATCTGGATAATGAAAAAAATGGTTACCCTCCTTTTTAAAGTGCCTTGATCAACGAATGAAAACTGACAAGTATTTTCATCCCCATTAACCACTCCATATGCCAGGGTGATGGTGCCATTTCTCAAAGGGTTTTATTTAATTTTCAAAAAATCCCCATCCCTTCGAAAGGTCTCCATCACTTTCTCTTTCCAGTCACACCCTCACTTGTACCTGACAGGTGACAGATAAGTGAAGTTCATATGCAATACTTGCACATGTAGGATTCGCTTTACCATATTGTTACACCAGTCAAACAACGCTGGAAGGGATGTCCTGAGGACTGAATTCCCGCTGCTGTGTTGGTTCAGCTCGTTCACTTTCAGTATTGTATTGACCAGAAAAGTGTTCAGCTGTCTGTCCTAGTCATTGTCAATCTGCTTTGTGTCTAACTCACTTTACAAGACTCCAGTTTGCTTTACAGTGAAACAGATAGGGAACTGGTACATTCAGCAAGTAAGGGTGAGGAGGGGGGATGGTATTTTAAAAGCTTGGCTTTCTGCAGTCAAGCAGTCAGGTCTGTTCTACTTTCAGAAGCTCCCTTGGGAGTAGTTGGTTTCTTTGTGCAGGGCTGAACCTTTTTAGAAGTACTTGTTTTATTGTTAAAGTTGCATTCTTACTGGTGCAATAAATCACCAAACCTTGGTGGACCTTGCTTGTAAAACGTGACCAAGCTCCAAGCTTCCAGTAAGCAGTTAATATTGAGACACTGCTATGTAACCTCTTTCACTCCTTATGGGAACCCATGACAGATTTACCTGTTCCCAAACCAGGAGACACCAACTAGAGGGTCCCCCACAGCCATCTGGATTTGTTCAAGACTTCACAATACACCAGAATCCACCAAACAGAGATGTAGAGAGGACACCAGCTTCTGGGAAGCTTTGCTTGTCTGGAAACTGAATCCTGACATGCAAACAGGAACTAATGTGATTAAACTGACTAGGTCTGTTGACCCAGCAGTTTGTGTATGGCTGTGCTGAGTCTTGCTTGGGCTGCAAATTGAGTTGGAAGGCAGGAGAGAAGCAACCAGATACCAAATGCTTTCCCCATGTCACATGGTCTCTTGGGACTACAGTGATGTACGGTGTCCTCCATCCACCTAACAGTGGCAAGTTACCGTATATACTCGTTCATAAGCCGAATTTTTTTAGTAAAAAAGGGAAGCACCAGAGAAGGGGATCAGCTTATGAACGGGTATAGAGAGGGAGAGGTGGGACACAGCCCCTCCCCCCAACAGAGGGAGCAAGGAGAGGCAGCAGAGCCAGAAGGGAAGAGGCGGGGCCAGAGTCTCTCCTCTTCTGGCCACATTGCTCTCCCCCCAGTCTCCGAAGCATCTGCAGCTCCGGGGCTGGCAGGCTGCAGCCATGCTGCTCGGCCCCGCCCCCAGAGCACGCTGTGGCCGTGCCACCTGGCCCAGCCCACTGGAACATGCTGCAGCCGCGCAGCCCAGTCTGGCCCGCCGGAGCAGGCTACGGCCATGCTGCCCAGAGACATCCTCCCCTGGCCCGCCCCAGATAAGGTGGGATGGGATGGGGAGAGTGTGGGGGTCCCGGGCTAGGGGTGGGATCATGTGGGGGGTGGTCACAGGGGTTACTCCTGTGACCCCCAGCTTCTCCCCCCCAAAACATTTCCCCACCAGTTGCTGTCCCGACCCATCAGGGTAAGCAGCTGGCGCACCGGGACACTTTGTTTACTTAGGTTTACCTCCGTGCCTGTGGACGCGAGGTAAAGAAACCATCTCGACCCACCAGCAGCTTATCCTGATGGCCCGGGAGCCAAAGTTTGCTGACCCCTGAATTATAGGGTCGGCTTATGAACGAGTTATAAAAAAAAATTCCATTTTTACTTATCCATCTTGGGGGGGTCGGCTTATAAACGAACCAGCTTATGATAGAGTATATACGGTAGTTGGTTTTTTATTGGTAAAACTGACCTATTGCTTAAATGCCAATAAAAATAATCCAAACAAACGCTTGCCTTTCAAACCAACACACAGACCAACAGCACAACCATTAAAAACAAAACAAAAGATCACTCGTTAAATCCCCACCCTACCCTTGGTCTCCACAACCACATTACGCGCACCTCCTTCCCTCATACAAACCATGCAGCCTTTAACTCAGACAACGTGGCATGGTTACCTTCTCTTTGGCATGCTGAATGCCATTGTGCAGTGGTAGACGTTTGTGGGGGCAGTGTAGATTTGTAGTTTAAGCCTGCTTTGTTGGCTTCACTGTTAATGGAGGGAATTGCTTAAGTGGAAATAGTGTGTAATAGTGTGTTTCACTCTTGGGAGTTGTCTGTTGGCAGCAGTGTTAATGTAGGTGATCTAATGAGGAAGTAGGGTTGTTTTTTTCCAGTAGCTGTTTGTGGTATGAACTGAGTTTGCATGTTAGCTAGTGAATTCTTGGCTCCTTATGGGTGTGCTGGATTGTTCCACTTGAGCCAAATAAAAAGATTCTTAAAGATTTGTGATTTTGTTTGGGGGACTTTCCCAGGTTTTTAAAATCCATCTCAACATTGATATTAATTGACATGGATAACTTATCAGTGTTGCCTATCGTTGTCCTCAACCTATCCAGTTTTCAATCGATTGTGGCAGCCATGAGTCCAGCGCTTAATCTATACCAGTGTGATCCATGAGAATTTTTTCATAGCACAGTTTAGTGTAGACAAGACTAATCTTGTTGGATGTAAACTGCCCTGTCCTCTACCTGGAATTTCTGACTTGGCCATTTAAAGTTGACCTACAGGGGGGGAAATGGGTTTGTGACCCTTTCAGCTTTGTGTGGCCATACCTGAAAGGCTTTGAAAACATACTGTTTACCCCGGAGGACTGGTGCAATGACATCCCAAGAGGGGAAGGGAATAGTCCGCTACTGTTTTGATTTTAACACCTATTAACTGAAATTACTAATGAACACTATACAGGAAGGAAGGATTTGCTCTGTCAATGTCTTCCTCCTCCTTCAGGTGCAGTATGAAAGCTTGCAATACACAGCCCTCAGATCCTCCAGAAAAGTCAGGGATGACCAGACTTGCATCTGATTTTTTACTAAGGGCTTGTCTACACTTACCCAGGGATCGACGCATCGGCGGACAATTTAGCGGGTTTAGTGAAGACCTGCTAAATCAACCGCAGATTGCTCTCCCGTTAACTCCTGTACTCCACCAGATCGAGAAGAGTAGGGGGAGGCAACGGGAGAGCATAGTGTGGACGCTATTAACATAAATCTTTCCGGTCTCCTTTGTCTATCATAAAGAGGCAAAAACAGGGCATGCACGTAACTTTCTAAAAATACTTCAGGTCACCCTCAGTCAGTCTGTCAATCGTAACTAGCCATTGGCAATCAATTCACGATCTAATGATCAAGCTCTAAAATGATTCCCTCATCCTAGCCCTGCCTTTGTCCTGCTGCTTAACTCATTTCATGTAGTGCTGGCGTAACTTTAAGAAAGAATGCTGTCTCCGAACCTCCCACTCTGGGTCCTTTGGCTTGTCCAGAGAGCTGCCTCCGTGGCCGCACCTGTTCCCATTTCTCGAAAGGGCTGATCAGAATTGCAGAGGGTTTTGGAAAATCTCATAAATGTGCTGACTGCCCCCAGCAAGCAGCAGATGGGAAGTGTTCGGTACTGAAAGCACTCCGCACTCATCCCCTGTCACTCCAGCTTTGAGTCTCCTGGACTGCTGTAATTCACTGTGTATGTTCCTTTCCACCGGCCGCTGGCTCCCATTAGCCTGGTGAGGCTTTTGTGATGGTAACAATGAGCTGTGTAACCCTTCCCCTGCCTTTGTCTTTGTGCAGGTTTTGACAGAGCTGAAGTCCGACAATCAGAGGCTGAAAGATGAAAATGGAGCACTCATCCGTGTCATCAGCAAACTCTCCAAGTAGGACGTCGGAGGGAAGGAAGGAAGGAGGGGGCTTCTCTGCACAAGCTGCCAACCCTGCCACCCAGCCCCCAACCGCCTCTTGCCCTCCAATCAAAAGTACAGCAAGCCTTTCAGCCGTGGGAACAATGCGCCTCGCACTCCCCCGTCCCGTCCCCTCATTGTACATTCCCTTAGCACCCCTCTGAATGCACCCCCAGCCATTTTATTATTTTAATTTAAGCATGTCGTGGTATCTTGGACATTTTATTCAAGGGGAAAAGAGACATGAGAGCTGGGTTTGAGCTGCCAAAACTTCCTGCCACAAACCCAGCCTTGTCCACATTGGACTCCAGTCTGGAGCAGAGAAGCTTCTACTGTAATAAGCGATACAGAAATGACTCTGTAGAAGTGATCCGACGGGTCCAGAACCTTTGTAGCTGGGGGCAGGGGGACATGGGCGGGAGTTGTCACACTGAGGGTGTACGTCAGCTGCCCACTTGGCGTTGGGGGTCCGGTTACAATGTGATGCTGTGAAAGCCACGGGGGCTCGTTTCTGTGACAGACTGTGACGACAGCTGCTTTGCACGGAGGCTCTGTTCTCCTGTCATCCCAGTAGCTGACTCTATTTAACGTACGATTTTAAATCTGTTTGCTATCTTCATTTCTGAATCCCAGTTTCAGACCCACCCCCCCGCCCGCCCATTGCCCATGCTTCATTTCTGCAGCCCAGGCAATCGTGGGTCACTCTGTACTCCTTCCACAGTTGCTGTCTCGGTTACTATCCAGGTAATAGCATCTGCTAATTGCATCTGGGCTCTTTCCTCTTGGGATAAGATTCATTGCTGATATTGGCCGGGGTCTCTGATGAAGGAGAAACTGAAGCAGCAGAGGTCACCTGCTGCCCTCACATGCACATGTAACAAATCTGGGTTTGAATATCCATGCAGGGAGGTACGCATGCACAAATAACCAACCCCCATCTTCTTCCAGTAGCAACAGAATGAGCATTTGTCTGTTAGTGTTACTTACAGGATAGCACCCTGCAAAGTACTCGGAGCAGATGTCTGGTGTACTTGTTTTAATTTCCAACAAGAGCAAAAACGAATGAAAATACAGGTGTATTTTGAGTTGGCTTTAAAGAGGAGAGGGTGGAGAGGCTGTATTTGGCTACAAAAAGGATAGCCCGGCCTTTGATGGCAAATCCTGACACAGCTAATACAGCAAGGTTGAGAAACCTTAAGCAATGATCAGTTGCCAGCTCCATGTCATTAGAGGGTGTAACTGTTTTCATTTAATAGTGGCCAGAATGAGCCAGTTTTGGGGTGTGTACTGGTAACCAGATCTGTGGGGTAAACTGTTTTGATTGCTGGAAGCTAGCAACAGGATTTGACATGGATGAAAACCTCAAAGGGCTCTTTCATGTCCTGTGTACTTGGAACAATTTGGAAGTGTTCACTTCCAAGGGCATTAAGAAGGTGACTCCTCCAGATGTTACACACGTCTCTTTCTAGCTTCCAGTGGAAGCCGGGCATTAACTTGTTAACACATCTGCTGAGTCTACCATTAGAGAACTACTTGTGGTGGGTTCGGGAAAGGACCCTCCTTGTTCAGAGATTCCAGCGCTGGCGCAGAAGATGTGAGTCTAGCCACTATGTTGACAGGGACAGATGAGTAACTTGAACATGGATATTATTCTCATCATTGCTCAACAGGGTAAAGTCTAACTTTGTCTTTAGCATCTCGGTTATTGCATCAGTAGGTGTTGGCCTGAGGCAAAGTTTCTTATCTCCCTTCTATTTTTTGTATCCAAAACTTGGTTTTGCACCTACTCTCCAGCTCCTGTGGTGCATCCACCATCCTCTCAGCTGAGCAGGATGACAAGACCCACTTCGGAGCCTCAGTGGCATTGCTTGTGTGTGATGCGAGACATCACTTTTCCTCCGAATGCATTGAGTTGTTGCAACTGCAACACATCTAGTCCAGAGGGGAAGAGATCAAAGCCAATCATGGCACCTGGGCCTTCTGCATAGCACTGTCTCTGAGCCAGGGATCCATTTTATTCCTTCTAGAACTTCATAGCATCCGGAATTAAAATGGGCAAATGCTTATCTGGTTTAATTCCTCACACCTTATCCAAACGCTGCTCTCCTCTAGTAAGCACTTGTTCTCTGGGGTTTTCCCCATCCCCCTGGAATTTTCATTTTATGGCCCACTGCTTGCTTCAGTTTTGGACTGTTAAGTCTAGATGTGACAGGAGGTTGCTCACTTCCTATGTATGTGGAGGTAGAGGTTCTACACCTGTCAGTGGGCTACGGAGAGCAATGCCTTTCAGCTGGCTGGTATGCTATTGCGAGTCTCTCATGAACATGTTTTCCATTGGACAAGAACCACTGTCTGTTTTTTCAATACTCCAGTCTGCAGTATTCCATTCTGCACTATGAGTTTGCCACTACCTACCTGGACCATTAAAAAGACAAAATTCAGGGAATCCTTCTTCTTTACTGCACTTGATCCTAACGAAGAATCTGCAATAGGTAATATGGGATGCAAGAGGCATGAATCTCATGTAGTACCGTGTGAAGCCAAGACACTTTAAATTAGGTGTCTGTTTAGCACTAGGTTTATCATCCTAATCTCTGTCTAGGCTAGAACTCAGAACAAAAATTTAATGTCATTGACTAGCCAGAGCTACAAGCATTTCATAGTGATACAATGCTGTTGTACACCAACTCGGTCAGAATGTTTCTTGGGCTCAGTTGACCTTTGCTGACTTAACTATCCCACTGAGGAGATACAATGCAAGACACACGGCTTTCTACTCTCAAGGCAGAGTGCAGTTTTTTTAAAATGTTCCCTATTTTAATCCATAGCATTTGCCAGTGGTCTCCCCTAGAACGCACTAGAGCTTTTTCCAAGCAATTGCTTGGGGGTGAACCCATTTTTATAACTTGCAGCTGCAATAGCTGAGGGACAGTTTTAATGTGCTTCTTAATTTATCTAGCAGGCTTTCCTGGTAAATTATTTCCCCATAACAAGCAGAATTCACACCTGTCTTTTTAACTGGCAGTGAAATCTAGAGAAGTGTTTCTTCTGCATAAAAATTGCTCCATTTTCTCGGCATGCAAGGATTAGATTTTAGCCAGGTTGTATGCAAGGATGACCTAGCATTGCAGTGACTCCTAGAATTTTCTCTGTCAAATAGAAATTTGGTGAGGAGGAAAACGTGGAAGTTTAGATCTGTGTGTTCTAAACACACTTGGGAAAGGTGGAAAGTGCAGGGTGTGTGAGAATTCTGTTTAAATTGAGAGAGGAGTCCTCTGCCTCTTACAGCTACTTTCCCACCCACAAAAGACTTGCATCAAAGCTGAACTTCAGAAATACCCTCGCACCTTTTGAAGTGCTTGCATATCTCTTATAAATCCTTATGCTGCAAGCTCTGTGCAACTCTGCCTTTGACTAGCTGGGCCATGTAGGCCACAAAGGGCCACAGACATAACCTGAAATGAGGAAGAAATGTTCTTGAGTGGGTTTGTTTCATTGCTCACAAATTGGGAAACCAGGGTTTATTGAAGTGGGAGCGAGTCTGTTTGTCAAAGGTGAGTTTCGGGTGAAATCGAAGGCTTGCTAAGAGGGGTACCTGGGGTGTTGGAGTTTGCAAAAAAGCACTCTCCACTTGCATAGGGAATGTAGCTAGTCTTGAAAGCTGCTAATGTGGGACAAATCTGGAGTGATGGGCTGTATTGGCTGGAGATTAAGGTGGGCGTTCATATTTTTGAGTAAACGTGAATGAATTGGAGGTCATTGCACAGGAGTGACCTCTGAGCTATTAAAGGACAATGCATTTCTTAAAAAAGAGAACAGAGGCAAAGCGGAGTCTGTATAGGATAGGTGTATTGTCAGTGTGGCTTCAGTTCTGTTACACCATGTGACTGGAGATTTTATCTAATGGATATTGATGTGGGACAGTAGTGACAGCAGCTCGCTGTACCAATATTGATCTGCTGTGTGTTGAAGTAGTGAATTGATTAGTGTAGAGAGCAGCCAAATGTGCCTCAGCCAATCAGAGAGCAACTTATCTGCAGTGGTGCAGGTTTTTTAAGTGTACTGCACTCTTACGAATAAGCTGGTTTCAGACTGGTTAAGGGTTTTTGTGTCTTTTTAGTTTTGATCAGTGAATAAGTCGGCCATACAGAAATCGGATTGGCTGGCACAGTCTCCAGGTAATTTTACAGCACTTCCATTTCATCATAAAGTGCGGCAGATAATACCCAGTTGGTTTGGGCTTTCACCGGCCATTACAGGTCTTTTTCCCTTACAGCTATCAGTTATAAGACACTGGAGTATGACCAATAATCAATCGGTTGACAAAGTGCATGTGACGCAGGTATTGTACTACTCTCTTTGAATTGTGATGTGTCCATTGGTGAAAGGTCAGTTCAGTCCCAACTCTGTTTGGAAGGACCTGATTTAAAGGCATCCGGATTATGTGCATTGTGGAAATGTCTCAGAATGAAGAGCCTGCTAATCTGGGCTAGTGAACAATTGTGCTCGAGTCTAGTTGGTGGGAAGCAAGTTAGGTTGTTTTCAAAGCCATTCTGTACAAAGCTTGTCAATCCATAACACACTTCAGCCCCCTGCAGGGGAAAGGATGTTCCAACCCTGATTCTGCCCATCATGCTTGGGGCTGAGCGAGCTGGTAAGAACTTCACCATGTTTGCCCGGGATAGGTTGAAGAAATCTCGCCATTGCTAATAGAGAACATTCTCCTTGCTGACTGCAATACCTAGGGCGAGTCTCCAGCAACCGATAAGCCCTCAGAGATGAAGGCTAGGTTTTCCTGGATTTGTCTCATTCATCCATCAGCTAGGTAGAACCTCTAACTTCCAAGGGTAACGGAGTCTCAGGCCACGCTTTGAAATGCTGGTCATGTTGTACATATGCTTTAAAGTTTCCACTTCTCTCTCCTTTCCTGTCCTCCTCCACCAAAGGCCGTAGCTCCTATTGCTTTTTCTAGGCTATTGCACTGCCGATATGCTCATAGTGCTTAAATGTTCTCTCCTTCTTCCTGGCTCTGAGTGAGGGAACTGCCCGAAAAATTCCGAGTGACCTCGCTGGGATAAATAAAGTGCTGATTTGCACTGAGCCAGCACGGGAGCTATCCTTACCACGTTTGGGTGTTGAAAATGAATCTAGGTCTGGGATCTTTGTGATGCTGAACAGAATTCAGAGGTGGTCCACAAAATATGGCTGTGTGGAAAAGGTATGTGTTCTAACCATACAGGTCTTCCCTAATTCAGAGCCGCCAGCATTGGTGTATAGGGTTGCTTAGTTTTGTGTCCTTGGCAATAACATACTGAAGAAATGCTCCCTTTTGCTAGCTAGTGGTCAGGTCTTTTGATGTACCGGGGAGTTCTCTTGCGTAGACTTGTCCAGAGCCCATTTCAGAGGGAGGAAGAGTTGTCTTGCCACCAGTCTGAGCTTCACCTGCAGTTGTTCCGGGGTAAAAGGATCTGGTAGTGACTGATCACTCCCCATGAATGCAGGCTGTGGAAGGCCTATGTCGGCCTGCTGTTGCTGTTAACAGGCTGATCAGCCTTACTAGACTGCAGGAAGGCGAAGAGAATGAAGACTGTCCGAGCTTTGCAGCTGTCATTGGTGAGAGGAATCTCTGAAGCTGGAGTTCTTGTCTGACACTTCCAAATCGACTCTGGCTGGATTCACGATCCTTTGTTTTGCAGTAGGTTCCCTTTTTCCATACTTCCATCTTGGTTATTCCCTTTCCCATTGCACTGTTACCATCCAGAAGCACAGAGCAGCTCCTGAAACTGTTTAGAACCGGTATTTCTCCTCGACTCTCTCTGCTTTCGCTGCCCTCTGAAAAGACGGATTGATGTGGGAGCTGAAGTGGGTTCTAGCTTAGAAAGTAAAATGGCCTTTAAAAAAAAGGTGGGGGGTGAAATAGGGTTGGAAGAAATCCGCAGTGCCAATTTTCTGAATGACTGCTTAGTTCACTGCAGTGTTTGTAGTTAGACCCAGCTTTGAGGTACTGTGGAGTCTCCAGCCCCTAGGAGCATCCCATGAGCAGTTCACAGAAGGCTGCACCTGAAATTCAGACCAGCTTTAGGGTTGATTCTTCTTTCTCCTTCACTCTCTTTCCCCTAAAGGCCAATCCCCTGATTCTGCCTGGGGTGAGAATTGGTTACTTGATTGATGTGGTTCTTTAAATAGTTCCCTGGGCAATGCTCTGGCTGCAGCAGGGCAAAACACCTGGTGAGCTTCGTTTTCCTGAGCATATCCTGTCGAGGAAGCCAGGCATTTGCCACGCTCACCCCTCGAATGCTAACCCTTGGAAGAGATTAATTGACTGTGGGGTCGGTGCGTCACCTTTCCAAGTAGTACGTGTGCTGTACTTACCTTTCATAAGGAGAGTTTTACAGCTCGTTGTAAATACACTACTTGGAGAAAGCTTATGAAATGGTGGGGAAGAATGTATTTTTATGCAACTTTGAGTGGCCTTTCAAACCCTGAGACGAATGATTTGTTTTACTGGTTGTTGTTATATAGTATTATGTGTTTGAAAGTTTGGGAATAATATTCACAGCTATATGATGCTTGTAAACACAACAGTATTTATAAATGGATAAAATAAAACAGTGTTTTAACTTTTGCCTCTGTCTGTCTAGCAGGGTGTATAATGGTGCAAAACAGACCTGATGATTCTCCCTCCCACCCCCTCCCCCCCAGTTAACCAGACACTGGGTAGGTCAGACTTGGGAGGGGTCTTTCCCTTCTGCTGAGCCTCTTACATTAAAGATTAAGTTAAAAGCACAGAAAACGTTCTGTCCCCTTTATCACTCCCGTGTGTCTCAAAGGCTTACCAGAAATTTCCTTCTGGTTTTCTTTTTTTGCAATAGAAATACCTGGTCCTGACTCACTTGAGAGCAGGACAAGCTCCAGTTCTGGCTTCAGCCCATTGTGATCTCCTTGGGAAAGACTGATTCATGTTTGTTGTTTAATTTGATCTGGGGTAACTGACCAGTTTGTCCGTGTATTTAGATAGCTCAGTGGTTTGAGCGTTGGCCTGCTAAACCCAGGGTTGGGAGTTCAATCCTTGAGGGGGCCATTTAGGGAACTGGGGTAAAAATCTGTCTGGGGATTGGTCCTGCTTTGAGCAGGGGGTTGGACTAGATGACCTCCTGAGGCTCCCTTCCAACCCTGGTATTCTATGATTCTATTGGAAGCACAGTTATTCTAGTTCAGCAACGTTCTAATAACGAACAGTTGGGTCCAGTTCCCCAGCAAAAAGAGGGGAGTGAGATCTCCATCATTCTGATTTTTCTGTCGTTAAACAAAACCCAACTTCTTACAAGCAAAGGCCCTTAGAAACATCCTCCATCCATAAAGTGGTAGCAAAGAGCACTAGTTCACCTTTAACAATAAGCTATGCAATTGAGCTGTGCACCATAAGCAGCTTCAAGGACAACCTCTGCAAAGCAGCTGCTCAGACCCTGCATACAAGGCAGTAAGAAGAGTGAGAAATGCTCAAGGTTTTTTTTTTGGGGGGGGGGCAGGGGAGTAGACATGGAAAAGGTGGAAACCCATCCCTTAATTCTGGGGTAAAAGTGGGACTGGGGCCAGGCCTGAATGACAGTACAGCTGTTGTTCAGTGGAGAGAGGACAGACTTAGGAACACATACAGGGGAGTGAAATTGTAGCCATCAGTTATTGACTGTGGAATCAGGTGAAGCAGTGAAGCTTAAGAGGAACATTCAGCATTTCCCAGAGGTGTCCCATCTTTGCATCAGCTCATGGCAGTTTGCACCCTGCACTAGGATGTTCATTAGCACACGGAGATGAGCCACTAGCCAAGCTTTATGGGCCTATCCCTTTTAAATACACCTCCACACTTCCAGGGGTAGGACCCTGCCTTCCTCCCCACCCAGCCCCCTAGGTCTAGATTAGACCATGACAACATATCAGCATGACAAACACTTTCAAACCCAGGGACCTAAAGTTAGGTTCCTAAAAATCCATGGGGAGGGACCTTAATAAAAGCAGCCTGGTTATCAGAAGTGCTGAGTGCCTGCAGTTCCCAGGCTCTGCAGTGGGGTTTGTGGGTGCTCGACACCTCGGCAAATCAGGCTGCTATTTTTGTGCCCTAAATATGGATTTAGGCACCCAGGTTTGCAAGTGGGGACCAGTAGCATTCAACTCACATTCATGCTAAGTGATTCCCGGTTTCCATTCCCCCTCTTCCTTCCCTGCTAGTTCTTTTCTCCCTCCCTGGAGTGTCTGCATCCCATTTTATTTTGCTTCTGTCTCCTTCTCTTGTATCTCTCCCTTTTCCTTACCTTCCACTTGGTTTCTCCCGGTTCTTCTTTCCACTGGAAATGTTCCTGCCACTCATGAGGTTTAAGAATTCGTCACAAGGCTGCATATATTTGGCTTAAGGAGCCAGCATGCTGGTTACAGGCTACTTTTGCTGAGGGTTTTCATACCATAGGTTACCTACTTCTTCTGATATTGAGGTATTGGAGTGAACCCTGCAGTACTGCCAACCCCACATGCTCAAAAGTCATGAGCCAGGCCTCAGATATTTGAGATAAAAATAATTTTTCAGTGTCTATTTACCTTCTGTTTTCAGAACCTTTAGGGCATCCTATTTTCAAGCCTTTCTGTCCATGAAGGCTAGAAACAAAAGCTGAGCTGCTTGTGTGATCACAAGACTCCAGGAACTTGGGCTTTAAAACAACAAATATCATGAGACTTCTGATAAAACTGCAAGAGTTGGCAATGCTGTCCACATGCAGTGGTACTGCTGGGCCTGGGATCTCACCCTGGCCTGGAGGACTCTGGATATGTCTGCACTGCAGACACACCTGAGCTAGTTTTGATCTAGCTAGCTCCAATAACAGTAAAGCCGCAGCAGCATAGACTTCAGCACAGGCTGTCCAACCTTGTCCAGGATCCAGGGTACATCATACCTGCGTAGCTAGCCCGTCTGAAGTCCATGCGGCAGTGGCTTTGCTGCTGTTGGTATCCAAGATGGCTAGACGACAGCTAGCCGAGGTATGTACATGCTGTGGTCAGACTCAAATTGCGGTGTTGACATCTGCGTGAAATACTCGGGATGAAATCAGAGAAGCTTAACATGGGAAGTTGGTGGTGTGGTGAAATATTGGGAAGAAACCTGCACGTTTTCATAGGCAAAAATAAAACTATTAAGTGATTTACTCCGATTGGCCCAGTTACTGGCAAAACCCATCAACATCAGAGTGTGATGTCTTTTCAGACGCTCACTGTCCACGTGTGAAAAGTGCGATTTGTGAGACAAGGTGGGTGAGGTACTCTCTTATTGGACCCATTTCTGCTGGTGAGAGAGACAAGCTTTCAAGCTACACAGAGCTCTTCTGTGGGGCCAGGAAAGGTCCTCCGAGCGTTACAGCTCAATACAACGTGGAACAGACACTGACTGCATTGAGGCTCCTACCTCGGTCCTGAACGGTCAGGTCCCATTGACTTCCCCACCACTCTGTGAAGCCATTAGCAGCTGCGGGTGCTTGGCATTTCTGAAGATCAGGCTGCTTCTACTTAGCTGCCTAAATGTGGATGTCTAAATGTAGGTACCTAAATGCAAAAATGTTGGCCTCTGCCCAAGAGCGAGGGTGAGGTATAAGTGAAGGCCCTTTATTCCTTAGTAAGGTGAAAGGGGTAATCCCAACACAGCGACGGCTGTCTGGACTGTCTTCCTCCCTCCTATTAATCAAGATGAGAAACACTGATGCCGTTGCCATGGGCTGAGCTTCAGCAGAGCGTGCGGGATCGAAGTGACGTGGGGCTCGGGCTGCTCCTTCAGGCGTTCTCTCTCGCTTTCATCTTCATATGCCTCATTTGGAAGGAGAGCGAAGATATCCTGTGCCAGCCCTTGGGCAGCGACACACCTGATGAATCATGATTTGGGTCAAGCTGTGTCTGGTGTTTTCCCTAAAAGCTAAGCCACATCTTGGGGGAGAAAATGCCTATGGGGACAGGTTGCTGCTGATGGGTTAAAACAATCATTGATCTGTAAAATGCATTGCTGTCCGGGTACTAATGCATCTGCAACATCCACTCAGTGCAGTGAACCTCTAGAGTAACTCCCCAGGTGGCTTCTGCCTTTCTATTAAGGGGTTTGCTTTTTTTAAATTTCTGGTAACACCCAACTGAGATGAGGTCCTTGTGGTGGGTGCTGTACACTTGAGATAGTCCCTGCCCCCAGAGAATCTACACTCTCAAGAGGAGACAGGCCCAAGGTGGCAGAGACGAATTATCCTTGTGCTTAGCATAATGTGAAGTTCATGACCACCAGATGCATAACTATGGAAATACCATGTACAGAAATAGACCAATCAACCCCCTTGGTTGGACCCACAATGGCCAATTTTTCCATTTTTAGCATTAATAAATGGGAACAGCCTGGCTGGTGTGAAAAGTGACCCCTGCTGTTTGCTACCTGTATTCAGTGCCTGTAAGTCTCATCCTGCAACCTGCAGCTACAGAACAATTATTCAAAGCGTAGTAACGCATGGTGCAAAGTTAGCTGTCACAAATGGCTGCCTGCACTGGCTCTGTCACGGCGCATTGCCAGTCTCCCATCAGGCCAGGGCTTCCAGTGACCTTACCGAGAAGTGCTCAGCCTTGGTGCAAAAACTTCAAGCCAATGGACAGTGTCTAAATAGAGACACTCCAGGCTGCCTTCAAAAACGGTGGCCGTGATCTGATTATTCTCTTGCAATCGCCGGGGCTTGGGGCTCCATTGTGCTGTGTACCCCGCCAGCCAAGCCCTGCCCCAGACTCGGTGCAGTTTAACAGCACGGAGGTGTGTTTGGAAGGAAGAGTGCAAAACTGGCTTTCGGTTTTGCAGTAGCCCAGTGAGCAACTGACAGTCTAGAGTTGTAGCTGGGTTACCCGTCCCCACGGGATCTGAACATGCTTTGGGCACCCGGGATGCTCTACCAAGGAAGGGAGCAGAAAGCTCAGGATTTGTTTTCAAAAAACAAAACCGACATGAAGTGTGAACATTTACATTTAGGAAATGCACAAAGCAAAACCCTCCCCTAATATTCAACAGCCCCCGGAGTGAGTCTGTAATGGGCAGCATCATTCTGAGCCCCGACAGCTCTGGCTGCATTCAGGTGCAATCACTGCCTGTTTCTATTCCTTGAATCCAGTTCTTGCAAGCCCCTGGGAATTGGCAGCTGAGGAAATGACTAACAGTCTTTAAATAGGCCAATGACTTTCCTGTAACCATCCCGCTGGGGGCAGAAAAAGTAACTTCACCACAAAACCTGCTCTCCCCTCATCCTTCCTGTAGGGTAACTGGGTGCTGAGCCTTGCGCTGCAGAATCAATGGCAGGGGCCTGATCTTCCCACCAAGTCGGATGCTTTTCTGTAACGAGGCCCCTTTCCTGTGTGGAGCGTGACTGTGCTGGAATCTGGCTTTGGAGGCTGGTACTCAGTGGGGGATACTTTACCCCTCGCCAGGCTGGGGCTGTTGGGATCTCTCCTTTATGCTAGGACGGTTTGGTTTGATATCGTTAACATCTCCCCACTTCGCACAGCTGCTCTTCCTGTTCTAGACACCAGCGTTCTAAGATGACAACGTGTCATGACCACGTGAGCAAAGCTACTCGATGCACGGGTTTGTGCCAAGCCTCCCTTGGCTAGTAGGGGAGGGGCCTGGAAATTCAGCCCCTCAGCAGATGTTGGGGCTAGGAGGGCCCACTTGCTACTTTGGGGGTCCTGCTATGGGTAGTACAGCAGAGTCACATCTGGATCCACGTTACACTGTCCTAAGGAGGCCTGAGCTAAATCTGAGTCCAACATCTTCACTCAAAGTAGCCCAGAGAGAGACTTCGCCAAACTTCAGCCATTCAGGCTGAAATGTCCCTGGCAGGTGTCTTTCTCAGGCTGATTTTTTTTTTTTTTTTTTTAAAGTTTCAGCTAAAACCGTTTCCAAGACCAAGTTTCTAAAATGAGACTAAGGAAAAATGGTTTTGCCCATGTGTTTCCATAACAAAAGAGTGTTTCATTGAGAAGTTCTAGCACTTCTATGCTTGGGAACAGGAACTTGTAATTGACCTTGTGGTTTGCCCTCTGTCAGGGATGTGCCTTTTGCTCTCACCATGAAAATTTGACCAAGATCGAAGACTCCAAATAATCTTTCTCATGTGCTCATTAGAGACTTGTTCAGAGAATTTCTCTGTCAAACTAAAGATTCCACACGTAGTGAGCGAGCTCCAGGGGTAACCTTAATTCTGCTACTTCCAAAATTCTGAGCATGTGACTTAGCAGCCTTGCTGTTCTCTTAAGGTAGTTTATTTGTGTCTCATCTGTAATTAAAGTGAGGAACTGCCACGGGAAGCCCACTAGCAGCCGGTATCGTGTGTGTCATGTCTGAAAGCTGAGCTACGTAAGCTACAGTGAACAATCTCCCCAGGACAACAGGCCTGGTGCCGCTTCATGGCATTGATCTCTAGAATGAATTCCATTTCCTGTGGGGGCCATACACTGAAACATCGTCTCAGCTCCACTAGCTCGCACAGGCCCAGGCAGGAATTCCTACCGCTACGCCTGTCTGGATCAAGAGCTCCATGGGGTGAGTTTATGAGCTTGGTTCTCCAGCAGCAGCTGTGCAGCTGAGTAGCAGAAACCCCTTTGCAGGCAATAAAGGGGGCTCGTGTTCCCCTTTTCTCTAGTTCTTGCTTTTCCCTCTTTGAATTCAGAATTCTCTGGGGTTGTCTCTCTCCCTAGCAGAGGGAGGGTTAATGAGAAGGAAGTGCTTTCCGGGGAGAGTAGCATGCACTGTATTAATTCATGGAAGGAAAGCAGCAGATACGTGGGTGGCAAGAGAAATCCTGCCTGGGAAACCCTCTGCAGTTAGTGGAGTGAGAGGGGAAGCTCTGTGATGCAGGGAAGACATCAAAACCATCCTCCCCTCTGCCTGTTTCTCTGCTCTAGGACTTTTGCCTGGAGCTGTAGTGGCCCCAGAGAATGCCCCAGTCCCTCCATCAGAGCTGGGAGACCCTCCGTTTTGCACATTCACTTGCATCCTGAGCTAATGTCCTGGGCTGCTCCCTTGCCCCATTGACCCTTTATTGCTTCCTGGCTCTAGGCTGCACTTTATGCAACGTGGGGTCTGTTTGGGCCCCTGGGGCTGCGTGCGCTGCTCCGTTAGCTGAAGCCAGTGCACTGCAAGACACAAGTCCTGTGCCTGTATCCACGTCCCTGCTCGCAGGGGAGAATGTTCAGGTGGCTGTAAGTGCAGCTCACTTGGAAGCTGGGGTATTAAACACTCCAGCGAAGGCTCTTTTCTTCCCCAGCAAGAGTCTCCTGAGTGCCTGCTGCCTTGTTCTTGCTGCATCTCTTTGTTTCAAGTTACCAGGTGTGGTGAGAGTTGTGATCCCGTTGCCTGCCATTGCTACACGTGGCCAGCAGGGGGAGACCACCCCCTAGCTCCAGTGCTCGGTGCACCTCGGAGAGTTGGTTCAACTTGACTCCTGGCTACTGGGGCTTCAGTGAAACCAGGTGAGCAGACTCCAGCTCCTAGGGATCATGTGTCCCTCTGTGTGTGCTGCACCATGCCCAGGGGGGCCCTGATCTTGCCTGGAGCTGCTGGGTGTTACCGCACTCAGAGTAGCCCATCACCTTCAGGCCCGCACCCTACAGTTTGGTAGCTATAATTTCCTGCAGCTCTAACTGGCTCAGCACACACCCTGCCACTGGGCGTGGGGCTGGGGGGCTGGGTGGGGGAGGTGGCCAGGCAATCTGATTTTTTCCAGCCCCCTTATTGGCTGCC
This sequence comes from Terrapene triunguis, assembly GCF_002925995.2. Lineage (NCBI taxonomy): Eukaryota > Metazoa > Chordata > Testudines > Emydidae > Terrapene > Terrapene triunguis. The sequence goes on along the minus strand of NW_020664542.1, from coordinate 1,669,011 downwards.
AGACAGACAAGATCTCAGGACCCTCATTCTGGGATTTCTCCCATACGCGGAGCCATCTGCGGCCCCACAGCTCCAGCCAGCCAGGAGCAGAGCCTGACTTTTGGGGCGCTCAGAATGCAGCAAGTGCCAGCTGCTTCCCATCTTACTGCAGGGTTTTTTCATAGATTCCAAGGCTAGAAGAGACCACTGGTGGGCATCCAGTCTTACCCCCCGGCCATAGGACTTCCCTGAGTTCATTCCTGTTTGAACTAGAGCAGATCCTTTAGAAAACCATCCAGCCCCTGCGATTGGTAAATTGTTCTGACGGCGCCAAGTCTGTGCCTTGTTTCCAGTCCGAATGTGTTTAGCTTTTTTTTTTTTACTGTTTCTTTCAAACCTCCACAAACCAAACCTAGATCAATCTGTAAAAAGCTCCATGAGCTACTTGTGCATTTGTTACCATCTCTGTGCCCTTTGTCTCGACCTTGAAACGAAACCTGTAAATCCTCAATAGTGTTGGGAGGGCCTGGATGGGACACAGGACACGCCTGCTCCTAATATTTTCTCCAGTGTTTACTGTCTGTCAATTTCATTGCCACGCCCGAGAGCTGGGCGAAGGGGGGTGTGGAGACGCAGCTGGGTTTGAGCCTGTTCTCTCCTCCAGCCCCCGTCCAGCTCTTTGATTCTCACCTCCTTCCTGCTTTCTCGCTCCAGTGCTTGGACAACCACGCTGGAGCAGCAGGGCCCGTGAGACGCATGTTGCAAGGAAGAGCCCCAGCAAGTGAGAGATTTGCTTACGCTGCTGGGGGGCCCTGAGCCGCCCCTAGCGATCTCAGGGTGGGGGCAGAACAGCTCTGTGCCCCCGGCTACAGGGCTGAGGCTACTCATTGCTCCAGCCCTGTAGGCGCCCGGGGCCTAGACGCGCTAACACAACAGGGACGCCCAGTTGCTGCTTTCAGCTCGTTTCTTTAATAAGGAGACGGACATTGTTACAAAATAACAGTTTGACAATAGAGACAGAAACAACAGAGTCCACACAAGGGCGGGGCGGGGGGTGTTAAAAGCAGTTTCCTGCCGGAGTTCAGTGCTGCAGAGACGGGTGCACTGGGGGAGAGGCCAGGAGGGGGTTGAGATCGGGATGATCTCAAGACTTGGGGGGGGGGGAGGGAGATTTGTATACAGACCCCTCAGGAGGAGGGGAGTGGAAGGAGGGGGCAGGAAGGCAGGACCCCACCCTGGCCCAGCCTGGTGCTTGAATGTCCAGTTTTGAAGGCTGAGATCCCTTTCCTTCCCCAAGGCAGCAGAGCAGAGCCTGGTGGCTGTTACCCATGGGCCTGTGCTGGGGGGGGCGGACACTGAAATGGGACGTACCCCCTGTTGCAGCAGGAATTTCCCAGCTTCTTGCAGCCCTGCATGCAGGGCATGAAGGCCTGATATGGCCCCCACTCCCTCCCCCAGGTGAGCTGGCTTCCTCTTGCCTACAGCTCCCTCCCCTGCTGCTTGATCCCAAGACCCAGGCCAGCCGCAGCATGCAGGGCAGGGCCGTCCAGCCCTGCATCCCCTGCTGGGCTCGCTCCGGGGCTGAGGACCGGGTCAGTCCTTCGCCTGCTGCAGCCTCGTCCGCTCTGGTTGACCTGTGCTGCGGCAGCAGCCCTCGCTCCCCCTCTCGCCTGCCCAGCTCCCTTCCCCCATTGCTGCAGCTTTGGCCACATCTCCCATGAGCCGCTTCAGAGGGGCGGGGTTGGATTCGCTGCACCCCAGTCCTGGGGGGCTGCAGTGGGCGCACACATCCATGGGGGTGAGGGGCACAGGGGGCCATTCTGTTCTTCTCTGAGCTCCTGCATAGCACGAGACAGAGCATCCCTCTTAGGGGAACGTCCAGTCTGGATTGAAGCCTCGTAATGCACCAGGATCCCGGCTCATCTGTCCCAATGGCAAACTGTGCTCCCTGCTGCGAGTGCAGCTGACAGGTCCCAGGCCCCCGGCACAGCCAGCAACAGCTGTGTGGTTGCAACCCACTCCTGTCTCCCGGGGGGGGAGGGGGCCTCGAGAGCTGGTTTAAATGTTACAACTCGGCCCCACCAATGGCAAGAACTTGAGCAACCTCTATCCCATGCGGCCCTGCTGTCCAGGGGCTGCCCTTGATCCAGAGGGGGGTCGCCCTACTCATCCCTGCTCAGACTGAGTCCAAACTCTGCTCAGTCGCCCCAGTGCCCCTGGTTGGAGAGCCAGGGTCAGGCTGTGTCAGGAGCAATAGCAGGCCCGATCCCAGTCACAGGCGGCCAGTAATGCATCAGATTCTCTTGGGTCTCTCTCTCTGTCCCTGAAGAAGCTCATGACACAACGGACAGGACCTTGGGCTGCATCAGACTGGGAGGGCTAGCACCGAGGAGCTCAGGCCACGCTTCTCTGCCAAAGGAGCTCCAGCATTTGCCCCCGGCATGTAACAAAGGGATCCCAGCGCTTCAAACCGTGCCAGTCCAAACCCAGCTGTACGGGGCTCCAGCTTGGACGTAGCTGCAAGCCATGGGGAGGACTAACCTCCAGGCCACGGCAAAGGCTAGCGTCCTGAGCCAGCCCTCCCCCAGGACAAGGGTTTGGGAGATCCTTAACAAAACACAGGGAGAGACGTTACCAAGAGGGGACAGGAGGACACAGAGGATCACCTGTCGGCCCATCCCACTTGAGGATCCTGGCAGGCCGTGGTCTAATATGGCTTCTAAGTTTGCTTTGACAGTAAAATGCATCAACACGGGACAGGACGCCAAAGCCACAATGTTGCCGCTACCTGGACATGGCATAAATTCAACAAGATACAGTTTTGCACGTATAGATTACAAGACACACATGAAATTATCCCCCGTACTGGCTTGTTATTTACCCCTCAAATATTTGTGAATGGATCAGGCATGCTTTGTTCCTTATCATTTTTAATTGTTTTTTTTTAATTGAAAATAAATGGATATTGTTGAGCCTACTGACTTGGGCAATAAAGGTTGTTTTTTTTTTAATAGGTCTTGCTCTGTCCTCTTGGGTAAAATAAATCCACTCACGCCACATTTTAAAAATAACTCTGCAGCCTGGGTGTGTCCTGCCCAATGGCTCAGAGGTGTAACAAAGTGTATGGAGTCTGCTCTAACCATGCTGCTATTTACATAGTGGTTATCTGTCATGCATTGTCACCAAGGTTGGCTGTTCGGCGCTAGCTATATAGATATGTAACTACATATACAAGAAGGGATTTTGGATGAGGCTCAGATGGCTTCAGTATGTTGGGGTGGGGGAGCTTTTTCCCTTAAAAAAAAAAAAAGTATTAAGTCACAGTTCCCCCCCTCTCCTCCCCCCCCTTTTAAACAGTCCAAGTTAAAAATGTGCCAAATTCAATAGTGCAGGACTCGATTCGGGGGGGGGGGGGGCTGCATTGTCCACTGCAGAGGAGTTGACGCCTGATAGAGGTCAGTGGAACAGGGAGCAAAATGGGAGGGGGAGAGGGTTGGTAGTGTCCCCCCCCTGTGCCCCACCCACCAGTTGTGCCCTACGCCAATCCTAAACCGGGTACGTTGAATTCACATTCTGCTCACCCAGTTATTCTTTCCTGCTCCCCCCAGTCCCATATATGATTGTTTTTTAACACCCTTAGTATTCTCTGTAATAATAAACTGAACACTAGGCCAGGCGGTGGTGGGCCACGGCATTAGAGGCTGATTTAAGGACCCCAACAATGGAAATAAGTAGGATGGGGCAACAGTCCAAGGCCTGGTGTGAAAGCAGAGCCCGTTGGGTTTACTCGTCTGCTTGTGTCACAATCACAGAGCTCTGCTGTGTTTGTCACTTTGGTTCAGAAAACTCCCATTAACCTTTCACTTTCTTGGACCAGCTTTGCTTATGGACTGGAGGGGGTGGTAGATCTGTGTCTAGCGCAGGCAGACGCCCCCCCTCTCAGAAAAGGGAACACTCCTTAGATCATGCTTGTAACCCACTGAGGGCTGCTTTGCTCTTTCCCGTCCCGCGAAGGCAGCAGGAGCTCTGAGGCAGCCGGGTGCAGCGCTTAGACACTCTGCTGTGGGGAATCGCTGCCTCTGCTCCTTAGACCTCCTGGCCTTCGCCGTTGTGCAGCAAGGACGTACGATCAGCAATGAGGCTGGCTTGTGTTTAAAGCTCCTGTACGGAGGGCTCCCTCCTACAACGGTCCCCAGGCACCCTCAGCAGCCTCCTGGCTCTTAGAACTGGGACCAAACTTACTCTTCCCTAGTTACAGGTAGTAGGACTGCCCCGCTGCCAGGCTCATGGGTGCACGGAGCTCTCCTGCGGATTAAATATTGAAGCTCCAGCAAGACTTAAAAGGTAAGGGGTTGGGTGTGTGTGTGGAGTGGACAACTAAAGGATCAATAACTGTCGGAGGGAAAGGATAGGGTGGAGAGGGGGTTGGGAGTGAAACATTCCCCAATTGTACTAGGGGGTAAGGGGTGTGAAACTGACAACTGCACGACCTAGACTCTCTGGGCACTGGTGAATTCCACCTCCTGTGAGGTGTCCCGGACTCCGTGCCACTGGCCCCACCAAAGCTTACGACTTTTGCTCTCCTCACACTCTTCCTACTCACAAAAATATCATTTCAGCAGCTGCGTGGTGCTGCGGTCTGCTTCTCTAAACCACAAGCTGTGGGGCTGGAAAGCCTGGGTAGAGGCCAAAGCAGGAGCAGTCCCTCTAGTAAGTTTGCTAGTGGTGTGGCCAGTCACAAACTTCCCTGGGAAGACACTTCCATAGGCCAAGCCACATTGCCAGGAAAACGTAGTTGGTAATCAGGGAGATTTGCAAGGATACTCCAGAGCTGGGTGTCATGGGGCTGCAGCGAGGTCCTTTGAGGGATATTATGCAAAACGTCCAGAATAAAACAGGACTGGACTCTCAGAAGAAAAGGAAGCCAGTGTGTGGATGCACATCAGATGCTACTAGCCAATGCGCTGGTTCAACCAAAGCAAAGCCACTAACATTGAAGGCCTCTTAGAGCCAGTAAATGGGAAACTGGCTTGCTTGGTCTACTCCAGTACAGAGTGGACCGAATTGGGATGGGATGGTGGGTCCTCCTTGTTACCTCAGGAACCGCTGTAGTGGGGGCATGACGCGAGTCTGTTTCCGTATCAGATCCAGTCCTGGCCCCTGAAAAGGGGGTTGGGGGCTCAAGACATTCACTGCTCTTTGGGGGAGAGGGGGAATATGGCCTATATCTGGAGAGGCAAAGGAACTGGACTGGATTCATCAGCCAGACGGCCTTGTGGTAAGCAGCAGATACGTTGGCCTTTGGGGCACCTTTGGTCCTTGTTTGGAATGGATTCAGTCTCTCTCTTAGCTGACGTACTTCCCCTCTTAGCTGTGTATGACGCTGGAAGGGGGTGAGAGAGCACTTCCCTCCCCCCCCCTTCCCCCTGGGCCAGCTACTCACCCATCCCACGGGCACCAGTGACTGAGATTATCTCAAGGGGTTTCATGGCGAAGCCAGACACTCAGTGTTTCAGCTGGCTCTCACCCTGGGTGTGCTCCTGGCTAGCGTTTACCAGGCTTCCTGTTAGCCCACAACTCCCCACTGCCCCAGACTTTATAGCAACTCGGGGCCCTGAGACAGGCTCAAATGCCCTTTTTCCTCTCAGCCCAATGCCTAGTTAACACTATGACATGGGACCGCTTCAACAGGGCAGAGCGTGAGCGCCAGAGCCTCAAGGTCTGGCTTCCCCCAGGGTTAGGCTCGGCCCCCGGAGAGTGGGAGAGCCAAGTTTGAGGCTGACTCAGAGTTGATGGCAGCTTTTGCTGGAGCGTCCCAGCCTCTGGGCTGTGTTGGAGGGGTGGTGCTGCCTGGTGTGAAAAGACTGGGGCATGGTCTCGTTTGTGCCAGGAAGCAAAGCACTGCAGGCACACGCCCCCATATAAGAGTGCTGCTCAGGCAGTCTAGACAATTTCATACACACATATCTAGGTAGGGACTTAAACCTGACACTCATACAGCCCAGCTGAGGGCCACTACTACCGGGCTAGAAAGTCAACTGCTTGTGCTGGGTCTCTGGCCCAGTGTCAATGGGGGAGATTGACAGTGCCCAGCTAGGCAATTCTCTCTGGCCCGGGGGTTAAGGCCCAAGCTGGGGTGTGGGAGAGCCTGGTCCCAGTGCCCTACTCCCTTGGCAGGGCCACAAAGGTGGGGCTCTGGTTGTGTTAGCTACTGGTGGAGTGCCCCACTGGCAGAGTTTATAGCCACAACGTTTCTATGAGGCAACTGTGTTTTGGGCACAGACGCTATGCTCTGAAGCGACCCACCTGGTTTGAGATGCTCACTGCCTCCACAGCACTCAGCGGGCACCCTAGCAAACTCCCATCCTGCCCATGCCTGGTAAATCATCTAACCACGGGCCTAGCAAGGGACTCCCACACAGCTCCCTTGTTTCTCGGTGGAGCCCAATTCCTATAACTATAAAGTGGAACAAAATCTCCCCTGGTGAAGAAGACCTTCCTGCTGTGAGTTCCCCTGTAGCCCTCTGGTTACGCTCTGCAGCTGGGATATAGGCAAGCCTGGTTTGAGGCTGCATCCTGACTCAGAGGGAGGGGGTCTGGTTTTACTTTTAATTAAATATTAATTGGCCCCCATCCCAAGGACTGACCCCCTGCTCCCAAAGAGGTGGGAGATCCTTGTTTAAACCCCCTCCCTTTCCCAGAAAGACAATGGCTCCTGCAAAGGAGACGGGATTTAAACAAAGACCCCCCCCAGTCACCTGGGAGAGAGGAAATCCCTGTCCAAACCCCTCCTGAGGGGGCCGAGGGGAGACTGGCACTAGGCTCCCCCACAACACAGGCAAGTACCCTAACCACTGGACTACAGCGCGCTCCTAACCCTTGGGTGGGCCCACCTAATACTGAATGGAAGTGGCCTAGCGTCAACAGGCAAGGACAAGGATAAGAGCACTTAACCAACTCTTCCTCTCAGCAAGCAGAGGCAGGAACTGATCCAGCATGTCCAGGGCTGGCTCCAGGGTTTTTGCCGCCCCAAGCGGCGGAAAAAACAAACAAACCGCGATCGCGATCCGCGGCAGCTCCACTGCGCCGCTTTCTTCTTCGGCGGCAGGTCCTTCCCTCCGAGAGGGAACGAGGGACCCTCTGCTGAATTGCCGCCTAAGAGCCCAACGTGCCGCCCCTTCCCCTTGGCCGCCCCAAGCATCTGCTTGCTCAGCTGGTGCCTGGAGCCAGCCCTGAGCATGTCCAACATCTCAGGGTCTGGCCCAGACCCCTGAGCTAGAGGCAGCTTCTGACTTTGCTTGGCCCCAATAACAGTTAATTAAAGTGGAACAGCTTCAAGCGGCAGGCTGGAGCGAGCTCTCTCATCACACTGCCGCTCCAGTGCCACATTTGAGCAGCTCACTGCATGGGTCACATGCAGCCATATGGGTAGAAACACTGGGGGGGATTTGCACCTGCCTCACTAACACCCCAGCTCCACCCTCTCGCCTTAAGTTCTGAAGACCTTGTACCTTAAACCCTCCCCTGGGACGTATCTGGCTCTGGACATGCATCTTCAGAAGACGTACAGTAGTGCAATGCGTGATGGGACATGTATGCAACTCCTCCCAGAGCTGCTTGCATTTAAGACGTTGTTTAGCCTACATGGATGGCTTTAAGCAGCCATTTTGGCAAATCAACCTAGATTCTGCCTGATCGGGTGGGCCCGTCTCAAGTCCAACTGCTACTGTAAGCCTGCCTCGCAATGGTCATTTGCATAAATATCCCATGATGCTGTTTTTCAAAACCAAGACTCTCTTGTGCTCTGTCCTGCACTGAGATTGGAATTGTGAACGTTCAGTTATCAAAGACATGCACCCGCGGTGTAACCGCTCCCCTTCTCTGGCAATCACACGGGGGGCTGCAAGGTTCAATACCCTACCTAGCTGCCACAGGGTGGCAATAGCCCAGGGTCTGTATGCCCAGCAATGCACCTGTCGCACCAGAAGAAACTAAACCTTAAGATGTTCAATGGAGCCTTGGACGTTCCAGTCCCAACGCGGCTGCTCTCTCGCTTCTCTGGGCGGCTGATGGGAGTCAAAGCAGTCGTACGAAGGCACCCAGATGTTCATCACAGCTCTTCTCCACCGACCAGCCTAGTCCAGCTGTACGTATCCCCAAAGCAAGCACAGTGTATCTGGTCAACTCACATTTTCAGGCTCAGCTGTCACCTTAGCACAATGTTTGAAGGTCCCAGTGTAAAACCGAAGAGAAAGGAAGACGATGCCCTGCCACGGCCTGGCGCCTCTGGGACCCACGGCAGAAGCTGGCTTTACGCTTTCAAAGAACAGCACGTAGAAACGATGAGACATGCAGCGGAAGGAAGCGACTTTGCAGAATGAAAAGAACCATCCCTGTCTTTAACCATTTCCCCTGACAGCGCTCAGGACTGTCTGGAAACCCTTCCACAGTCACCAAAGGGTAGTGCAGCTTAAAACAAAATGGAAGCAAAAACCAAAGGTTACATAACTGAGGTATCGATAGCTCTGGGTCGCTTAGAATGTCTGTAGATTATGCTGGGCTATGGAGCTTCTATTTGTTCTTCCCGAGCGATGCGTCCACCTCTTCTTCCGGCTTCAGGGAGTGCCACTGGGCGATGGGCCGCCTGGGGTTAGCCAGCATGTCGGACCAATGCCGCAGCTCCGTGCCACTGGCGTTGGAGCCAACAAATACTTTGCCGATGGCTTCATTCTTCCCCAGCTTGTCGTAATCCAGGACGGTGATCACCACCTGCACTTTCTGGGGTACACACAAATGCTGTGTTATTACCAACATCGCAGCTGCAAAATGGCCTGATGCCACTGAGAACCCAGTGGGAATCTATTGTAGACAAGATTCCCCTGTCCATCATTGGACAGGCTGGGAGACGGGTACTAGCCTGTCCAATGATTCCTGATGGATCTGAGCACCTGTTCCCATGGGAATCATGTTCCCAACTCCCCCAGGCAGCTAGGCAAAGCTCAGCCTGTATCTTCAGACAGCTCTCCCTTCTCATTTTAGGGGCAATGGATATTAAAGGGGCAGGTCTGCTCTGAAAAGGGGCTAGGTAATATTGACAGAACATCTGGTCCCCATGTCCGAATTTAGCTTCTGAAGCAAGTTCTTCCTCTTCCTCGAGCTAGGCAGAGCCGGTGCAGCTAAGGGCTTATCCACACCCAAATGTTGCACCATTTTAACTCCACTGGTACAGTTAGCGATACAAACCCCCTAGCATGGATGCCGTGATAACAATATAAAGGTGCTAATACCAGCATCGCTAAACCTGTAGGCTGGGTGAAGGCACCTTTATACCAGAGTAACTGCACCCATCCTACGGCTTGTGCTGGTATAACTATTTCAGTAAAAAAAAAAAATCGCACCCAGCAGAGTTATACTGGGCCACAAGCTGGTGGAGAGCAGGCCTGCGTTCCCATTGGTTACACTCTGCACACCATTAAAAGTCACACCATGTAGCAGGGAAGGGTGTCACCAAGGTCAGAGCATGACGGGGCCAGGGCTGTGCTGGGGGCCTCAGGGGCAGTGCGTGAAGGGGATGGGGCTGTGCAGGGGTCACTAGTGAAGGGCCTGATGCTGTTATGGGGTTCACCAAGGCCAGAGGGTGAAGGGACCAGAACCGCATGGGGGCTGCCGAGGGCAGAGTGCAGTGGGCTCAGTGATCTCCAAGGGCAGCAGATGAAAAGACCAGGGCCACGTGGGGGTCACCGAGGGCAGTGGGGATGGGGGTCACCAATGGCCTCATTTGCCCAGAAGAGCCTTTCATTACAGGCGATGAAGCAAGAGGAGAAAAGGACGCAGCTTGACTTGCTTAGGGTCCTAAATATGTATGTAGGTGCTTAGCTTTAGGTCCCTCCTTTGAGCCATTTGGCCTCAGATCCCAGGCTTGGGGGTTTGCAGGGCTGGTAGGCCAGGAGAAAACCCAACTTTCTGCGTGGAAGCTGGGCAGGCCGGCCCTGGAGCAGCTGAGAGACAATAGCATAGGGCCTCTACTCTAGCCGTGCTTTGACCAGCACCAGTGTCTTTGTCTCACTAGCTCTGCCCCTCTGGCTGCCGTTAGCACAGGTTATTTCTGAAGGTGGTGATGGACCTTACTGGCAGGAGTAACCCTCGCTGCAGGGGGCTAAGGACTAATGGTTGTAATTTGCAACAAGGGGGTTCATTTGCAGAGCTATGGAGCAGCCACAGCTTCGGCCGAGGCCAATGGGAGCTCCAGGCGCCCAGTGACTCTGACATTCAGGCCCCAGTGATAGTGGTAGCATTTGCCCAGCGTAGCTCCTGGCTTTCTGTGCTGCCTCTTGCGTTCAAAGCATCCACCCTCATTACAGAGCAGGGACACGTCCGTCTGGAGGAGCTGAGCTCCTGCTCAGAACTAGCATGTATGAAACGCTGGCTCCCATCTCTCCATCTCCTCCGCTGCTCAGGGGATGGATGTGTCTAGATCAGGGGCAGGCAAACTTTTTGGCCTGAGGGCCACATCGGGTTTCTGAAATTGTATGGAGGGCCGGTTAGTGGAGGCTGTGCCTCCCCAAACAGCCAGGCGTGGCCCGGCCCCGCCCCCTATCCGACCCCCCCTGCTTCTCGCCCCCTGACGACCTCCCCGGGACTCCTGCCCCATCCACCCCTCCCTGTCCCCTGACCGCCCCCTGCCCGCCCCCTGCCACCCAATCCACCCCCCGGGACTCTGCCCCATCCAACCACCCCTTCTTCCTGTCCCCTGACCGCCCCCGAAACTCCTGCTCCTGACTGCCCCCTGCCGCCCCATCTAACCTCCGCTCCTTCCTTCCCCCCCCAGAACTCCCGCCACCATTCAAGCCCCGTTTCCTGCCCTCTGACCGCACCGACCCCATCCACACACCCCGCCCCCTGACCACCACCCCAAACTCCCCTGCCCTCTATCCAACCCCCCCTGCTCCCTGCCCCCTTACCTGGAGCACCGGTGGCTGGCGGCGCTACAGCTGCGCCGCCCAGAGCACCAGGACAGGCAGCCACGCCACCGCGCAGCACAGAGCACTGGGTCAGGCTGCAGCTCTGCAAGAGCATTGCGCCGGCGGCACGGCGAGCTGAGGCTGCGGAGGAGGGAGAACAGCGGGGGAGGGGCCAGGGGCCAGCAGGAGGGTCCCGCGGGCAGTAGTTTGCCCACCTCTGGTCTAGATCATCTGAAGGCCTGGGTGGTCACCTTATATGGGTGGATGTCATGGGGGAAGGGTCTGATCCCTCCAATCAGAGGATCTCAACTCAGTCATGTGAGCTGTCACTCACCCGTCTCTATGCCCCACCCCAAACCTCCCAAGATGAGAATTTCAGCTCAGGAACCTGTATCTGCTCAAAGGGGATCTCGAAGCTGAAGGACTCATTGAAGTAAGGGTTCAGGGTCTTCTTCTTCACAGTGGTCTTCTTCTTCTTCAGCCTCTTGCCATTCTGCATCAGGTGGATCTTCACATACGGATCTGCAGGGAGAGCCCAAAGCGGGAGAGGTCAGAGCCAGCCCTACCTGTGGGCATACAGGAGCACAGAGACTGTAGAGGGCAGGGTAGCCAGGCTGGGTTTATCTGTGACTCGGGGGTATGAGCTGGCAGAGTGCATCATGCAATGTAGCGACCTGCTGTCAAATCAGGAGTGGGCGGGAACAATAAGCACACCCCATTTCTCTATCTGGCTACTGTTAAGTACCTACATGGGGGGAAGATACCTGAGAGCACAGGGCTCTTCAATCTAGCAGACAGCTCGGGTCCTGCCAGGAAGACGGGCAGCCGTGATGGAAGCCGTGCCTGTTGCAGCTGCTCCCGAACGACCACTTGGGCTTGATTCCTGTGTCTCAGGAAGTCCTTGACCCCAGAGCGAGCCGTGTCCATATTCCTTTGCACTGAGGTCAGTGCATACACAGGCAATGGGGAGCCCAGCCCCACAGAAAGTCAAAGGGCACACAGGGAGCAAGACCCGCTCCCTCCCTTGGGGGCTGGGGGGCAGCCACCCGCGGAGATGATGGCCTCAAGACAATAAGATGAAGGCTACTGGAGCACTGTTTTGCAGAGGGAGCTCTCTGACCCTCTGTTCCTAAAGCTCATGCTTCAAGCCAGTCGCCTGCAGGCGTCAGGGAGGAATTGCCCCCCCCCCCCCCATGTATGCAGGGGAGTGGTCTCCGTCCTTTGAAGCAGCAAGGATGGCCACGGCTGGAGACGGAACATTGGGTGGGGTGAGCCAGGGCTCTGAGCTGGCATCGATCATTCTCTCGCTCAGGTGCTTGACTGCAGTGTGTGGGTCACTTGCCTGGATTATCTGGGTCTCTCTCACATAATCAGTTCCCTGCCATTGCAGGGGCCTTGTGCACTGGTGCACCTCAGTCCCGCCTGTTCTCTGTCGGTGGCACAACAGTCTAGTCTCCTCTGGGCTGGAACACTTGGAGCTAATTTCGGTTGTTGGGTTTAAGGTGCGGGTGCTGGGTGGTCTGTGAGCTACAGGAGCTCAGACTAGATGATCTGTGTGGTCCCTTCTGGCCTTAAGCTGTATGACTCCATAACCCCACCAGACACAGCACTCAGCACCTGGGTTTCTGATTTAAAGGTGCTGAGCCCTGGGCAGGAATTCTGCCTGGGGGGGGGCGGTTAGTCAGCAGCGGTATTGGGCTGGTGTGCGAGATCAGGAGCACCATCTGGTGCTGGAAGGTGGCTCTGCTCTTACCTGAGAGACCCCCGACATCCATCTTTTTCAGGTTCTTGGCTTCCAGGATGCAGACGGTGAGTTTCCCGGCGGTGGGCACGTACCGTAGCGAGATGCAGATATCTCCCAGCTTCTCTGGCTGTGGAGCAAGGGGGAAAGCAGAGGTCAGTGCTTTTCCGTGCCCTGGTATCCTGGGATATTTGCACTGAGAATCAATCCCTCGGGAAACCATGGGAGGAGATCCAAGAACCCCTTCACCCATCGAGCTAGCCCCTGCATTGGACACCACACTGCATCACTGGTGCAGGCTGGCAGGAGGTCCATGACAGTGCCAGTCCCCAGCTGGTGGGAGAGGCCAGATCAGTTCTAGCAGTTTTTACCAGATTTAAGGCAGGGCTTTTGCACAAGGAAGACACCTTGCCGCGGACAGTGGGACCTGAGTTCTGTGCAGGTCTCAGGGCACAGCCAAAGCCCATGTTAAGCTGGGGTTTCTCCCCATTACTGGGCCCCCCAGCTCAACATGAACTGACACACAGAGTAGTATTTACCGGCTCCTGCCGTCAGACCACTGTACCAACAGTACTGAGTTCGGCCTCGCAACCCTTCCTGTGAGGTGCATCACTATCATTAACCCCACTGTGCAACTGGGAAAACCAAGGCACAGAGGGGCGGTGACATGGCAAAGTCAGACCTAAAACCCAATTCTGCTGACTGCCAGCCACATCACCCCACCACTTCTTTCTTCCTTAGCATTCATCAATGGAGCCTCCCATTTCCTGGGAGGTCCATAAGCATTATATTGACTTAGCGAGGCTAAGTGACTTCCCAAGGTCACACACCATGGCAATGGCGGACCTGGGAATAGAACCCAGGAGTCCTAACATGTAGCTGCGAGACCCTACTCACTTGCCAGAGCTGGGAATAGACCCCAGGAACTTTGTCCCTTGCTCCCACCACTAACCCACTCTCCTGCAGGTTATCGATCTCCCGTTGCAGGATGGATCCTCTTTCTCCCCCCTTCTCCCCCCAGTACTCGCCTGCAAAGACAACTCTTATAAGGACCTTGAAAGCACAGCCCACCCTTGAGGCTTAGCAGCTGCCTGATGACCCCAAATCCTGACACTTTGCAGCACATTTTCTGAACCCACCTCCTGCTGGCCAGACACCCCCCCCCCACCTTGCCCTCCCATCTCACCTCCTCCTTCTCACCACCCTGCAGGTCTCTCCACTCCTCAATGGGCTGGCCCAGGTCCACTGTGTTCATGGGCACCTTGACCTCCCCAATGATGTCGTGCTTGGAGAAGCGATCAAAGTCGTAGATGGCCATCACCAAGGTTTTTCCGCCCAGCTCTTGGTAGGGAACCTGTTATGAAGAAGGACACTTGCAAACCATTGCCATAGCCACATGGGGCCTGGTGTAAGGAAGGATCTGATTGGCTGACGAAGGATCCGACAAGCGCTCATGCACCGCAGTGACTAAGGCTGGGACCCCTTCACTGGTTCTTGCAATGAGGGGCCAGAATTGCTGGGTCAGAGCAATAGCACCGCTCAGCCTCACAGCTGCACATGTAGTGTGGGCCAAGGGCTCTGGTCGGTACTTATAACTTCGCAATCTGGGCAACTGCCTTGGTTCTCGTTCAACATGCTGGTAAATTATTTACTGGGGGCAGCTCCTCTACCGGGGAGGTGCAGATCCTCCTGCAGTTCCTGTTTGGGGCAGGGGCAGAAGGCTGGGATACATCCCTGGCTGGAAGACAGACAGGAGTTCTGCCCTTCCGACAGTATTACACTGCCTTAACAGCAAGGCTAAGGGGCTCCTCATGGTCACACACCATGGCAATGGCAGACCTGGGAACAGAACCCAGGACAACTGTCCCCTGCAGGACAGAGTGGGGTCTAGCAACTGGGGCTGGGGACCACTGTGCTGGGGGAACTGGAAAGGGTCTCACCTTGAAGACGAAGGTCTCATTGAAGGCTGGGTTGAGGGTCTTCTTCTGCACTTTGGTCTCGTATTTCTTCTTCTTGTCCGGGAGCAGGAAGACTTTGACGTACGGGTCCGAGGTGCCGCCCATATCCAGCGCCGGGAGCTCGGCCGCTTGGAGAATGCCCACCGTCAGCTGGAGGGGGAAGAGAGATGTTTCCCTCAGTGAGACAGCTCAGCAAGACGCCGCTCCCACTCCACACTGCATGGAAAAGATCCCCAGTGGATCTTCCAGCTCCACATTCTTTCTGCCCCTGGCCAGTCAGGGATGGCGCTTGGTCACCCTCCCCCACACCCTGCTGCAACTGGGGGCAGGAGATCGCTTGCTGAGCCGTGTATTCCCACAGACAGTGCTCTCTCTGTGCTGACGGTGGGCTTGCCGGCTCAGGGCCCAGTGGAGAGGCACCTTCCATCCATCTTCCCCTTCCTCACATCCCAGGGTGCTTGGGGAGTGCTAGAAGGGGCCCTTTCAAAAGGCATGTGGGACAATCATGGTGAGGATAAATTCCCTCCCCACATCTCTGCCCTTTGCAGGCACCTGTGCCACTCAGAGGCTGGTGTTCACCCTGTGCTCTTCGACTGGAGTTTCCAAGGGTGAGTCCTTCACTCGGACCCTCTCCCCACAGCTCTCCCACACTGCCCTGCCCTCCTTCCCCAACCTCCCCTCTCCTGCCCATGTCACCTGGTTAGCCTGGAAATCATAGTCCAGCGAGAACTGCAGCTTGCCCAGGTTCTCTGGCTCCTTCTCCTCCTCCTCGCCTTCTCCCTCCGTCAGGCCCATCTCCGCGTCGTCGTCGTCCTGTTTGTTCTGCAGAGGACACAAAGCCTGCCTGCTCAGCTATGAGGCTTCAGACCCTGCCGTCCGATCACACGCGCACAGCTCTTCCCCAGCTCGGTGCCTCGGGGATTCCCAGCCTCAGAATTCATGCACCACTGTCACCGACTGAGAAGAAGCAGGAGGCTGAACTGGGGTTCTGTTCAGTGGACTCCCCAGAGACACTACCGCCCTCTACTGGAGGGACAGCAAGACCCTGTTCTACTGTGTAACCGGAGCCTGAACACAAGTGAGCTTTGGGAGCAGAAGGACCTGAGATCTAGCTGCCCTGATGGCTGTGGAGCCCTGGCAGCATAGCAATGGCTGGGAAGTAACGGATCTGTTACAGAAAACAGCACTGCCGGGAAAGCAGGCATGGGAGATGCCGCTGCAAAGCACGGAGGCCACTGGGTGGTCAGCACTGGCTAGACCTAAAGGGGAGGGAGAGGTTACTTACTTCCTATGGTACCTGGAGTTCTTTGAGATGTCTTGTCCCAGTGGGTGCTCCATGGGAGGATGTGCGTGCACTCGGGCACTCTTGACTAGAGATTTTTTCGTTAGCAGTGTCTGCGGGTCTGTGCCTGTGCCGTACGCCTCCTCATGCTCCAGCATGAGGGCATATAGGGAGGAGTGGACCCGCGCCACTCCAGTTCCTTCTCAACCTCACAGAAGCAGAGGGAAAGGAGGGCAGTGGGTGAAGCATCCATAGGGACAACACATTTTGAAGAACTCCAGTTACTGTCCAAGGAAAGTAACCTCCCCTTCTTCTTGGAGTTATTGTCCCCATGGGTGCTCCACAAAAGGAGGCTCCAGAGCAGTACATCCAGTGAGGAGGCGGGTGCTGAGGAGACGGATTCAGTGCAGAGTTTAGAACAGCTTCACCAATGGCTGCGTCCACTCTGGAGGCACATACTAAGGCATAGGGGTGTGAGAATGTGTCCTTGAGGGGGACCTTTCTCAGGAGGGCTGTGGGCATGGATTGAGCCCTAGTGGAATGAGCACTGACTTTAGGAGGGAATGCACTCATAGCATGCCAGAATACACCCCAAAACCCATTTAGATAGTCTCTGGGTAGAAACGGAGGGACCTCTCAGCAAAGAAGATGAAGAGCCTGGGGGAAACCCTGAAAGGTACAGTCCTGTGTAGGTAGAGGGCCAGAGCTTGTCTTGTGTCCAGAGTATGGAGACTCTTGCCTCAAAGACTGAGGGCTAGGATAAAAGATCAGTAGTTGGATGTCCTGACCAATATGGAACTCCGACGAAACTTTAGAGAGGAAACAAGGTAACTGTAAGGACAGAACACTGTGTATGGTGGCCCCTAATTCACCTACCCTCCTGGCCATGAGGAATGAAGTCTTGAAGGGCAGATAGAGGAACAAACAGGTTCCCATGGATTCAAAAGGAAGCCCTCTTAACACATGAAGCACTAAATTGAGGTCCCAGAGTGGAGCAGCCTCCTGCACTGGAGGAAACAAGTTAAGGAGTCCCTTAGAAATGTTGCAGTTCTAAGATGTGTGAAGATCAAGAATCCTTCGACTGGCTTGTGAAATGCTGTGAGAGCAGCTAGGTGAACTTTGACTGAACTCAGGGAGAGACCCAGCAATTTCAGGTTTAACAGGCAGTCAAGTGAAGACTTGGCAGGGGACATGGAGCAACGAGAGCACCAAATCCAGAAATGCTTCCACTTCTGCACGTAAGTCTTTCTTGTGGTGGGCTTCCTGCTATTCACCAGAACTGTCTGGACTGCAGGAGGATGCTCCTGCTCTAAGCCCAGAAGCCGTCGAGGAGCCAGGCCTTGAGAGGTTGGGGTGGGTTGTACAGCTCAACTCCTGTATAAGGATGTCTGTCAACAGAGGGAGGCGAAGAGGCAGACACAGCAAAAGACGAGTCAGGGCCAGGAACCATAGTTGTTTTGGCCACGCCTGGGCTCTGAGACTGATCACTGCTCTTTCTTGTTTCACCTTTTTCAGGACTGTGCAGCAGGAGAATTGGGGGATAAGTGTATAGCAGACCTCGAGGCTAAGGGGCACAGAGAGCATCTCCCTTCTTGAGTAGAAATATCAGCACTTTGTACTGAAAGGCATCATAAAAAAGTCTACCTGTGGAAGACCCCAGGTAAGGCAGATCTTACAAAAGACTGAATCATTCAGTTCCCTCTCATGGAAGAATCTGCTCCATGAATGTACAATGGTGTTCTGCAGTGCTGGCAGACAAACAGCTGAAATATCTATCTGACGGGCTCTGCACCAGTTCCACAGCTTTACCAACTCTTTGCATAAGGACTGGGATTTGCTCCTCATTGGTGGTTTATACACTACCTGCCTGCTCAGGTGCCTTACATCACTCTGACCAAATGGCATAACGGACTGCTTGGAGTTCGAAGATATCCATGTGAAGTAATGACCCCCGAGGAAAACCACCTGCCTTGAGCTGTATTATTGCAGAGGTGAGCGCCTCAGCCTGGGAGTGCGGTGTCCATGGTAATGACGTGAGCAGAAGGTAGGCGTGAGAAAGGGGTTCCCACACAGTCTTTGAGGATTTTTCCACCAAGAGAGGGAGCTGAGTCCCATCAGAGGCACTGATACCCTTCCGAACATATTGTGTGTGTTGGGGGCATAGGCTGTCTTGAGCCAGGCTTGAAGGGACCAGGCGCGCTGTCTTGCATGGGAGTTACAAAAGTACAAGCTACCACGTGTCCACAGTTGAAGGCAAGCCCTCGCTGCAGTTCGTGAGCTTTGTTGCAGCGTGGAGATTTGGCTGGACATCGTGGCAAACCTGTCTGCAGGTAGATACAATCTGACTGCCACAGAGTCTAGGGCAACGCTGATGAAACCTATGCATTACACAAGTATCAAAGGCGATTTCTCTATACGTAGGTGAAGGCCCAGGGAGTGGAAAAGGGCTAGGGCCTGCTTGGTAGTGGACTGCACCTTGAGCAAAGAATGACCCTTGAGGAGCCAGTCCCCAATAGGGGAGGATGATTTCCCCCAGTTGCCTAAGGCTGTCTGCTACAATGGAGAGGACTTTCTTAAAGACTCTCAGGGCAATTGACATGGTACCAGTAGTGTGTGGTGCCCACTACAAATCTGAGGAAGTGCCAGCGCTCTGAGTGTATGGCAACATGAAATTAGGCATCCTGGAGGTCGAAGGTTATGAACCAGACCCGGGATCTAATGATGGAATAACTCCTGCAAGGGTGAGTGTCCTGAATACGGAGTGTTTAGAATCCAAAGGTCCAGAATCAGTCACCACCCTCCTTTTCTCTTGGGACCAGGAATAGAATCCCTTTCTGACGAAGCCTGAGGGAACAGGTTCTAATCACCCTCAGTTGCAGGATGGATTTCACCTCCTGCTTTAGGAGCCCCTCATGAGAAGGGTCCCTGAACAGGCAGGGGGAGGAGGTGGGGAGGGGGCCATGGAGCTGAAATGGATGGAGTAGCCCATCAAAATCCCCTCTGGTACCCATTTGTCTGAGGTGACGCGCTCCCAGAAAGGGAGAAAATGGGCAAACTGTGCCCATAGGATGGGTGAATGGAGGGTTGATGCAGCTGAAGATCCGATGGGGAGAGCTTTTGGTCCTTGACTAACGGGTCAAAATGGTTGTTTGGCTGAGGTAGCCAATTGAGAGGTGATGGTGGAAGATGGGTCTTTCTTATGCAGTCTGGGCCTCTTTCTAGGCAGCTCAACCAATCTTTGGGGGTCTGAGAGTACACAGGACATGAGCGTTGCCTTGTCTGAGGCTTGCTGTATCTTCTCTTTGTAGATGGTGCATGTGTGCCGAGAGATCACAATATTGCCTTTAGTCCATGGCATCACTAAAAAGTTTAGGCCCTTTAAAGGACCAGTCTTCCACAGTGTTTTGTAACTCCCTGGGCAGGCTGGAGGACTGGAGCCAGGAGGCACAGGGCATGACTACAGCAGTAGCCATAGAGCACCAGGCTGTATGTGCCACATCAAGGGAAGCCTGCAGCAACACCTTGGTGATTGTCTGACCCTCTGTCATAAGAGCTGGAAACGGCTCTCTCTTGTCCTGAGGCGACAAATCAGTCCAATGGGAAAATTTAGAACAATTTGTAAAGTCACCTTTTGCCATCAGGGCTTGATAGTTGGTGACTCTGAATTGAAGGGAGGCCTTTGAGTAGCTGATACAACCTAGAAGGTCCAGCCATTTAAGCTCCTTATCAGTTGGTGTTGATGTGAAGCAACAGTGCCTACTTCTCTCATTGGTAGTGTTGACGACCAGAGAGTTAGGGATGGGATAGGAGAACAGGTGCTCCAAACCTTTGGCTGGGACATAGTATTTTTTATCCGCCCTCTTGTAGGTGGGTGAGATGGCAGCCGGAGTCTGCTACACTGCACAGGCTGGTAACAGTAGGACCTCGTTGACAGGTTAGGTTCCCCATCCCTGAGGGAAGGCGTGCAGGATGTCCACCGCCAAGTCCTTCTGATCCTGGACTTCCTCTAGAGGAATCTGTAAAGCCTCCACTACGTGCTTCAGAGGATCCTCAAAGACCTTGAATCATCCATGTAGGACGGTGGAGAGGCATAGCTGCCTCATCTGGGGAGGAAAAGGATGGTGGTGTCTTCTCTGTTTTCAATGGTGGGTCTTCTTGAGGAGGACGAGGAGGGTCCTGAGGATGTTATTGGCCAAGAATCTTGGTGGATCCTCTTGTGTGAAGACACCCAGTAGACTCGGTCCCTGCGAGGGGCCCAATGGTTCAAAAAAAGCCCTCTTGGGAGGGGCATAAGGAAAAGGAGTAGGGCCCCAGAAGTGTTTCTGCCAGTGCTGATGGGTCATGCATAGGCTGGTTCCTGGCATCTCATCCTCAGGGAATGTCAAGGGAGGGAGGGTGAAATGGGTCGGTGGGGGAGCCTTGAATGGACACCTCTGAATCAAAGGAAGTGTCCTCTCCCATGTTCAGTGGTGGAGCTAGTGGAGTTAGTACTAGACTTGGATCGGTACTGGGGGACGAACTGGCAATTGTGATGGTGCTGGTGGGTGAGCATTTATATGAGGCTGTGGCAGATGAGTTGGTTCCAGTTGGCATGCAGGTGCTGGTGGGAAAGTCCTCCCAGTACCCTCAGCACAGGGGACTTGGTTCCTCCAAGACCTGAAGGTCCTCATGAACGAGGAACAAGGAAGGCACCAGTGAGCCCGTGTGAAACACCTCTAGTGGTATCGGAGACAGTGGACTCACTTGCTCTGGAGAGGCCCGGGTGAAGGTAGATGGTACCAGGTGATATGGTTTCTTCAAAGAGTCCTTCCTCTTCAAGGAGTCCTTCTGTTTGGAAGAGTCCAATTCTGGTACCAATGGGTCTATCGTTCGCTGCTTGGTGGTGGGCTTTTCAGTGCGCGGCTTCGCAGAAGAAGCCTTCCTTGGAGGCATCAGTGCCTTGGTACCGTGACTGATAGGAGCTTCAACAGGAGATGTGGTCTCCTTGCTCCCAGGTTAAAGCAGGTAAAAATATATGTACAGGTGAGTCACAGTCTATAATGTCAAAAGGTAGCAGAGATGTAGTGTTCTGCCAGTTTCCCAAAAGTCTTTCAGGGCTACCCAGGATAATGCTGGGGATCTCTGCCTCCTTGTTCAGTTTTCTGCCCTATTAGAATCCAAACAGCCAAGACATGAAGAATTTTTCCTTGTGTCCATATTTATTGCTTTTTCTCACAGAAACCAAGCTGACAGTAACAGCTCCCACGCACGCCCCATCTTCATGGAGGTAGGGGGGTGGGGTGCAGGAGGAATGCACTTAACAAAGGCTTTGATCTCACACACAATGCCCATTTGCTCTCTCCGGTACAAGTTCTTCATTTGCATGAAACAAGGCTTCCTTCTCGCTTGATAGGTTACTTAGTTACAGGGGTACATACAACGCAGACATTTGCCATTACATCATACCAGGGCACTGATAAGTGAAAACAACGCATGCAACATCCCATCCGTTTTTCATGAAGGTTAAACACATTCTTATACATTTTAACATCTACTTTGAACAATACTAACACACACGTGAGCTGTGAGTTTGTCAGTTCTCAGCTGACGCCTAGGCCTTGGCCAGAGCTGGCACTTGCCTTACCAGCGTCACACCCATCATGGGGCTGGCAAGACTTGAATCCTGGGATCTTGGGCATAAGCCGCCAGGAAAGCCACTGGTCGAGAGGGCCCGAGGAGCGAAAAGGGGAGAAGGGGGAACCCCCTCTCCCAAAGCTAAGAAATCATGCTAAGAAAATGAAATAATGACACAATTAAAGCAGCAAGGTAGCAGACACTACAGAATTCTGTCTCGAGCCGCAGGCAGTTGAGAAGGAGCTGGAGGGCCACGGGACCACTTCTGCTAGACGCCCTCGTACCGGAGCACAAGAAGGCATACGGCATAGGCACAGACCCGCAGACACTGCTAACAAAAATACCTCCAGTCGAGTGCATCTGCACATCCTCAGGCAGAGAGGCTATAGGGACAAGAACTCCAAGAACAGAGGGAGCAGCCCTGGGCGGATGGAGGGCATGGCCTCCCTGCAGACGGGCCAGGAAGGGGAATGGGGATATGGCCCTTGCGGTAAAGGACTAGAGTAAGAGCCCCCAGCCTTTCCAGCATGGAAGGCTACAGGCACCCACCTACCTGCCGGGGAACGTAGGACCAACATTCAGAAACTGTCTCCCAAAGACAAGGCAAAGTGGCTTGTCCAAGAACTGTGGTGGAGCAGGAAACTGAACCCCGGGCTAGTGCCCAAACCGCTGGCCCATCCCTCCTGTCATGCATTATCTGCTACATATTAATCTATTCAGGGGAAGGAGGCGTCTAGGAGCAATGTGGCAATGATTTCTTAGACGTGAACAAGGCATGGGAGCAGAGCCACAGCTCAGCTGGGGAGTTCCCCTCTGACCTCCCAGATCTTAGCCTCAGACACAACTTGTAGCCTGTGCTTTGCAAAATGGGGCTTTGTATAGTTTTCCTGTAGAGCAGTGGATGTATTGGAGCCCCAGCTGCCCACTCTCCCTGGAGAACTCTTCAACATGCATTGGGCCTGCCGTGCGTAAGCTTTGGAGCTAACTGGTGCATTGGACAAATCCCCAAACCCCCTCTTTGCATGGCTGATAGAGAAGCGACATTCACTTTGTCACCTACCATGTGTTGCCATCCAGGTTAGTCAGAAAACATGGAGACAGAACAACACAGAAGAAGGACAACGAGAGCACAGAGAAGGAAGAGAAGGACATTATAGAGACAACCACCACACAGATAATCAACAACACCCAATGCGTGTGAGAAACAACAGACTCCACCCTCTTAAAGGCACACCGTACCCAGGCTGTGTGCGCCCACTGGAGTGGGCTCTACTTTCAAGCAGTGAATTTTGAAAGTTTTGTCGGCACCAACATTGATTTTGTACATACTCAGCCAATCTCTAAAAGGGGGGTGTCCATTCATGCACTTTGCCCTCGCTACATGTATCTGAAACAAGCCAATTTCACCTTTCCCTTTAATGGAAAAGTGCCCAGCAAAGCCACTGTAGTTGCTACCAGTCCAGTGTTTCTCTGGAAACCAAAAGCACAGGAAGGAGAGAGAGAGAGAGAGAGAACATGATTTTCCTTACGAAGAGAACAGCATAATACTCCGCTGTATAACCCGTGTCTTAAAGGGACAGAGATGGGTGGAGAAAGGAAACTGACATGAAAAGGACGAGAAAATGAAGCCACTGTGACATCCTGGCTAAGTGTGCATGATCGCCTCTCCCCTGGCTAACGGATACAAGCCCAGCTACTAGTGCTGTCCCTGCAGAGATTCTCCTTTAGCTCAGGTGGGCGAGGTCTGTCTTTTCAGAGCAGTTCGGCCTGCTTTCTGCGCCATGGAGCACGTAACAATAACGGGCAGCTGTTTATTCAGCTCTTTTGGAATCCCCATCCCAGCTGTGGGCATCCTGAGGAGCTGTGCTCTTGTTGAGATCAGGCCCATGCCAGTCATGGCCGCCGAGTGCATGGCAATAGCTCTTTCCCCTGTTCCTTTGTATATGCATCAGCCTGTCGCTGCCACTGCAAGCCCTGGGTTTGCACCAACCCTCAGTCTCTGCCTCATACCAAGCAGCCTCCCGCCTGGTGCTAGGACCGTCCCTCCAGGCACTGCACTTCCCTTTAGTGCTCTGGAGCTAGGCGGTGTCACTAAGGCACCGGCCTGCCGTGGGGCGATGGGAAGCCGCATCAGCCAAGAGGGAACTCCAGGAGAAACAATCCTTTCTGAGCTCTAAGCAGGCCCACTGCACTCACGCACCCCTTGGATGCATCGTGTTACCCTCAGCTCCCCTCCGCACCCTGAGGGGGCAGCACAGACTCCAAGGTGTACTAGCAGGTGATGCACAAGGGGCACAAATTGGCATGGTGAGGCAGGCTCCTTGCACCATTCCCTACTGCACACTTGCCAGGCTGGCCCTACAAGTGTCTTCCTAGATACATGGGGGTGGTGATCGCCTCCTAGGTTTCATCCTCTGCTTGTGTAAGTAGCAGGGACAGTGACGTGGGTTGGGGGATGCCACTAGTAACAGGGCAGGCTAAATGCACAGAGCTTGAAGAAGCAGTTCACTGAGGCATTCAGTCACCAATGATCAAGTCCTGATAAGACTCGCCATCCCCAGAGGAGTGAGCCCTGGACTTCACCTCACTAAAATGCCTCCTGCAAATGCAAAGATGCCAGCAGAATGGGCTATAAAATGTTCATGTCCCAGCCTGGCTGGAAGGGGGCTGGGGATTTGGAGCCTCTCCCCCGACCCAGGCTCCACATGGCTGACCTGCTGGATTGCTACAAGGATCTGCTGCCATGGTGGATTGATTAAAACAAAAACGAGGAGTCCGGTGGCTCCTTAAAGTCTAACAGATCTGTTAGTCTTTAAGGTGCCACCAGACGCCTCGTTGTTTTTGTGGCTACAGACTAACGTGGCTACCCCTCTGATACTTGGTGGATTGATTGCCAAGTCCAACGGCATAGCTCCAAGCAGCAGATGCCAGCTGAAAGGGGAATGACTGGTTGATTGGAAAGGTCTAGCCCAGGTCTGAGAGGCATGTGCTGCAAACCAGTCTGTATATGGAGATTTCCATAAAACAGGCCTTTGGGATCCCATCTGCCCTCCAGTATCTCTACAGCCTCCGACTTCCCATCTGAATAGGATCAGCCAGTCCTGTTGGGGCCTGATTCACACCAGCTGGCAGAACTCAGGCTATGGGCCCTGCTAATGGAAAGTCCATCCAGACAGGTCCCACTGCTGCGGGCAACTCCTGCTGTGCTGGGGCGTCGCTGCTGGCTGGCACTGCTGAGGAGGGTGCCGGGAGGAAGGCAAGGCCAGGGCATGCCAGTCTGGGACCATGGGGCACCCATGGAACTTGCCTCACCATTTCCCTAAGTGAAAAGAAAAAGGACACATGGGCAGAGGGGGGTGAGAGTCCACCCTGGAAGAAACTCATGGGTTCTCAGGAAAAGTCACTGGGCACTTTGTTTTCATGAGGGAAAGTACACAAAATTGGGGCAGGGGATGGGTTTTCAGCAGCTGTAGTCAGCAGATGATCCACCAGCACCTGTGGGCGTTGTTTATGAGGTGCCACAGATCAAGTGAGCATCTGGTGTTCCTCTTATTCTAGCCATAAATGTTCTCCAGGAAGGGCCGATGAAGCGGTTTGGAGACAAGTTAGGACCCTGTTCTTGAACTTTTGCCAGCTCCTAGGACCAAACCTGACCCTAATCTGTTGGAAGCCTGTATGTTTGGAGTCTATGTTCCCCCTGGAACTTTTCAGTCTCATGCACCTCACGCTGCTCTTCTGGTTAGCAGCTATGACCGTTATCTGAAGCACTAAAATGCCTCAAGAAATGCTGCTCTCCCTGGCTTTCCAGCCCAAATCTCATGAGACACCCTGTTTTTGTGATATTCCCAGTCCCGCTTTGTATACTTGAGTGGTTTGCAGTTTGATCACGTTGCTGGGTGATCACTGATCCTGAACTCTGACTCTTCAGGATGCTCCTCATTTCACTATCTCCCCTGAAGGGGCTGATCCTTAAAATGTGAGAATGACTAAAAGCAAAGAGGAAATGGGAAGAAACAGGGGGAAAGAAATACTTAAATGGCCTGAAATTTATGAATGGTGGTTCAGATAACACAATCTGCTGTTTTATACCAGTCAGACTCTCCGACGTCTTTAAGCTTTAGAAGCAGACAGCGATCCTGTGGGGAACGTGAGATAGTTGTTGTGTCAAATGATAAAGAACAGCAGACGCATTTTCATTCCTTGACAACAGAGAAGCAAACTCTGCTGATCAAGAGCAAAGAGCCCTGTGTAACTTCCTGATTCCCTTGGCTATCTCCTATGTGTCCTCTAGGTTTGGGGGAAACAGTGCTATTAACTGGTGGGTCTAAATTAAAACTTGTGTTACAAGACATCTCTATAAAAAAGTCTGCACAAATGTATAATGGTAGGTAATGTAAAGCATGCCACCTGCTGGCATGTTTCATGGCTGGCTTTGTTCACAAGTTTGTAGGTTCAATAAAGTTGTTGTTTTGCGGCACATGACTCCCTCTGTCTGAAACCCTGTGTGTATGTGGAAGGTCAAAAAAACCTGGATCCAAATTCCGCATCTGAGGCCCATTTCTAGTTAGGAAAGCAACCCCCACATCCGTACTGCAGAGGGGAAAACCCTATGACTCCTTAGCAAAATAGCTATTTCCCACCCAGTGTCTACAACTAACGCCTCACGCTGATTAAACCCTTCCCAAGTGCCTTATGGGAAAGTAACCCACCCTAGGACAGCTGGGGAGCATTGTCTCCCTCTGGTGGTACTAATCTGCTACTGCATCAGTTTGATGCCATTACTGCTTTAGCTCTAGCTCATGCTCCTAGCAGTAGAGGTCCCTGGGGTTCAAATCCTGCTCTCGGCGAAAGCTGAGCTGGTTACCTTCACTCCCTGTATCTGAGGAACTGCACACTTCTGCTGCTGCTTTAGGAATAAAGGACTGTTTGTTTTTTCCCTCGGTCAAAATTACAAGCAGGCGCTTTCTAACATACCTCTCAAGGGACCCGGCTGAGCCTTTACCAAGGGGCTTTTTACCTGGTTTCCCGATTTCATGTCTTTCATGTTCATGGCGTTCTTCATCCCTTTGCCCTTCTCCTTCTTGTTCTTCTTCTTCTTGCAGCAGCATTTTTTGCAGATGCAGAAGCAGCAGGTGAGGAGGAGCAGGCCGCCTACCACAGCAATGGCAATCAGGGCCCAGGGAGGCACTGTCACAAAACAATGCCAGCCACATGATTCGTCTTGTGCCACAGCCACACCCCCAGCAGCCAGCACCCCCCTGGTGCAAGGCCTCAGAAATGCCCCTGGGTTATACAGGGCGTTTGTCATTGCAGGGCCTGCGTGTGGCTCATTGCCAGGGTCACACGCATCTACTGTGCTTTGCAGGGCACAGGCAAGTTGGGAAAAAATGGTTACCTACCTTTCATAACTGTTGTTCTTCGAGATGTGTTGTTCACGTCCATTCCACATTAGGTGTGCGTGCGCCGTGTGCACGGACGTTGGAAACTTTTCCCCTTAGCAGCTCCTGTTGGGTCAGCAGGGGAGCCCCGCCAGAGTGGCGCCTCCACACTGGTGCATATATACCCCTGCCGACCCGACCCCACTTCAGTTCCTTCTTGCCGGAGACTCCGACAGGGGAAGGAGGGTGGGAAGTGTAATGGACGTGAACAACACATCTCGAAGAACAACAGTTACGAAAGGTAGGTAACTGTTTTTTCTTCTTCGAGTGCTCGTTCACGTCCATTCCACGTTAGGTGACTCACAAGCTTACCATAGGAGGAGGGTAGGAGTCATGGAGCAATTGATTGAAGAACAGCCCTGCCAACCGCTGCGTCATCTCTGGCCTGCTGATTGACTGCGTAGTGGGCTGTGAATGTGTGCACCAATGACCAGGTGGCTGCTTTACAGATCTCCTGGATCGGGACGTGCACCAGGAAAGCTCTTGAGGACGCTTGTGCCCTCGTCGAGTGAGCCGTGATCGCCGGGGCTGGAATCTTGGCGAGCTCATAGCATGCGCGGATGCAGTCCGCAATCCACGATGATATACATTGCGTCGAGACCGGAAGCCCTTTCATTCTATCGGCGATGGCGACAAACAACTGCACTGACTTGCGGAAAGGTTTAGTTCGCTCCAAATAGAACGCCAGGGCCCTTCAGACATCCAGAGTGTGCAGGCTACGGTGACTCGGGTCCGTGTGTGGTTTAGGAAAGAGTACTGGCAAACAAATATCCTGTCCCATATGTAATTGTGAGACTATCTTAGGGAGGAATTTAGAGTGTGGCCTGAGTTGCACTTTGTCCTTATAAAGTATAAGGAGGCTCCGAGGTTAGGGCCCTCAACTTGGACACCCTCCTCGCCGATGTAATGACCACCAGGAACGCCACCTTCCAGGAGAGGTGAAGGAGGGAGCAAGAGGCCAGGGGGGGCTCGAACGGGGGCCCCATAAGCTTGGAAAGGACCAGATTAAGGCTCCAGAGAGGGACCGGCGGGCGTGAGTAGGGGAACACTCTCTCCAGTCCCTTGAGGAACCGCACCACCATGGGGTTAGAAAACACAGAGCATCCAGATTCCCCCGGGTGGAACGCTGAAATGGCAGCTAGATGCACTCTGATTGAGGAAGGAGCGAGTCCCTGATGCTTGAGGTGCAGGAGGTATTCTAGGACTACTGGAATAGTGGCCTGGAGTGGCTGTATCTGTTTAGGCTCACACCAGCAGGAGAATCTTTTCCACTTAGCTAGTGGAAGGTTTCCTACTGCCAAGGAGAATCTGCCGTACCAGAAGAGAGCACTGGCTCTCCGTAGCGTTTAGCCAGAGAGCTTCCTCGCCATGAGATGCAGAGACTGCAGATCCGGGTGGAGCAGGCGCCTGCGGTCCTGTGTGATGAGATCCTGGTGCAGGGGCAGGGCAATCAGGACGGCCACTGACAGCTCTAGCAGGGTTGTAAACCAGCGCTGACAAGGCCAAGCTGAGGCAATCAAAATGATCATTGCCTTGTCCCTGCAAACTTTGAGGAGGACCCTGTGGATGAGTGGGAGCGGAGGAAAGGCATACTTCAGACTCCCACTCCAAGGGATCGCGAATGCGTCTGCGACCGAGCCCGGACTGTGGTTCTGGAACGAGCAAAACTGTGGACATTGGCTGTTGTCCTTGGTGGCAAAGAGGTCCATTTGGGAAAACCCCCACTTCTGGAAGACTGATTGCAAGACGTCCGATCTCATCGACCACTTGTGCATGCGGTATGACCTGCTGGGGCTGTCCGCTAGCTGGTTTCGCTCTCCCGGGAGGTATGACGCTACGAGATGGATGGAGCGGGCTATACAAAAGTCCCACAGGAGAAGGGCCTCTCGGCAGAGGGGAGAGGAGCGGGCTCCGCCCTGCTTGTTTATATAAAACATGGCGGTGGTGTTGTCTATCAGAACTGTCACGCTGTGACCTTCCAGAGTAGCGTGAAAGGTTTGGCAGGCTAGACGAACCGCCCTGAGCTCCTTTACATTGATGTGGAGTGACACTTCGGCCTTGGAACACAAGCCCTGTGTCCTTAGGTCCCCTAAGTGAGCTCCCCAGCCGAGGTCTGACGCGTCTGTCACCAGCGTCAGAGCAGGCTGCGGTGCGGCAAAGGGGATACCCTCGCATACTACCGGCCAATTGAGCCACCAGCGCAGGGAGTCCAACACCTGGGCCAGAACTGCCACGACAAGGTCTAGGGGTCTCTGCCTGGGCAATACGAGCGGGCAAGCCATGCTTGTAAAGTCCTGATCCGTAGTGGAGCTACGTGAGTGCACGCCGCCATGTACCCTAGGAGCTGCAGGCAGCATCTGGCCGTGGTAGTGGGGAACCTTAGTATCGAGTCTACCACACACTGGATGGCCAGGAATCTGGATTCCGGGAGGCTCGCTCGCACCTGCACCGAGTCCAGCACTGCCCCGATGACCTCCAGCCTTTGCGTTGGTATCAGGGAAGACTTGGGCACGTTGACGAGAAGACCCGACCTGCGGAATGCATCCAGGGCCACCGTCACATGGGAGCAGACCTCCTCTTCAGACCGACCCGTGAGGAGCCAATCGTTGAGGTATAGGTATGCCTGTATTCTCCTCTTTCGCAGAAAGGCTGCCACTGCTGACATGCATTTCGTGAACACACGGGGGGTTGCCGCCAGGCTGAACAGGAGGACCATAAACTGATAATGGTGCTGGTTTATGGCGAACCACAGGAACCGCCGGTGAGCGGGGTGAACAGCGATGTGAAAGTATGCATATTTCATATCGAGGGCAACGTACCAATCCCCCGGATCCAGGGACGGGATAATAGTGCCTAGGGAGACCATGCGGAAGCGGACCTTGACTAAGAACTTGTTGAGCCCGCGAAGGTCTAAAATGGGCCGAAGGCTCCCCTTTGCCTTTGGGATGAGAAAATAGCGGGAGTAAAACCCCTTCCCCCTTAGTTCCCGAGGGACTTCCTCCACCGCCCCTGCCTCTAGGAGTGACTGTACCTCCTGCATAAGGAGTTGCTCGTGAGAAGGGTACCTGAAGAGGGACGGGGAAGGGGGGTGGGTAGGAGGGAAGGAGGAGAACAGCAGCGTGTAACCCACTTGTACCGTGCGTAAGATCCAACGGTCCGATGTTATATGAGATCACGCCTGGTAGAAGTGGGACCAGTGGTCCAAGAAACATACGGAAGGATCCGGGAGCTGGGTTGGTACGCTGTCCTCAAGTGCACCTTCAAAACCCCTGCTTGTTGCCAGGCTGGGGCTTGCCCTGGCCCTGGCTTTGATTAGGTGTGTTGTTCCGCCTGCGTCTGTTGTCTCTGCCCCTCCTGCGATAAGGCTCCTGCCTAGGGCGAGGCTGGTACTGCCGTTGCTGCGACGGTTGGGGCTTGAATGGCTGAGTCGCCGGGGTGTGCATTCCTAATGACTTGAGGGTTGCCCGGGAGTCTTTAAGGCTATGCAGCCTGGCATCCGTCTGGTCGGGAAAAAAGGCCAAACCCTTCGAAGGGGAGGTCCTGGATGGTATTCTGGACCTCTGGCGGAAGGCCTGAAGCCATGCCGAGCGCCTCATCACCACACCTGAGGCAACTGTTCTGGCTGCTGCGTCTGCCGAGTCCAGAGAGGCCTATAAAGAGATCTTGGCAACTGCCTTTCCCTCTTCCACGAGGGCCGTGAACTCAGGTTGAGAGCCCTGGGGCAAGGAGTCTTTACATTTGGAAACTGCTGCCCAGGAATTGAAATTGTGCCTGTTTAGGATCGCCTGCTGGTTCGCAATCCTTAATTGGAGGCCCCCAGAGGAGCAGACCTTCCTTCCAAAGAGGTCCAGATGTTATCCTCCTTGGCCTTGGGGGCCGGGGCTTGCTGGCTATGACGCTCCCGTTCATTCACGGCTGAGATGACCAGCGAACAGGGGGCCGGGTGACAAAATAGGAAGTCGTATCCCTTGGAAGGGGCGAAGTACTTCCTCTCCACCCCCCCTTGCTGTCGGTGCGCTGGAGGCTGGGGTTTGCCAGACCGTCTTGTAGTTACACTGAATTGTCTTTATGAGCGGGAGCGCAATTCTGGAAGGGCCTTCAGGGCTTAGGATGTCCACCATAGGATCCTTCTGCTCCACCGCTTCCTCCGCCTGTAGGCCCAAGTTCTGGGCGACCCTGCGGAGCAGCTCCTGATGTGCCCTGTGGTCAATTGGAGGAGGGTCCGACACTGCCGTGCCCGCCACAGCTTCATCTGGGAAGGATGAGGAGGTGAGGGCCTGCTGTGCCTCCTCCACCAGCTCTTCTTGCCCCTCATCATAGGCAGGGGGGCACGGCTGAGCCCTGCCTGGTTCATTGTCCCCGGGACGGCCCCGGGCTCGGTGCCGCTTCCGTTTGCCGGTGTTCCGGCGAAGTGTCTGGCGGCCTGGATACCATAGCCTCTTTGGGTGTGGAGGGGTGCCTGCGTGGGGACCGGGACCGGTGCACCGAATAGCCGGATCTTGAAGCTCTGGAGGAGATCCCTTGCTGCTGCTGAAAGGCCCACGGTGTCCAAAAGGGCCATTGTCCTGGCGGGCCCCGCCCCATTGGGGATGCCACGCGGTTTGGGGCTCCCTGCTAGCCAGTGCCCTGCGGGCATAGCTGGAGCAGCCCGAGCCGACCTCGGATTCCGAGGACGCTGACCTCGAAGGCCAAGATGGTGCCGTGGCACGATGCCGTCGGGAGGCTGGAGAGCGGCTCCTCGCTGACCGGGACTGGATCGGTACCGATGCCCTCTGGATCGGTACCGATGCCCTCAGGACCGGGATCGCTGCCTTCTGCCTGGGATCGGGGACTGCAGCCTTATGTCCCCTCGGTACTGGCTTAGTGATGGTGCTGGGGAGCATTGCGCCGGCAGAGCCAGTGCCGTATGCTGGCTCGTTTCCGGTGCCATCGAGTCCCACTGAGTCAAAGGTAATTGGGAGTCCACGGAGGCTGAGCTCGACCGGGACCGGCGCCAGGAGCGGTGCTGGGACAGTGACCTCGAGCGGCGCACCATTGCTGGCTTGCCTCTGGACGGCATCCTTGTTGATGGTGCCGGAAGGCTTCTCCTTGCCAGGGAGGGGGCTTGCTGCCGACAGCTCGATGAGATATTTTGCTGCCTCAAAGGTGTCTGGCATGGAGGGCTGTTCTAGAATGTCCTCCAGCCCTTCTTCTGCACTCAACCCACTTAGCCTGGGGCTCGACGGGCCCTGCGACGCCAGAGCCACCAGTGCCGGTGTATGTCCTTGGGCCGTACTGCCCCTTTGAGTACTCGGTCCCTTGGAAGGCGCCGCTTTCTTATGTGGGGAGCGCCCTCTATCGCTTTTCAGCTGTCCCTTCGACCGTACTGGAGAGGTCGAGTGGTGCCGGGGCTTGTCCTGTTGTTTCGGTGCTGCATGCTTGCAGTGCCCCACCGGCGCCGGATCACGGACTGATGCTGGGGCACTCCGCACCGAGGATGCCGGCACCGAAGCCGGATGGTCTGAGGCCGCAGGTTGCAGCACAGCCTCCATGAGTAACTGCTTGAGGCGAAAATCTTTCTTTCTTGGTTCTTGGCTTAAAAGCCTTACAGATCTTGCAGTGCTCAGTCTGGTACGATTCCCCCAAACACCAGAGACACGAGTCGTGGGGATCATTGATCAGCATAGGCTTGCGGCACGTGGCACAAGCCTTAAACCCTTGGGCCTGCGGCATGCCCCGCAGCCCAGGGCTGGTGCTGGAAACGACTTCCAGACACCTAAAACAAAGGAAGCTTAACTATGTACTATAAAGAAATGCTAACTACTGATAACTATTAACTACAGATAACTGCTAACTACTGATAACTGCTACAACTGTGCTAAGGGATCACTCGTAAGTGAGAGAAGAGTTGTTCCAACCCCCCCACGGACGGCAAGAAGGAACTGAAGGGGGGTCGGTTCGGCAGGGGTATATATGCACCAGCATAGAGGCACCACTCTAGGGGGCTCCCCTGCCGACCCGACGGCAGCCGCTAAGGGGAAAAGTATCTGACGTCCGTGCATGCGGCGCGCGCACACCTAATGTGGAATGGACGTGAACAACACCTCTCGAAGAAGAACTCTGCCATTCGCCCGGTGATAACACGGTGTGTGATGTGAAATTACCCTGCAACAGCCCCTCCCCTGGCCGTTAAATGGCATTTACCCTGGAACTGAGCATTCTGACTCCCCACTACCCCAGTCCCTCCAGGGTAACTCCCCTTCCTCCCACCTGCCCCCCAGGGTTACCACCTTTGAAATGCCCCCCCCTCACAAGGCAAGCCTGCTGCAACCCCAACTCCCAGCCACAAGGCAGCTCTGCAGCCCTCCCCCATTTCAATAGCCCCTTCTAGTATCTAGAGAGAGAACACACACAGACAAGACTGATAACATCACTTTCTTATTTACACTGGGGGAGGGAGGACACCGAAACATCTTTAGCAGGACATAGAAACTTTTAACATTAGATATCCCAGTGCATTGTGATAATCATGCAAACCTTTAGACCCACGTAAAAAAACATGGCAGATTAAATTATTTTTCTGGCAACTAGCAAATCCACAAAAAAAACGGCCAGGCTGGTCAACTACCAGCCACGTTGTAACCCTCCCGCCCTCCCCACCCAGATACCACATGTTAACACCCCCCCACCATCAGTCACTCCATGAGAACTCCCCACTTCACTCCCACCTCCCCCAGATCACTCCATGGTAACTCCCCACTGACCCGCCCCCAGTCACTCCATGGTAACTCCCCACTGACTCTCCCCCCTCCCCAGTCACTCCATGGTAACTCCCCCTTCCTCCCCCATAGGGTTTCAGTGACCAGGAATTGATGCCTAGATCTCGTCCATCTCGCCCCAGTGTCTGTAAGGGCTGCCCAGCCGTGCTCTAGCTGCACTGGGCTGAGCAGATGCCGGGGCCCATCCCTAGCAAGCTCTGCCTGGGTTGCTTTCAGAAAGGGATGCTGGAGGAGGGGCTGGTCGCCAGCTACTCACAGGGAATCTTGTTCAGCTCATTCATGAACTTGGCCTTCAGCTTGGCAAATATGTCCTCCTTGCTGTCACTCAGGCTCGTGGTGTTGGTCACGTTCTCCATGGAGCCCACAGGCATCGCGGTGCTGACAGGCTCCGGAGCCACCACGGGCTCTGGGTTTTTCTTGGAGCCAGTCCCCATCATGGTTAGTTAGGGGCTTCCTGAAAGACACAGGAATGTTGCCAGTTACATGCTAGGCCCAGCCTGTCTTCCGCTCTCGGAGTCACCTGGGCAGTGTTTCCAGATGTGATGCCTGTACCCAGTTCTTCATAAGCCTGAAATCTCTGTGTCACAGGCCATCTTTGGAATGCTTCAATAAAGGCCAGTTTGTTTCTCCCCTACTGGAGGGACACAGAGTCTAACAGAGCGAGGGGTAGCATGGGAGTTAGGACTCCTGGGTTCTCTTCTCCCTTCCTGTGAACGCTCCAAACAGCCAGTGGGGGATGGCTGCTGTGACTCTACAGGGACATGGGACCAGGTCATCTGGTGCTGGACTCCATCTTGGGATGTCAGTATTTTTCCACTGGCATGGGAACCAAGCTTTGAAACAAAGGGTTCCCGCTATATGCAAAAGCTATATAAGGCAGGGGAGTGACATCCTCTTGGTCCTTCACTGACTCCCCACCCAAGAAGACTCTTGCAAACACCTGAAGAACAAAGACTGAACTGGGGGAAGTGCTGGACCCAGGCAGAAGGGATTTTTAGCCTGTGAATGGAACACCTGGGGATTCCAAGCTGTAAGCCTGTGCAGCTTGCCCCTTAAGAATCTGCAGCCTGCTTGTATCATCACTTAGGGTGAGAATCTACTATTCATATCCAATCTCTTTAGTATATTAAGCTTAGTTTGAGTGTTTTGTTTATTTGCTAGGTAAGCTGCTTTGATCTGTTTGCTATGCCTTATAATCACTTAAAATCTATCTTTTGTAGTTAATAAACTTGTTTTTGCTTTATCTAAAACCAGTGTGTGGGAATCATAACTCAGGGGCAGAAGGCTGTCACATATTCGTCTCCACATTGAGGGAGGGGGGCAAATGTTATGAGCTTACGCTGTACAGTTCCCTGTGCAGCACAAGATGGTATAATTTGGGGTTTATACTCCAGAGGGGATGTGTGTCTTAGGAACTGGGAGGTGCCCTAGCTGAAGCCTTACCATGCAGGGGCTGGTTAAAGAGCCTGTCTGCATATAACTGCAGCAGGGTGTGTCCCTACCTGTATGAATGCTGATGAAAATGCAGGCTAGAGAGGGCTTTGCAGCTTGTTACAGCAGTACAGTGTAAAAGGGAGCCCAGGCTGGTGGGTCAGGGGTCTCAGTGGTACCCCAGTTCCAGGTGGCACCCCAGGGGGAACCCATCACACCCATATCCCAGTTCCCTGCTCTAACCACTCCCTTAAGTAGACAGAAGCCTCAGGAGAGGTGCCATTAAGCTGCTGGACTGTACATGACAGGGCACTCTCCTGCTTTTCATCAACCCACGTAGGAGCCAGTTGTCAGTGCGGGGGTGGCACTGTACGGAAGGACTCAATAAACCGCCACGGGGCTGTCACTGCTAATGGATGAGAGGTGGCCCTGATGACCCTGGGAAAAGGATAGGATTGTTCTCAGAGGCAGTTCAGCCGAGGAAGACCCAGGGACCACGGCATCACCTCTGGCTGTCAGGGCACTGACAGCTGCCAATCAGTGTGATAAGTAAAGCAGAAGAGAGAGGCCCCAGAGGGTCAGCAGAGATACAAACCCTACGGAGAATGGAAACCACCGGCCTCAGCAAACCCTTCCTGAGCAGGGTCAGCAGGAGCCTCTGCACAGATCCAGCCTCCAAACTGCTCAGTCTCCCAGGGCTCCTTTGCAAACAGCCTCCTGAGCTCTGCTATGCTCCTGGATCTCTGGCCATCACATCATGGATTCCTCCAGCCCCTGCCCATGAGCCTCCCATGTGTCAGGTCCTCACCCTTGCAGCAGCCTCGAGGAGGCAGCAAGGGCCAGTGGTTTAAACAGGGCACCGTGAGTCTGGGTTCACATACCCAGCTTGCTACAGACTCCCCACGTCATCTCGGGTAAGTCACTTAACCTATCAGTGCCTCAGTTTCCCCATCTGTACAATGGGAGCAATAATTCAAAGTGCGGAGAGATCTGTGGAGTAAGCAGGTTATGGTGTGTTATTGCATCTGATTGTTAAATATATATGAAACTAACAAATCTGCACTGAAAGCCGAGACTGGAATTGATTGCTGGGTGTTTGTATGTTACAGAGGGTAAACTCCCTGGGCCAGCACAGGTGAGAGCGCTTTGAAGGAACTGTGCTCAGAGGAGGGAATCTTTCTTAATGGAGATGAGACCTGAGGGAGAAGGAACCCAGCTTGACTCTCAGATCCCAGGCTGAGTGTGCAGGGCTGACAGCCAGAGAAACCCTTTTATGTGAGCGTCCTTGATCTTGATGCACTAAACGAGGAGCCCCAAGATGCCAATTCTGCATTAATATTATCATTAATTATCAGTAGGGCCCTACCAAATTCACACCCTTGAAAAACATGTCCAGGACTGTGATATCTGTGCTTTTACCCTGTACGATAGAGATTTCACGGGGGAGACCAGCATTTCTCAAATTGGGGGTCCTGACCCAAAAGGGAATTGCGGGGGGTGTCACAAGGTTATGTTATGGGGGGTTACGGCATTGCCACCTTTACTTCTGTGCTGCCTTCAGAGCTGGGCGGCTGGAGAGCAGCGGCTGTTGGCCGAGCACCCAGCTTTGAAGGCAGCGCCTCGCCAGCAGCAGTGCAGAAGTAAGGGTGGCAATACCATGCCATGCCATGCTATCCTTACATCTGTGTTGCTGCTAGCGGCGGCTCTGCCTTCAAAGATGGGATCTCATCCAGCAGACACCACTCTCCAGCTCTGAAGGCAGCACCACCGCAGCTAGCAGCAGCAGCACAGAAGTAAGGGTAGCAGTCCCATAACTCCCCCTACAATAATCCTGCAACACCCCCCCCCCCACACACACACAAACAACTCCTTTTTGGACTCCTACAATTACAACTGTGAAATTTCAGGTTTAAATAGCTGAAATCATGAAAATTTATGATTTTTTAAATCCTATGACCGTGAAATTGACCAAAATGTACCATGAATTTGGTAGGGCCCTAATTATCAGTATTACTGTAGCATCTACGGCCCAAGTCATGGGCATACTGTATAAACACAGAACAAAAAGACAAATTATAAGATTTTTGGGGCAGGGGCTGACAGCCACTTTTCAGACTAGAGCCACATCTCCGGGCACCTTGGGGAGACAACAAATACTTGATGGTAGAGGCCCGATAGTCAGAATCGGCACCAGAAGAGCTTGGCATGTTGGGTGCTGAGCTCTTGTGAAAATCCAGCCCCAACTGTGGGTATTGGGTGCTTACCAGTCTGGCCTTGAACTCTCCTGGGTTTGCAATGAGAGCTGGTGCCCAGCTGCCCTTCGAGTTTGTAGCTTTTTTTTCCGCTGCTCTTCTTTAAAAGACACACCCACCGGGCCCAGCCAAGGGTTACACCACTAGGGTTATGTCTGATCTGTATCTGATTATTCTGGCCTGGGGAAAGTACCAGCTAGTTCTTCCAAAGGAGGAGGACCTTGTCTCACTCCCCTTACGAAGAGGCAGAGAACACGCAGGAGGTAGGAGCACCCATGGACTCAGAGGGGCTGAAGCCAGAAACCAGGCCAAAGAAGACCCAGTAGCTGCTGCTGGGGACACGGAAGGTGAACGATCTAAAAGTACAAGGCACCATCACAGGGTCAGAGCTCACATGCTGGCCTCCTCAGCAACAAGCCAATCATCCCATCTGGTACCAATGTCAGAGTAGAGGACAGGTGGGGTCTGCAAAGCTAAATGCTGGCCCCGGCCTGATTCCCGGACACGGCTCTTTCAGCATGGCATATGCTGCCATAAGAGAGTCTAGACCCTCAGGCTATATCTACACTGCATTGTAAGCTTGGATCTGTGGGACTCGGGCTTGTGGACTCAGAGTTTCCAAACCCACACTTAAGCGTCCACACTGCATTGTAAACTTGGGCTTACAATTGCTGGAGCCAGGGTCTCCCAAGCATGCTAACACGTCCATACTGCACTGTGTAGTCATTCTGAGTCAGGTCTTTGGCTTGAGCTGCGTCCTCACTGCAAAATGCCAGGGCTTGGACCCGAGTCACA
Organism: Terrapene triunguis; assembly: GCF_002925995.2. NCBI lineage: Eukaryota > Metazoa > Chordata > Testudines > Emydidae > Terrapene > Terrapene triunguis. The sequence goes on along the minus strand of NW_020664542.1, from coordinate 1,630,803 downwards.
ATGAGACTTGGGCTGACCCGCCCCCCTGGCAGGGTCCAAAGCCCAGGTCTTGAATGCTGGCTGACCCGAATCAGACTGATTTGCGTGTGGACAGAAAAGGGCAATGGGCTCAAACCTGAGTCACACCCTGGGTTTACTGCATAGCGCCGACATACCCCCAATGAAATGAGCGCTCCCGCTGCTGTGTGTCAAGCCCCAGCACATGTACCACCTGGGACTATGCCCCGGGAGGCACTGAAGCGCTGGCCTGGCAGCACGGTGACAGATAGGTCAGCACATGATGGCAGGGGAGCTGAGTCTGACCACGGAGCTGGCATTCACAGGAGAGGGATTTCTGCCATGGTCACAGAGGGAGCTCAGTGCAGGGCTGTGAGACCAAAGGTGGGAGGCTCACAGTTTGATAGGAGGGGAGGTGGAATGGTGTATGTGTGCACCTTGGGTGGGGCCCTGGGTGCTACCTACTTATACATAATAATAGTGAGGTGCCCCATCAGAGCACAAGCTGCTCTCCGCGGGGCGAGCCAGGAGAGAAGGGCATGACGCTCCAATCCAGATTTGAACTCCCCCGTACACTGTTCTGCGCTGGGGGGTCGCGCCAGGCTCCTCGAAGCTCCAGAGAGGGAGCTGTGGATTTTCTCCCAGTCCCTCCCCACTATCTAGGTGCTGGATCTAATTCTTTAACTGGGTCCAGCCAGCCACAAAAGGCCCTGCTTGTGGGAGGTCATGAAGAGAGGAAGCAGAAGAGAACACTGCTAATAACCACGCGCAGCTGCAACGAGGCCAAGAGCACAGCGGGGTGGCGCTGGGCCTGGAACCCACCCGGCGATTCCCAGCCAGCTGAGAACCGAGCTCGGCGCACGGACCAGGCGAGCTGCGCTGCCGGCTCCCAGCTGGAGCTCAAGGCCGAGAGCTCAGCGCAAGCAGCCGAGCAAATCCAGTGGGAGTCAGGAAGTGAGATTCGATGGAAGTTCTGCTTTCAATATTGATTACGGTGAAGGCGAAGCTGACAGACAGCGGGGGGTTGTCAGACAGACTGGCCGGGCCCTGGCAGCCAGACTGGGAAGGAAGCTAGAGTCATGCTAGGAATATTTCATGTGAGTGAGTGAAAAACAAAAAAAAGTCCAACCCAAACCCCTCCCCCATTGGCCCTGCCTGCAGAGCATAACGGCCTGGCCCTGACCGGCAGGGGAAGCTGGACTGGCAGCAGGGCCAGCTCCAAGTTTTTTGCCTCCCCAAGCAAAAACATTTTCCCGCGCCCCCCCGATCCTGCCCCAACTCCGCCCCTTCCCTGCCCCATTCCAACCCCTTCCCCAAATCCCCGCCCCCGCCTCCTCCCCCAGGCACACCGCATTTCCCCTCCTACCCCGCCCTCCCAGGCTTGCTCAGGGGAGCAGGCAGAGGTGAGCGGGGGGGAGGGGGGAGCGGTTCCCCTGCAGCCCCCCCGCCCCCCGGGTAACTTCCTGCAGCCCTCCCCCCACCGCCCCCGCCCACCCCCGCCCCGCCCGCTCCCCTGCGCGCGGCCCCGCCGCGCCGCCTCCCCCCCCTCCCTCCCAGGCTTGCCGCAAAACAGCTGATTTGCACGGCAAGCCTGGGAGGGAGGGGGGAGAAGCGGAGCAGCGGCGCGCTCGGGGGAGCAGGCGGCAGTGGAGCGGAGGTGAGCTGGGGGGGTGAGGAGCAGTTCCTCTGCCCCCTCCCCAGGGTTATTTCCTGCGGCCCTCCCCGCACTGCTGCAGCTCACCTCCACTCAGGGCCGGCTCCCGGCTTTTTGAGCCCCAAGCAAAAAAAAAGAGGAGGAGCCGGAGTGCCGCCCCTTGGAAAGTGGCGCCCCAAGCACATGCTTGGAGTGCTGGTGCCTAGAGCCGGCCCTGACTGGCGGGTAGAGAGACTTCGCCCCTGCCACTTCAGAGCTGCTCCAAGGGCTCCTGCGGAAAGGAATGATTCAATGATCCCTGCTCTATGCTGCTGTAACCCCTGCAACGCCAAGGGGAGCGGTGGGTGCTCAGCACCTCGGAGAATCAGGCTCTCTTAGCTAGGTCCCCAGCTAGGGAGGTCGGTGCCTCTCTCTGGGCCCCCAAGTTTGGAAATTTGCACCTAAATATTTTCCCAAGGTCACCCATCAAGTCAGTGGTGGAGTGGGCTAGTGTTTTCTCTCTCTCTTTCTCACAAACACCTCCCCCCCCAAAGTGCAAATGCACACACCCAGACACACAGAGCGGAGTGCAAATGCACACATATGTACACACACACACACACACACTCATGCTGGGAGACATCCAAGGCATTTCAACCAGCGTACTGCACTCCTTTATGAAAAGACCTCAGACCCAGGTGTGTCTGTCGGTCCGTCCATCCAATCTAGTCCATTTATCTCCTACAGAGAGCGTTGTGGGTGGAATGGCTGGAGACAACCGTTACTAAGAAACCCATCGCTCCGGATTCTGTGCTGTACCGCGCACTGCAGTGGTCGGGGGAACACGCTTTCGGTGGCGCCCGGGGAGTCTGTGCTCTTAACAATTTCTTCCTGAGTTACAGCACAGCGCGGCAGCCTCTGCTGGAGCATTTGAAGGACACAGTTCTCATGTCCCCAGTCTTTAAACTCTTTGCTCCCGGAGCCTGGGAGACGGAGGAGCCTGACAATTCAATTCCAGCCGTAACGCATCAGCTACATGCAGCGCTGGTGCCATTGCTCAGATACGGCGCATGTATCATTCATGTGCCCGGAGCTCAGGAAAGCAGGGCTCACCCAATGTCTCAGTGCTTTAGGCTGGCCCTTTGAGTGCTTGTTTCTGCTGGGCTCAGATGGGGAGGTGGGTGCAGACTGTGACACCCAGGGCATGTCGCCAGCAGTCCCAGAGGCTGCAGCTAGTATGATGCTGCGCTTGGCCCTGGGGTTATAGTCTGGGCATTCCTGGCTTGAAAGTGCAATGACCCCACTGCCGGAGCGGCTGCCCTGCCAGCGTGAAGCACTAGCCAAGCTGAAGGACACCAGACTAGGCCTGGGGGTGAGGGGGGTGGGGTGGGGGCAGGGCTGAGGAGACCTCCAAGAAAGCAGCACTGATGCTAGATCTGCCCTGTTGCCCTACTACACACATGTCCCCAGGGATGAGGGAAAGCCAACCATCCAATTCTGGTGCCCACCCATGGGCCCAATCCGGCAGTCAGGACAACACCCCACACCCAAGAGTGTAGTCAGGTCCATGTGTCTGCCACAGTGTGTTCCCAGGGCAAGATCTCCAGAGATGTCACCTCCTTCATGAACCCCTTTCTCAGCACATCGATAGCTCTCACTGTTAACCACCCCGCTGCCTTAACAATCATGCTGATCCAAATCCTGTGCGCCTTTACTCAGGTTCTGAATTCTCTTCCCCTTTGAAATTAGAGACAGGCCAGAATCAAAACACTGGCTCCAGACCCCTCCCCCCTGCAAACTTGAGGGAGTTGGAAATCCCGAGCAAGATCTGTATTCAAAGTCAGTGTCTGGTCCTTCTCTCCAGAACGGATCACACCAAAGCCTCAGATCCAAACATGCCTGAGTGTTGGGAGGTTTCAAATCTGGAACCAGGTCCAAAATCGGTGGCACGCGCCTCTCTCTGAAATGCAAGGCTCTTGCAGAAGCTGCGACAACACAGAGATGGGAAATAAGCTCCTGGAGGGTCTTTATATTCGCAGAAAGCTATGTTAATGTGCCAAGGAAAAGCCTGCTCCCCAGTACTGGGGACATGGGGGTCCCCTCCAGCAGGAACACCCAGCTCCGATGGCCTTAAACACAACACAACATGCGTTAGTGCCAGAGAAAGGAAGCAGCCCTCTGCTTATCCCCAGAACAGATTGCATCAATGCAGACCTCTCCGTGGTGCCTGGCCGATGCAATGTAGCAGGGAACCTGTGGGGCAAGCTCAGTCTCCATGGACCAATTGGTCTTTCCCTTCTCCAGGAGCCACTTACGATGTGATACAGACTCACGTCCCGCATTGGGCTGAGATTTATCGTTATTATTTATATTACTGTCGTGCCTCAGAGCCAGAGTCACAGGCCAGGAACCCATTGCGCCAGGAGCTGTACAAACCCAGAACAAAAAAGACAGTCTGTGACCCGGGGGGCTTACAACCTAAGACAAGAAACAACAGATGGTGCAAACAGACCCAGAGGGGAGCACAGGTAGACAATATTGGTGAGCATGATGGGCAGTGGTCTCAGCATTTTTGTAGGCATCCTGGCAAAGGATGGGATTTAAAGGACAATGGCCCAGCTTTGCAGATGTTCACGGGAAGTGCCTTCTGAGCACGCGGGCGGCCGGGAGACAGCACGGAGGTGTTTGAAAATTAAACAAGCGGGCGATGGAGGGTGGTATCTTGGGCCAGTCAGCTCAGCAGCAAATGAGATGCCCACCAACTCTTCTTACTTGGGGCCATTTAACCACCAAGCAGATGGTGACAACTGTCAGTCACCACCAACCTTGTCTGGATTTGAGCCAGCAAGTCAGAGGTTAACGGCTTGGAGAGCCCACCAGCTGCCCAGTGCCCTCTACATATTCATGACTTCATGTCAATGCCTCCTGCCCATAAATTCACCCTCTCAACAATAAGAAAGGCGGCGAGGCTCATTTAGCTCTTTCAGGACTAACTGGTTCATGCTGCTAATGCAGGCAGCCTGGAGGCTGCTATGTAAGTGCCTTCATAGACCAAGCATAACAGATCCCCCCCCCCCCGCCCTCAACACACCCACCCCGCCCCCGTAATAATTTCCTGTTTGAGAACTGGCGAGAAGGGGGAAATGACAGAGAGAATCCTGCGCAAACCAATCTGGTTGCGGTGCGGCTAATGAGTCAATATGTCTTTGCTGTTTCCTTTCTATTATAACCAAGAGCGCTCAAGTAAATGGCACGTCTCCATCAATCAGGAGCCGGGGCTAGTCAACAACTGCGCTGCAGTTGAGATGACAACATGTTACGGCCATAAAAGAAAACTATAAGGGGGTGGGAGGGGAGGAAAGGTGAGGCTCTATCAATCAAGGCCCAATCTGTTGGTGGAAAAACAATACACACCAGCAGATGCTCATCAGTCACTAACGGACTCCCTTTGGGGGAAATCAGCGACACCAGGCAAATTACCATTTTTAGTGCCATTTACCATTTTGCTGTTTAGGCAAAATAAAGTGGTGGGGAGACTGGGGTGGGGGGCTGCGCTGAGCGGAATCTAATGGGATCTCAAAAAACAAATGCCCCATATGTTGTCTGTTCTATTGGTTTAGCTGAGAGGGCGAGAGATTGCCATTTATCAGTTTAAGATGTCCCATTAAAATCTAAATGGCCTTCGCGTTTTTCTAATGTCCTTTGGAACAACAGGCTTGACCCAGCAGTCCTTTCACTCAGGTGAGTAGTCCGTACCCCCCAGGAACAGTCCCACAGGTGACAAGGAATAATAAGGTCCCTTGCTGCCTGTAGATCACAACGGACATTACTCTGGAGGGTGAAAATCCCTATGCCCGTTTTGCATAAGGTTGCATAGGGTTAAAGCTAAGGTTACGCCCCCCTCCCCCATCCATACTGATGCACCCAAAGGAGGAGCCTGATTTTCAAAGGCTTTGGAAGTTCTGAAAATCAGGGCACTTACATATCTATCCGACGTACCTATACAGATACCGTTATGGTCTATCTAAGGTTAAGTCTCCACTGCAAAGGCAGGCACACGGCAGGGAATCTCAGAGCCTGGGTCAACTGACTTGGACTCATGGGGCTTGGGCTGCGGGGCTAAAAATAGCCATGTAGATGTTCAGGCCAGGGACTCAGAGCCCAGGCTCCAGCCTGAGCAGCCACACAGCTATTTTTAGCCCTGTAGCATGAGCCCCACGAGCACGGGGCAGTTGACCCAGACTTTGAGACTCGCTGCCGCAGTGCAGTCATACCTATAAAGCCTCACCATCTTTAATGTGTTGATCCTCACAACACACCTGTGCTATTAGCCCCATTTCACAGATGAGGAACTGTGGCTAAAGGTCACACAGGAAGTCTTTAGCAGAGCAAGGACCTGAACCCACCTGTCCTAGTCCCAAACCCAGGTTCACACCCTAACCACTAAGCTCTCCTTCCCTGCTAGATACCTGCATTTGAAAGCTTCGAACGTAGCAGATTACCCAAGATCATACTGTGAGGGTTGGACCCCTGGGGAAGCCACCTGATGTGCTGAGATACCACTGAGTCTACCTGTTCTGCCAGCCTGGGCCCCCTGTAACCTGTCTTGCCAGGCCACAACTGCAGATCAGCTCTGGGAAGACTCAGCTTAAGGGACTTGCTCCAGCACTCCCTTGGCGTGCAGACCCAAAGATATATTATATTCGCCTCTTCCCTCAATGTGGAGGAGGGTATGCACAATTTCTCGCCCCCCCCCGTTAGAAATCATACAAACTGGGTTGTATTATAAACCAGAAATAAATGTATTAACCATAACAGGTGTATTTTAAGTAGTTAAGGAGGTAGCAGACATAAAACAGCACGCAAACTAAGCTAAATACACGAAAAAAAGTGGTTACATGTGAGTTCTCACCCTAAATGTGGTGCCAGTGTAGACAAGCCCTTAGTTGTTTCCAGCAGTCCTCGTGGGTGGGGTAGCAGGGGAGAACTGACGACCTCGGATTACCTCACTCCCCACCCTTAAATAGGATTTGCATAAGGTGGGTGTCCTTTGTTTTCCCTTCCCATACAGTGGAAAGTTACAAGAAGTCCCAGGTAATGTTTTAGTATCAGGGGACAAGACCACCTGACTCTGTAGGGCCCCTGTAGCCATTCTTCACAGGTTGACCCACATGGTCACAGGAAGACTAAGCTATTTAATGTCCATTGTCCTTGTTGATGGGCCATCCGCCCTCTTTGGCTTTTCCATTGTTGTACCTGAAGTGTTAGCAGTGGGCGTCACCTAAAGTAGCATAGTTGAAATACAGATACGTAGTCATATGTTGCATCTGAAGAAGTGAGGTTTTTACCCACGAAAGCTTATGCCCAAATAAATCTGTTAGTCTTTAAGGTGCCACCAGACTCCTTGTTGTTTTTGTAGATACAGACTAACACGGCTACCCCCTGATACGAGATACATAGTCAATATTCCTAACTTCAGATACAGAAATGATACAGGCACACAGATTGTATAATCACATTCAGTAAATCATACCCTTTCCAATGATCTCACATCAGCCACCTGGCATAAAGTACATCTCAGTTATGTCATATTTATATCATAAGCATATTTTCATAAAGAATATTGGAATGACACGTCACATACCAGAGCTGGAAAGAGAACCAATGGCGTCTGAGTGCCAGTCCAGGCTCCTGGACCATGCTACCTGCTTGCCATGGGGGCTGCTCCTTGTAATGATGGGTCCTTGGTTGGGCGACCAGACAGCAAGTGTGAAAAATCGGGATGGGGGTGGGGGGGTAATAGGAGCCTATATAAGAAAAAGCCCCAAATAACAGGACTGTCTCTAAAAAATCGGACACCCTAGTCCTTGGCTACCACAGTACAGTAATCTGAGAACCCCCAGAAAGCTGCATGCGAGTCTAGTACAGGAGTGCTGGAGCTCTGCTAATCAGAGTACTACCCTGTCTGCATCCGCTTGCATTTACTTCCCAAGAAACTGCACTCGTGGGAGCACGAGTTTGTGACATCAGATCCCAGAACTGAAAATAGTAAATATCACCCTGGCACCAGGAAAGGCTGGCAGACTTTTAAGAAGTAATTACATGTAGCCACTTGAGTCGTCCTACAGATGATTCCTTCCCCCTCGCCCTCATTTATTCTCCCTAGAAACGAGCCACCTCCTGAAAGGACTCTTCAACAATCAGAGGGAGGAAAAGAAACTTTGCTCAAAATGGCACCAATATAGTGCACTGAGAGGAAAATGCAGAGTCAGTTACAGGCTTGCGAGGAACAGATAAGAGCAGCCAGAAAGCCGAGTAAAGTAGCTGTGCCAGGGGGTTAAGGAGAATGAGAAGGGCTTTGAGATATACATTGGGGGGGAATAAAGAGAAAAGCGGCAGCATTAATAACTGAGGAAGGAGATGAAACTGACGATTTAAAAACTGCTGAGCTACTGAACTGGCTTTTTCCAAATCTGTCTCCGCTGAGAAAAGAATAAAAGTTTGGGTGAATAGGAAATAATGAAGAGCTTGTGTAGATCTAAGGGTTTGTCTACACTAGAAAGTGCCACTGCCTTAACTATACCGGGATAATTAAAACGGCAAAACACTAGGCATTGGACTGGTATAATAAACAATTGCTAAAACTTCTGCACCCCCATCCCCCTCTCATACCAGTAAAATTTTTCTAGGGTACAGCAAGCCTAACTGCTGATACCTGAAGAAAATGGATGTACACAAACCAGCATACAGATTATCCTGTTTGACTGGAATTAGCTCATGGTCATGGACTTAAGGAATTATTGACTATATTTTTCCTAATGTCACAGAGAATTAAATATGGAAGTCCTGAAAATGTGTCACCGGTTTTCAAAAAAGCAAAGCAGGTCGATCCTGACAATTCCTGCTTGCTATAATTAGCTTCACTGCCAGATAAAAGTAATGCAGCAAATTAGTGAGAGAACAATCAGAACCCTCAAGAGGACTTTGGAAGACGGAGCAATAAACGGTACAGATTTATAAACAAACCAACCATGCCGGACGTGCCTGATCCCTTTGTAAGCAAATTACAGATTCAGAGGATGAGCGGCATGCAGTTGATGGGCTTTAGTAAAGCATTTGACACAGTGCCTTGCAAAACCATACTTGAAAATATAATGCGTGCAGCTTTGGAAATGAGCGTTTGCACAGCTGACAGAACTGACCCAGACAGTAATGTCTTCGGGAAGATGCAATGCAAATTCTGGTTGCTTTTCTCCCCCACAACAGTAGTGAACGTTCATGAACTTTTTATCCCTGTACATGAATAGTGCATAGAAGCCTCTCTCAGTTTCTGTTCTCTGCATACAAATCCTTCCCTATCTTATTATTTATTATTTCTATTACAGTAATGCTCAGTGACCCCAACTGGGATCGGTGCCCAACTGCACTAGGCACTGCACGTACTGTCCCTGCTCTGGACAATTTAGAGTCTAAACTGGCTGAAAGAAGACAGTCTTATTTTACAAAGGTAGCCAACTTGAAGATTTTGAAACTGACTAGTTAAAATACTGCTTGCAGTGTTGTTACAGTGGTGCTGATCCCAGGATATGAGAGAGACAAGGTGGGTGAGATAATATCTGTTATTGGACCAACTTCTGTTGGTGAAAGAGAGAAGCTTTCAAGGTACATCAAGCTCTTCTTCAGGTCTGGGAAGGGTACTCAGAGTGTCACAGCTAAATACAAGATGGAACAGATTATTATGAAGCATAAGGAGTTAATACACATTGCAAGAGACCATTCTTTCAAGAAACACGTTGCAAGAAGTTGGCCGTTATCACCTCTGCAGCCGTGGGACACAGGACAGGAGGGTTAGTGCGTTACACAGATGGCCATTAAAATACATCAACTTTCAGAGCCCTAACTTTAAAAAAAAAACCTTTAAAAAGCAAAATTATGGCTGAGGTTTTCAGCACTGCCCAATGGATTTGTTTAATGTAAAATTAAATCCCCTCGATGGTTTTGCAAATCCCACTCTATAAGGACGTGCTCTTCCTCTCCAATATTGATGTTTAGAAGGGTCTTTTGCATGTATCACCACTAAACATTCCTGTCTCCTCTCTGCCCACTTTAAACCCACTCTCCTGCCCCTTCAGTTTAAGGGTGTGTCTATATTACAAGCACTATAGCAACGCAGAGGCGGAAAGGGCTTTTCCACTGCTGTAGTGAACCCACCCCCTCAAGAGGCGGCAGCTAGATTGACAGAAGAATTCTTCCGTCAGTCTAGCGGTGTCTACAACAGGGGATTAGGTCATCTTAACTACGGCTCTCGGGAGTGAATTTTTAACACTCCTGAGCAACGTAGCTACGTTTTAGGCGTAGGCCAGACCTAAGTTTCAGCTCAGCTGTTGCTTTTACTGAGGTTTGAGGCTGGTCTACACTAGAAAGTTAGGCTGAACTCGCTACGTTGCCCAGGGCAGGTCCACACTACGGGGGGATGGATCTAAGTTACGCAACTTCAGCTACGTGAAGCCGACGTATTTAGATCTACTTACCGTGGTGTCTTCACTGCGGTGTGTCAATGGGAGAGCGTAGATTCCCCTTGCACTTCTCGTTGAGGTGGAGCACCAGAGTCGACGCTAGAGCGATCGGCGGTCGATTTATCGTGTCTATACTAGACATGATAAATTGACCCCCGCTGGATTGATCACTGCCCGTCGATCTGGCCAGTAATCTAGACAAGCCCTCAGAGGTGTAAAAAATTCACACCCCTGAAAGGTAGTTAAGCCAGCTAAAGTCCCAGTGTAGACAGCACTAGGTCATGGGAAGAATTTGGGGAAGTGGATTTACTACAATAACAGAAGAACCCCTCCCATTACTCTAGCGTTTCTGGTGTACACATAGCCTTGGTTTACACTGAAAATGTACGCTGGCCTAGCTCTGTGGGTCAAAATCACCCCCCTTTTCTGAAACAGTTATGCTGGCAAAACCCCAGTGAAGACTTATGTCAGCACAGCAAAAGTCATTCGCCCCCGGGCAGAATGGCAGAACTCCTTCTGTGAGCATACGCTGGGTCTACACTAGGGAGCTATCCAACATAGTTATGGTGACATAAGTTCTGTAGTGTAGACACAGACTGCGACACAGCCTCCCTGCAGAGCCCCCCGCCAAGGTGCGCCTCCATCACCAGAGAGTGAAACAGACTCTAAAGAATGCACTGTCAAATGCACAAGAAAAGCAACCTGAAAAAATAATGCTCTTCTCCTAATCTCTTTCCATTTTAGTCAGCTCCGGAGTCTCTTCTAACTACAGCAGGTGCAATAGTTGCAGATGGAAATGCAATCTCCCCTTAAATTAATTATAGTTCTCTTTGAAGAGGGACAGTATAAGCTCTAATAGCATCCCTTTGACCCAATAAGATTCTTGTTCACCTGTATTGAAGCGAACCAAGTCTCATGGCTTGTCTACACTACAGACGCTACAGCGGCACAATTACAGTGCTGCAGCTGTGCCGCTGTAGTGTAGACACTAGCTATAGTGACAGTGGGGGGGGGGGGGTTTCCATTGCTGTAGTTAAGTCACCCCAGCTGATAGGTTGCAGGTAGGTTAACAGAACAATTCTTCCATCGACCTAACAGTGCCAACACCAGGGCTTAGGTTGGCTTAACTACAGCACTCAGGGGTGCGAATTTTTCATATCCCTGAGCAACACAACTAAGTCAACCTAAAGTTTAGTTGTAGACCGGGCCGCTGGTAAGAGATACAGATACATGGTGGTTTCAATTGGCTGTACTTTTTTTCTTAATTAAATAGCTGAAAAATATGTTTTTTTGCCCATCTGCTATGGAAATTTTAGAAACAACATAATTAATGTAATGAAGCATGAACACGAGCCCTTCTTGGTGTCCTGCCAAAGCTGGTATCTTATTTGTTACAGAGCTGGATGATCATCCTTAAGTATATGTTATGGAGAGACACTCATTTCTCCATAAGGCTGCATCCATCTCAATTAATACAACTGTTTTCGACCACCTCCCAACTCTGCCAAATAAAGGTAATAGCGTTGGTGTAATATATTTAGAATTCTGTAAGGCCTTTGACTTTGTTCTGCATGACATTTTGATTAAAAAAACTAGAATGATATAAAATTAATGGCAAACATTAAATGGATTAAAAACTGGCTAACTGCCAGGTCTCAAAGTGCTACTATATACGGGGTGTCATTATTGAGGATATGCACTGCTAGTGGGGTCCCACAGGGACTGGTTCTTGGCCTCACGCTATTTAATGTTTTATTAATGCTGATAAAGTTTGGAAAAGACACAAAGATTAGGGGAGTGGCAAAGAATGAAGAGAACAGGTCACTGATCCAGGATCATTTGGTAAACTGGGTGCAAGTGGACAATATGCATTTTAATACAGCCAAATGTAAATGTATATATCCAGGAACAAAGAATGTAGGCTATACTTATAGGATGGGGGGTGTCCATCCTGGGAAGCAGTGACTCTTAAAAAGACTTGGGGTTGTGGTGGATAATCAGCTGAACATGAGCTCCCAGTGTAATGTTGCAGGCTAATGTGAACCTTTGAGGTATAAACAGGGGAACCCCAAGTAGAAGTAGGGAGGTTATATTACCTCTGTATTTAGCACTGGTGTGACCACCACTGGAATACTGTGTCCAGTTGTGCTGTAGTAGTTCCAGAAGGATGTTGTTAAACCGGAGTCAGAGAGGGTTCAGAGAAGAGCCGCGAGAAGGATTAAAGGATTGGAAAACATGCCTTGTAGAGAGAGACTCAAGGAGCTCAATCTATCCATCTTAACAAAGAGGAAGTTAGGGGGTGACTTGATTACTGTCTATAAGTACCTACTTGGGGAACAAATATTTAATAATGGGCTCTTCAATCTAGCAGAGGAAGGTCTAACACAATCCAATGGCTGGAAGTTGAAGCTAGACAAATTCAGACTGGAAATAAGGCATAACATTTTAACAGTGAGAGTAATTAACCATTGGCACAACTTACCAAGGTTTGTAGTGGAGTCACCATTGTTGGTAATTTTAAAAACAAGATGTGATGTTTTTCTAAAAGATCTGCTCTAGTTCTATCAGAAATTAATTCAGGGAAGTCCTATGGTATGCAGGGGGTCAAGACCGGATGATCACAGTGGTCCCTTCTGGCCTGAGAATCTATGCATCTATTTAAAAAAGGTCTTGAAAATTCTTCTATCCTTTTGTTTCTTCATACGGTAACACCCTTACCAATTGTCCTAGGGATGCCACATTTGGCATGTTCTTTCAGCCTTGGAGATGATACTGGTGATTTTGACTCATCTCACTGGTTAACCTTGCAGTTATTAACACCAACACTGCTTGCCCATCCTCTCTCAGGGCCCATGACACAGGGTTTCAGCCTGGTGTCGGGATATGTAATTTACAGTGGGCACTGGTGACACAGCAAAGTGCACTTCCAAAGCAAACGCACTGCCTAGAACGTATTTATTAGTGAGATTCAGTGATCAAGTGCTTTTCTCAGCTCATCCCTCGGGAAAACAGACAGGAAAATACAAACAGGCAAAGCAGGAAGCTTGGCGCATTGATTTCCATGCCAGTAACAGGAATGCTTTCCAGCGAACCATTTTTTGTTACGAGAGTGCTCTACTGTATATATAGGTAAACAGTTATTGGATAAGGTGCCAGTAGATGCCACTCCAGAAGATAAAGCATAGTTCCTGGGCTTTGGAGGGCCTCATAAAACCTGTTGTGAGTGACCAATGGCTTCCTTTGTGCAGCTTCCGACATTGGCTCCTCACAGTTTTGGGGGGGGGCACTGCGGTCTGAGCCTGGGAAGCTGAAAAGGGCTTGGGAACTGCTTGCGTGTGCTCAGCTCAAAATGGAGCCCTGCATATTGGGGGCTAGCCTGAAATGGGTCACCCCGCTCCTCTGCACAGCAGGGAGCATGGCAACGGGGACTTGCAATCTCCTCTTTGCCCCGTTTCGTTTGTTTAATCATTCGCCTTGCACCCGCTGGGCCAATATATTGATACACTCACCTCAATTAGAGACCATCGGTCTCTATGTCCAGAAGACAGACCACTCCACGCCCTCCGCTCCACCTCCCATCAACAAGACCGACCCAGTTCTTGACCCACATCAACAGAAAGCCATGTTCAACAGATGTGTCGTAGGGGTGGACAGGTCCTGATGGATGGCAAAGGGGAACAGATCTTAAAGCTGAGGGCCCTCCGCTGAGTATGGAATGCAACTGCCCAGGAATCCAGCCCTGGGGAGAGATCATTCTGAGCAACCCCGCATGGTGGGATAAGAGGGTCCCACTTCGGGTTGTAAGAATATGCACCTCCTTGAATTGCAAGCAGAAGGGAAAGCAGAGCCAGTGCTCTCTCACCAGTCTAACACACCTGAAAGGTAGTCAGCCTGATGCGCCCCTCCGAGGAAGCTCTAAGCACAGCCCATTGCAGTAGATGGTGGTGATGTCTACACCAGACAGGAATGCTTGCAGCCCGTGGGCTGATGAAACTCAGTGATGCTGCGTGGGGCTCCGTTGGCCAATCAGCTGCATTTTGACCTTCCCAGCCACTTCATCCCTCTTAATAAAAGTCACCTGCTGCACCTCAGGCTCATCTCTTCCAGAGGCAAGAAGGAGCACAGTGCCCTCTGTGAAGAAGCTAGCAGTAATTTGGGCTCAGCTTGTGCGTAATCGATGCTGCAGACACATCTCAAAGGGCCTCTGGATGGTGGCTGAAAGCAGCAGGAGAATGCCAATTAATGGTGTGTGCGGTGGGTTGCACAGAGACGCTTTTGATGAGGTTACAGATACTGTAACTATTTTAAAAACTGTCTCAGAAGATTCTTCTCTGGGGCTTTTTATTTGTGCCGCTGCATTTATTCTGCAGAAGTTCCAATCAATACACCAGCATGGGGCACAAGCTGAAATCAAATGATAGGGAAGAAAGGAAAGCAAAGAGGGTTTTTATCATTCAGGGTTTCAGGCCAAGCTAACTCTCCACTGTGAAAGGAGCTTTTCCAAACCATGCAATATCAATATATCGCTGCACAAGAATAGAGCAGATTAGAAAAGAACTAAATGAGTCAGTGCAGAGACTAGAGAGAAAAAAATCTCCATTTCAGAGACCCGACAAAGAATTCTCGGTCAAAGTCTTGGTTTTGCATCTAGTTCTGAGTTCAAACAGGGAGCTCGGGTGTTGTTAGCGAATTTCTGCTGAATGAAGCATTCTGGACTGACGGTCTTGCAGCCTGAATGCCTGGCTGGGCCTGATCCTGCAGTCCTCACATGACATCTTTGCTGCTGCAAGTGGTTGCGCTGCCTGCAAATGTGCGAAGACAACACGCGTGAGTACAGGGCTGTAGGATCATGTCTAAGTGTAGCACATCCTCTGCTGCAGTGGGGACTTCCCTCTGCTACCCCACCAGGGCCTCAGGCCAGGCCAGAGGTGGAGGGTGGGGAGGCCAGACTTCAGTCTCTACTCACTCCTTGACTTCCATTATAAGCCCCTGCTTTGAACAATTCATCACAATCCCAGGTTCTTCTGAGCTTGCAGACACTGCTACATCAATGAAAGAGTTAATAAATAAATGCATAAAAACAGCCAAGGCTAACCTCTCCCACCTCCGGGCATCCCCATAAAGCAACGCACAAGTCATTGGGCAAAAACATAGCGTGGAAGGAATGATCCAAAGGGAGCAGATCGAGAAAAGCGTGCCATCTCCCTGCGGCCCTCTGGGCCCTCTCTGAGAGCGACAGCACGAGGCAGCTGCCCAGCTTGGCTCCGGGATTGATTACTGCTACAGCACTGGCAGGTTCAGCTTTATCCGCACAGAAAAAAAAATACGTCCTGCTCCGTAACACTGGGTGTCTGCTGGTGTAACTCATACGATCTAGACACATTTCTCTGCACTGGTGAGTTCTGGGACCACTAAAAGAGAAGCATGTTTCTGGCTAAGTGGCGGTATGACTGTGGTTAATGATGCATTTTAAGCACTAGAGTGTGTTCGGAATCCACGCCGGTCGGGCGCAGGCTATCAGGATCGCTCTGTAAAAGGGGTTGCTGATAAAGTCCAAAGCTGCATCAGGTAGGAGAGGATTCCTTGAACCACCTGGGAAGATGGATTTCTGGGCAAGTGTCGTAGAAACAGGAAGTGACACTAACTAGAAATCAAACGTGAAAGAAGACCCAGGCAAACACTGAACTATCAAGAGTCTATTACATGTTCAGGACATATTTGAAGGGGGGTCTCTTCAGTTGTGCCTGGGGGTATTGCATGTGCAGTCTGCATTTTGCACATACATCCACCAATATTGCCAAGCGTTCAACAGTCATGTGTCAGGACCCCCAAAATCATGAGGTTTGCCTAAAAATTGTGAGATTTTAAAAATCAGAAATGTTAAGTTTCTCTTTTTTTATTAAAACACAAATCTCAGAAGTATAATTATTGAGGCCTAATAGAAATGTGGTCCTTAAAATGTCTCACATATTATTATTTGTATGGCTGTAGTGCCCAGGACCAGGTTCCTTCCCAACCTAGATAATGAGTTTTCCTGTTGTCTTGTATTTGCTCCATGTCCACATCAGACTTGCGGGAGCTAATCCTGCGCAAAAGTCCCACCAGCATTTGCCTCGAAAGCCAGAGGAGTGTGACATCCGGGTCCTCCTGGACTGAATTCAGATAGTGAGAGAGACAATTGGAAGGGCAGAGATGTGGTAGATTCTTGGCAGAGCCGTTTCACACTCCTTGGGTGCGTGATTTCACTGAAACAAGAATGAAGGCGGCTCATCACGCACGGGGGACTTTTGCATGTCCCCCTCTCGGGCGTGCCATCCGTCCTCATTCCATATCCTGAGAACCTCTGCCAGGTTTATGGCCTCAGGAACGGGCTCAGCGAAAAGAGAGTTATAAAATCCTCTTTGAGGCCCAAAGAGACTGAGACCTGGGCTACACTTAGAAGTTTTGTTGCTTTAACCAGAGCACTGTAGTTAAAGTGGTTTGACTCCTCATAGTGTGGATGCAGCTACACTTGCATAAAAAAAACATTCATATTGGTATAAAGCACCTCACGCTAGTCTAACTGTATCCACACTAGGGCTTGTACTGTCATAACTCCGTCAGAAAAAGAATCAGATGTCCCACCAAGCGAGTGATCCTGATACAGCTTTTTAAGGGCAGACCAGGCCTAAGTGACCTTATGAAGGTCACCCAGAGAGGCTGGGCACAGCAGCGTTGAACACAGCGGCCCCAGAGTTTCAGGCTAGCCGTCTTTCCTGCTGCTGGGAGCGGTTAGGCCACTGCCAAATGCTTTTGAAACTCCCACTGCAGACGTTCTTACCGACCCTAGAGCCTCTCCAGTCCTGAGAAGCACGGCTCTCTGGCAGGGAAGGAGATGCCTGAGGTAAGATGGCATCGCTGCCTTGGTGCTTCACAGCTGAATGACACTCCTGTGCAGACCCCACGCAGTCACAGGACATGACCGCGTCTGCAGAGAAGCCCTGGGGGCTCTCAGGGGACATGGGAGTCTCTGGTGTCAACTCCTCTCTTCCTCCCAGACCGTTGGGAACTGGGTTCCTCAGGCCTTGCCCCAATGGCCACCCTCGTGATGGGTCCGAGTGATGCCCACCAGTGGTAGGCCAAGGACTGCATCCACTCAGCCCCCACTCGCCTGCACAGCTGGTCCTGCCAGAGCCACAGGGGAGCCTGTCCGGCTGGAGCCGCTGGCTACATTGGGGCAGCAACCACCTTCAAGGCTGGTGGCCAGCACTGAACTCACTAGAGAACATGATATGGAAATGGGCCTGGCTGAGGAGACCCGCTGGCCCTCTGGGACCCTGGATCCTCGGGCTGGCAGGGGCCAGCCTGGCCATTCCTGAGTCAGCAATGCCTCTGGGCTGTCTCTGACATGTCTCACAGACTTTAAGGCCAGAAGGGACCATCATGAACATCTAGTCTGACCTCCTGCACATCGCAGGCCACAGAACCTCCCCCACCCACTCCTGTGATAGACCCCTAGCCTCTGGCTGAGTTACTGACATCCTCAAATCAAGGTTTAAAGACTAAGTTACAGAGAATCCACCATTGACACTAATTTAAACCTGCAAGTGACCCGTGACCCATGCTGCAAAAGAAAGCAACCCCCCCCCAGGCCTCTCTCTAACCTCGCCTTGAGCTCCTCTGGTGACTCACCCTTCCTTCACTGGAGCACAGAGGTTTCCCTTAGCACTAACTCCGCCACTGGCAGAGGCTTTCATGTTACCACCTCACTGCTCTGCTGGTACCTGCCTGTCTGCCTGGCGCGGTGGCTCGGAGTGACAGCATCCCACTGCAGGTTTGGAGTCACGCTCCATCCCTCCGAATGTCCCCGCCCCCGGCTGGGCCCCCCCCCCGGCTCTCTCCTCCTCAGCCAGCTGCCAGACTTTCTTCCTTGAAATCTATGCCACCCTCATCCTCTCAAAGCTGTACAGTCACAAGAACAGCGCCATCCCAGCCCCCGCTTCCCCAACTCCCAACCCCGTGCCTAGCCACTAGTCCACACTGCCTCCGATGGAACTTTGGTTGCAGTCAACACTCTCAATGCTGTGGGTTCCTCCATTGTTTGGGAGCCAAAGTTGGGGCCCAAACTTTCAAAGGTGCAGCTCCCACTGACATCCGCTGTACTCACGGGCGCTCAGCACTTCTGCAGATCAGGGCCCCCGGGGCTTGAAGTCAGACACACGGAAACAGCCTGCCAAAACCAAACGCAGCTCTGGGAAAGGCTGCGATGCGGCACTGAAACCAGTTTGCAAACAGAAACAAATAACGTTCCTGATTCCTCAAAGCCCCAGGTCTAACCCCCCTGGCTGTTGGCTCAATGCCTGCACAGAGGATTGAAAGCATCATCGTTGTGAATGTGTCACAGAGAGACCCCACACTCCTCTCGCGAGGGGCGGAGCTGGGGGAATTCTAGTGGCTCCCGGCGGTTAGTCATGGCTCCTCCAGGAAGGGGCACTGGGACAGCGTAAGTACTGGTGTGAGACACAAGATCTTAGTCCCAGCTTGCCAAGCTGCATCACTTTCCCCACTGAGCCACCGCTAAGGTCCAGGGGGCAGCTGAAGCCCAGAGCACCGGTGAGGTGCACAGAGCCACTCCAGTGATGGGGGCCAGATAAGCACAATAGACAGAGGCCCAGGGCTTCTGGGAATCCCTGGGGATCTATCAAGTTTGGGGGGCTGTACTCTCCACCCGTCCCTGTCCTGGCCACGCTCCAAACCCGACTGAGATCCTATCCCTGGTGAGAGGGGACAGTGAGGCCCTGCATGGCTGTGGCCACGGTCTAGCCCGACAAGCCCCTAGTCTGGCTGTTAACAGGCAGCCCTCCTGGCCCCATGGTCTCTGGGGCACTGGGATGGGCAGGACAGCACCCAGCAGTGTGGTTTGGCGCGCATCAGTGTTCTTCTCCTGTGTCTTTGAAGCTTGTCACAAGAATCAAAGCTCTTCAATTGCATCGGGGCCTCCGGGACCAACGTAGCAGAGGGCGGTGCAGGGCGGCCTGCCAAACCCCCACGTGGAGCAGCAGGCAGCTCACAAACCCAGGTGAGCATCCCTCTCTTCCTTCTCCCTTCGTGTCCTTGACTCCGCTCTCCTCCTGACTGGCTGGCCCTGCAGTCCGGCTCGGAGGGGAGCTGTGGTCCCGCCCCTCCAAGCTGGTATCAGTCTCTCTGCGAGAGAGGAACCGGCGATGCTGTTCTGCCCTGGAAGGAAAAAGGGGTGATGGGGGAAGGCACTTCCATCTTCTCGGCTGCTTTGTTCCACCATCACATCATAAGCTCCAGCCCCCTGAGCTCCCCAGCCCACAGGGGGAATGGACCTGTTGCTACCTGGCTTAAGGGGATGCAAATGAGTGCTCCCCTTGGGGACAGATCCACGGCCCCGCATTCGCCACCATCCCCACCAGCGTTAGCCAGGAGCCACATGCTCAGGGAGACACAGGGGCTGCAGTGGCTGGTGCAAGGACTGGAGCTGCCGGATCCTTCCACTCTCCCCACCGGGGGGTGAGGGAGGGAGTCAGGGTCAGAGGAGCAGTCCAGTTTGGCCCCCAGCTGCATGCGATTTATCCTGCTGTTCAATTGGCTCCCCCCGCTGGTCCTGGGTCCCCTCTGTAATGTGATGCATGTTACTGCTCAGTGTGGACAGGTCCCTGTGTTAGCACCCCGCACCGCAGCTCCCGAGCTCAGCATCTAGTGGAGAACGTGGGAATTGCGCCAGAGGCTTTAAATCAGGAGCAGGTGTCTTTGTAACAGCCATGCTCCAGCTCAGCCAGGAGTGACGGCTGGACGCCGGAGTCTGGATAAAGCTCTCGGGCCCACGGAGCAGGTCGGGACAGTCCCTTCTGGCCTTAAAAGCTACGAATCGGGAAGTGCTTTGCAATGCCGTGAACAGGGCTGCAGCCAGCTCAGCTTCCTTGATGATTCCCTGTTCTGTTCATTCCCTCTGGGGCACCTGGCACTGCCACTGTCAGCAGACAGGACACTGGGCTAGATGGGTCATTGGTCTGACCCAGTAGGGCCATGCTTATGTTGTTATATTCCTCCTCTGTCCGTGCCGAGTCGCAACCAGAGCCTGTGCTTTGCTCAGAGACAGACATTTTCCAGGACAGATGGTGTCAGCAAAGGCTCAGAGCTGGCCTGGAGGGGATCCAAACTCTGGCCTCCATTAACTGGTCCCGCGCTCAGGGCCCAGACTGTGGAGCCGAATGTCCAGGGATGGTTTGAACTTTGCCAATTAGACTTTTTTTTTTAAAGCCTTTTTTATTTTCACCCGCCCCCCCCCCCCCAAAAAAAAAATCCAACTCCCCCACCTCCCAAAACAACCCCAGATATTGGTTCTCGCTACGCTGGCAGGCCCCAGTGCCGCAGCGTCCCCAACGCTGTTCCCGGAGCTGGGCTGAGCTCCCACTGCAGAAACCAGAAGGGGAAATTCCCAGATGTTTAGCACAAAAGCCGCAAGAAAAGACAAACAGGACCCAGCTTCCCAGAGCACGCCGCAAACGGAGTTTGAAAGAAAAGAGCCAACAGTCCATGTCAATGTCTCAGGAGGGGCCTGTGAATCAGTGAGTTTCTCCTCTGGTCCCAGACACCTCCACTGGTTCCTCATGCCGTCCAGGACCCAGTTAAAATAATTCATCCTCCGGGTCTGCAAAACCTTGTTCCAGGTAACTCCATGGACCCTCTGTGCCACCATCCCTCATGATTCCTTCGTCCTTTCTCCTCTGCAACTGACTCTGCTTCACCCACCCTCTCAATCCCTCATTTCAAGTCTCCTCTGAAAAGGCACCTTTCCTCTGCTGCCTCTGGATCCCGCTCTCCCCCTGCTCTTATTACTTGACTCTGGGAAGGATTTAGCGAGACACTTTGTAGGAAAAAGGTCCCACAAACGGAGCTCGCAGGGTTAGATTCAGGGTAGTTGCATTGTACCAGACTGGGGGAGAGGGGAAGAGAGGATTTGCCAGCCTTTGGGTGTACACAGTGCAAGACAAGCTGCTGTGACAGAACACTGTAACAGTAAAAATCACTCTGTTCACTTCAAAATTCCCTGAGACCAAATGCATATGTAGATAAGTGCATTCCAGCAGCACCCAGAGGTGCTGTATAAACACACAGGAAGACATGGCCCCTGCCCCGAAAAGGTTAAATGGAAACAAGAATAATTAGAACCCTGAAAAAAACTGAAGGAAAGGCAGAGAATAGGAAGAGAAATGTGGAAAACAACAGAGGTGATTGATTTTATAGAAAGCTTCCTTTAAATAGCACTGTGACGAACTGGGATTGTTCTTAATGTGGTCTTTGAAGGCTGAGTGGGGAGTGTTGGCTGGGAAGGCAGGGGACGTTGGCTAGGACGGTCTGCATTGGGGGATGGGAGACTGGCCGTGAGGGAGAATACCTGAGCATGTAACGTGAGAACCCAGGAAGGGGTTAGAGGCCAGGTGACACCTTTGTCCAGGAAACTGAACAAAGGCTGTGGGAGGAGATGCTGGGGAGAGAGTTTCAGAGCTGGCTGGTGGAATGGCTGGGAGGCAGACAGGGCTCTGACCTCCCAAGGGGGCTGTGGTGCCCTGGAACCCCAAGATGCACCTAATTGGGGGGGATCCTGTTGTCTGTGCCTGCAAGACCTGTCTTGGACTGTGTTCCTGTCGTCTAAATAAACCTTCTGCTTTACTGGCTGGCTGAGTCATGGTGAATCGCAGGCAGCCGGTGGTGCAGGGCTTGTGTCCCCCCCCACTCCGTGACAAGCACGCCAGGTTGAATCTGTAACAGTGGGCAGAGCACTGGACTGGAAACGAGGAGACCTAAATTCTATGCCTGGCTCTGCCACTGACCAGCTGGGCAAGTCACTTCCCTGCTTCATGCCTCAGTTTCCCCATCTGTACAATGAGGATAATGACACCAACCCGCTTTTGAGTTCTATGGAAAGGTAACTCCAATTCCAAACCCTGCCTTTTCCCAGCACTGCCCCCTGGGGATGCTGGCAGTCCTCCTCCTTCGCTGGCTGAGAGGCCGGCAAGGCGGCCCATGAGCTGCATGCACAGGGCGAGCGGAGAGTTAATACTGCAGCGCAGCTGGAGAGGAAAGACACACCAGAAAAGTGCTGAGTCACTAAGCCAGCTCTCACTGCAGCACTTCCATCCTGCCAGGTTCCTGGAGCAGTCCCAGAGCAAGAGCGGTTGAGCAGGGCCGGCTCCAGGCACCAGCCCACCAAGCTTGTGCTTGGGGCAGCACCTGGAGGGGGGCGGCGCGGCGCTCCGGCCGCCAGGGAGAGAGCGGGGCCACAGCCGGGCTCGCCGCCCTACCCCCTGCGCTCTGGCCGCCTGGGGGAGAGCCGAGCCCACGCCGGGGCCCGGCGCCCTCCCCCCCGGGCCCCCGCCGGCCGCCCCCCCCCCCCCCCCCCCCCCCGGGGCGGCAAAAAAGCCAGAGCCGGCCCTGCGGCTGAGCCAGTCCTCTCTGACACGGGTCACCGGAGCCAGTGCCATTCCCATGACGGATCCGACACAGGAGCAGCAGGGAAAGACGCCTGCAGTTAATTCAGCCGCTTTGCTGCAGACGCAGCAATCCCCACCCCCTCTGCGGGATTCCTGTCTAGGTTACCCAGGTGGAAATCGACAGCAGTCAGTGATGCCTGGGAGGTTAGAGCTGGCCCGAGAACCATTGTGGGCCCATGCTCAGGAAGGAGACTACCTTCCCGATCGATCTGATGGAAACCGCTTCCAAAATCTCAACGGACATTTTTCTTGAAAAAGAAAAAAAATGCAAATTCCCCAACTCCTCCTTTGCTTCAGTGATAATTCCTTCCACTTTTCACCCAGGAATCTCAACAAAGATGATTTTTTTAGGTTCACATTCTGGCCCATTTCCTTGGTGGGGAAACTGAGGTATAAGGCTTGCCAAAGGCTGGAACAGAACTCAAGTCTTCTGTCTCTCCTTAGCATGCATTAGCCATAAACACACCCTTCTTGCTGTGACTGGAGAATGTGCCCTTCCTCCCCAGCTCATCCTGACAGCATGTTTTCTTTCTTTGCTCAGTAGAACAGCCTGTGCCGTCAAAGTTGGGAGTCCAAATACATCCTAACAGAAGTCAAGTCTCTAATGGCTGAGTCTGTGGTTCATGCATGTCAATGAGAGGGCTGGCTGGCTGGCTGGCTGGGTTATTAAGCTGCCACATCTGTACATAACTGTTCTGGTTTTGTTATCCTGCAATATGATACGCTGGGATCAATAGTCTAGGGGCTAGGTTGTGGTTATTCCTCATGTCACAGTGGATTTAGAGGGGACGTAAATAAGAGTGGCCATGTATGTAAAATAACGAATGGTCTAACAAAGCTAAATGGAGGGGCTTCTATTTATCCATATAAGACAACAGCCATGAGACCTCCAATGAAACTGAAAGGCAACTTATATACAACCGATAACACGAAATATTTTCATGTACAGCATATCAGCCTGTGGGACTCATTGCTACAAGATACCAGTGATGGCAGGAGTTTCATAGAATTCAGAAGAGGCTGAGTATGGGTAAAGAGAATATAGAACACCTCCAATGACATAAGAAAGGGTCTAGCAATGTTTTTATAAGGGAGTAGAAGCCAATCACTGACAGATGGGGTTAGGAAGAAACGAGGATGTCCATAAGGGGTTTCTGTAGCAACTGGTCCTAGCCATGTGAGAGCCAGGATACCGGGCTAGATGGATCCCTAGTCTGATTCAGGCTGGTAAATCCTGGGTCTCCCCCAAGTGGGAACATGGTAAGATTCCTGTTAGACTTGGACTTGCAAACTCACCATGCTCGAGGGAACCTGGGATCAGGTGACAGGAGTCTAACTGTTCCTAGGAGGCTCTAACTGGGCATGGCAAAACAGAATGGAGGGACATCTCCAGCTCTGTATTTGGGGATGCAGATGTCTTTGGGGGCTCCAGTCCACTGTGCTGGGGGAAGGTTTCAGTGTGTTCTCTCACTTGGCCTCCATGGAGTGAACAAGTGCCCGTTTCCCCACTTCCCCTCCCCCCAGTCCAGAGCCTGTTGGTCGAAGCAGGGGTTTACCAGCTCAGAACTCTTCATAGGAATTCAGAGTGAAGACACATGTCCCTTAGGCCCTATCTAGGGCATCCTCCCCCTATTGCTCTGCACAGGGTCGTCCCAGACACTCGATCCCTCGTGGCTTGTCTGGTCCCAAGCAATGGGGCTCCCATCCCTCCCTCAGGGAGACTCTCCCACACTCCCGCAGAGCTGCACACTACAAGCAATTTCCTTTTAATCCGTTTAGGAGCCAATTCCTCCTCTCGCTGACAGCTGTGCAACGCCAATGACCTCCAAAGGGTGCACAGGCAGAGCGGAGCCAGGTTTAGCCAAGATACGTCCTTTCCCTAACTCTCACCCAGGGCCTATGAGACCTGTGGTGCGATTGGCTCTTCTGCTAGAATGTCCCAGTGACTCTCTCTACCTCCAGGTCTCTCTTCCCCTTCTTATCCCAGTAGTATCTCACTGAGAT
The DNA here is from genome assembly GCF_002925995.2 of Terrapene triunguis. Lineage (NCBI taxonomy): Eukaryota > Metazoa > Chordata > Testudines > Emydidae > Terrapene > Terrapene triunguis. The sequence continues at coordinate 1,606,153 of NW_020664542.1, read as the reverse complement.
CAGAGTCCATTATGCCAGGCACTGCAGAGACACAGTCCCTGCCCCCAGTGAACATACAGACAAGAGAAGAAGAGGGTGGAGAAAAGACACTATTATCACCCCCTTTGATAGAGGGGAAATGGAGGCACAGAATAAGTCAGTAACCAAGATCACACAGCGAGCCAGGAATTGAACCAAGAAATTCATGAGCCCCAAGTCAGAGTCTTAACCACAAGGCCAGACTTCCTCACCTCTCCTAGGGCTTCCAAACCCTCACACCTAGGACACCAGTCCTGCAATCTTCCCCCTTAGCATATGGTTGGGAGCTTGGATGCTAAAGGTCAGTCCAAGGGCTCCTGGCTCCAAAGGGTTAATCTGCCTCGGAGGCAGGGGGATGGAATTGAGGGGACACATTATTCTGAGCTGCCTCTTCTCGCTCTTTGTTCCCAGCTGTAGCAAATTGGCTGATGTTTGTTTGTTTGCTCGCTTTGGAGACATCAAAAGGGGCTAACTGGCTTGCCAGCCATGAAAGGGATAATTCATTGCGCTGGACGGGCGTATTAGCATTTACAGCAAGGGGATAAATCGCACGTGGCAATGAGCGTTCATCATCCCTTTGGCCCAGTTGTCAGCGCGCGCGATCGGAGTAGAGAACTAAGCTGTGTGTCAAGTCAGCAGCTCCACGGCGGGAAGATCAATGGAGTCTTCCCTGGCACTGCTTCCCTGGGCACGCTGGCGGGGGAGAGAGAATGCCATTTCCCCGCGTTGTGGTGCTCGAGCTAGGTAATTACTTCTCGGCTTTAGAAAAGCAGCCAAGGATTCATTCGTCTCCTCTGGAGCCGAGCCGGGATTTCAAGGGAAGGAGAGACTGGAGGGAGCTCGGGGGTCAGGCAGATTCAGGGGGTGATGAAGAGTCCCCGGAATGGCGGGTGTTGCGGCTGATGGTTTATTGTTCAAGGCAGGGATGTAACAACCCCGGCCAGGAACGAAAAGCACCGGTCAGTACCCACTTGAGCTAAAGAAGGGGCTCTTGTGAGGTAGGCCGACGCTGCAGTCAGGAGGTGGGATTGCAGCATAGGTCGAGAGCCTTAGCGAACTTTAACCGAGCTAGCTCCGGTCCCGGAGCAGCACATGGGGTAGCTGCCATCACCCCTCCAAATGCAGCATCGACATAACCTTAGCCACGCACAAGCGGCAGGGTGAGCCAGACACTATAGAGCGGCATGAGCACACGGATGCGTAACCACTGTGCTCCCCAGACATCACCCTCACTAACTGCCTTGGACACATGCTGCACCCAGAGAGAGCTTTGGTCCCAAGAGTACAGACTCCCCTAGCACTAGCTGCAGCAGAAGCAATGCTCCTAGCCTCTGGGAGCCAAGAGCCCTACATTTCTAGCCCTACATTTCTATGATTTTATTTTTCTAGGTTTGAAAATAAACACTTAAGCTCTAACTGAATTGCACCTCACATAATTAGCCTGTGGAACTCATTGGCACAAGATACTGGACTTAAGAGCTTAGAAAGATTTGGGAAAAAGTAGATCTTTATATGGATAATGAGAACATCCAAGGAGGTAAGAATGAAAAGGATAAAATGTATGAAAGGTATAAACTCTCCTGTGTCAGGGCACAAGCCAAAGTCTGACAGTCTGGAAGTAAGTCCTCCCCTGGGCTGGTTTCTCCATACTTTTCCACTGTGGGAGGGAGGTCTTGCACCTTCCTCTAAAGCAGCTGGTGCTGGGCACTCTCACAGCCAAGATATCAGGCTAGATGGGCCCCTAGTCTGATCTGGTCTGCCACTGCCTGTGCTTCTGTGATTATAACTGCTTGCAGAGAAGTAAGTCAAGGTGCCCATAAAGACAACTGTCTATTCCAGCTATTGATGATGGGGTATTTGTGATGGAATGGCTACCGTGATGAGCACATTGTCCTATAGTCATCTGTCTCCCGAGGGTTCCACCACTCTATCTCAAGCTCATCACCATGGTATCTCAGCTCCATACGGGTTCTAAAAAGGAGCCCCCAGGTTTTGCGGCTGGCTCCCAGAGGCTAGGAGCATTGTATTAATAGGTGTGTTGTGAGCAAGACACGAGAAGTCATTCTTCCGCTCTACTCTGCTCTGGTTAGGCCTCAGCTGGAGTATTGTGTCCAGTTCTGGGCACCGCATTTCAAAAAAGATGTGGAGAAACTGGAAAGGGTCCAGAGAAGAGCAACAAGAATGATTAAAGGTCTTGAGAACATGACCTGTGAAGGAAGGCTGAAAGAATTGGGTTTGTTTAGTTTGGAAAAGAGAAGACTGAGAGGGGACATGATAGCAGTTTTTAGGTATTTAAAAGGGTGTCATAAGGAGGAGGGAGAAAACTTGTTCACCTTAGCCTCTGAGGATAGAACAAGAAGCAATGGGCTTAAACTGCAGCAAGGGAGGTCTAGGTTGGACATTAGGAAAAAGTTCCTAACTGTCAGGGTTGTTAAACACTGGAATAGATTGCCTAGGGAGGTTGTGGAATCTCCATCTCTGGAGATATTTAAGA
>NW_020664542.1:1580434-1598641 GCF_002925995.2 Terrapene triunguis | reverse complement strand
AAAGCCCCCCCCCCGAACTCCCAACCCCCCCCCCGTCTCTTGACTGCCCCCTCCAAAATCTCCCTGCCCCTTCTCCTGCCCCCTGGCCCCCTTACCCTGCCGCTCAGAACATGGTGTTGGGCTCTGTGTGGAGCCGGACACGTGGCTGCGCTCCCCAGCACAACACACAACCCGGTCCCACCCCACCCAGTGCTGCCGGAGCGGGGCGCTGGGCAGCAGGGGAGGAGGAGCTGCCGAGGCCCGATGCAAACGGCCTGGCAGGCCAGCCGGCTCAGAATGCGGGGGGGGAGGGAGGGAGGTGGGGAGGAGGAGCTCTACAGCTGCTCCGGAGTCCAGCCCGGCAAGCTGCGGGGGAAGGGCTCTGGCTGCCAGAGCCCCATGCGAGCGGCTGAATTTCCTGCAGCCCTCCCAGCCGCGCCTCGCTCTGCATGGGGGGGAAATCCCGGACATTTTTAGTGATTTACAAATTCCCCCCCGGACGCTATTTTTAACACAAAAAGCAGGACATGTCCGGGTAAATCCGGACGAATGGTAACCCTAGTGTGTTCTCTCTTCGGTCACAAAGGGAAGGAGACATTATTCAGCTCCTATCATCCATCAATGCCAAAGCACTGTACAAACGGGGTGTGTGTCAGTATCATTAGCCCCCATTTTATAAAAGTGAAGAAACTGGGGCACAAAGAGAAAAAAGGATTTGTCCAAGGTCCATCCCAGAGCAGTGACTATAGCATTGGTCTCCTGTCTTCCACTCCAGAACCCTACCCTCCGGCTACAATCCCACCCTTTTTGAGCCTGCTGTCCACCGCCGTTAAAGCAAGCAAGCCCTTTTTCAAACATCAGAGTTACCCATGGAAAATGTTCACACCTGAGGTGTTTGCAGGCTCCTCCAATCAGGGGACAGGAATACCACCATGTGACTTGACGGACCAACTGCACCTAATCAACCCAGCTGGTCCATAGATTGGCGACTGGTCTGCAGATTTAAAAACCACCATGGAAGTGATAAACCAATGACTGCAAATAGAGGAAACTGCATCAGCTCAGAGTGATTCTGTGAGCAAGGAAAAGGGGCTCAGTTCACCCTATTGGTTACCCCTCATACACTATTTGCTGGACTTCAGTAGGCTGCTGTACATGGGGGCAAAGGGAGATCTTTGTTGAAATATTGACAGTGCATTGCCAGAGATAATCTCCATCAGCCCAAGATTTGTAGGGCTCATAGACTGGGGACTGTTTGTTGTGACTAATAAGGCAAATTCCAGCAATACCTTTGGGAGATCTTACTGTATTAAGTTTATGTATCATTGTGGGTCAGGGCTTGTATGTAATTCCATGTGGGAGGGTGATCAACGCCCTCCAGGAACTAAGAACTTTATGAGGTGTTGAGGCAAATTCACTCAGATTGTAACAACTCCAGAGGAGTATCACCACCTGGGGAGGCTGCATATACTGGTTCCAACTGGATTCTCCAGAGCCCACCAGGCAAAGAAAGGACTTTTGGATAAATTGCCTAACTCAGGGCGTGCTTTCTGATCCAGCAAACAGACAGGACCTTCTGTCCAAGGGGGGGCCCACAGGATGGATGGGTGATGTCAGGTTAGCTTTTAGCATGTGCATAGGAACTTTTCTTGTTTTTAATGCATTTTCTCTGTAATGCTTTCACCTTAACAATAAATGTGTTTGCTTACAAAGCGCTGCGGGGTAACTTATACCTGCAGGCCATTATGCTGTTTGCAGCCTCTGGGGACAGAGCAAAATACAGACGCTGGCCTGCTTAGGCCGTCTGACTTGTTGGGAATAACAGTGTAGGCAGGGAACTGTGGGGCCTGGAAAAACCCAGTCGAGAGGGAGAGAGACACGAGCCTCTATCCCAAGAGAAGTGATGGCTGAGGAGCCAGGAGCCTGAGAGTGGGTGCCCTGGCTGGACTATCGGGGAGAAATACAAGTGCAGTTGCCCTGAACTGTGACACCCACAATAAACTCCTTGGGTAAAACTTCCTTATTAACCTACAGGCTCGTGTCTGTGTGTGTTATTGGTCAGACTGGTCTGTGCTGGAAGATTATGTGGAGAACGAACACTATGGATCAGCAAATACAAGTGCGCAGTACCGAGCTACCCCTCTGGTCCGGAGAAGGTGTGTCTCTCCCCCCCCCCCCCCCCGCGCACCCCTTTTAAGAAACATTTTGTTAAGGCAAAGTTACAATAAAACATTAACATACTACATCACACATCACTTGTTCGGGATCAGGTTAATATTAAAAGAACCTGGCAGTTTCTCAGCTCACACTAAGGGGCCAAATTCCACTGACACCAGTGGAGTTATTACACCGTGGGCATGTCTAGATTATGCGCTGGATCGACGGGCAGTGATCAATCCAGCAGGGGGCGATAAATCGACCGCCGAGAGCTCTCCTGCCAACTCTGGTACTCCACCGGAGCGAGAGGTGCAGGTGGAGGCAACGGGGAAGTGTCAGCTGTCGACTTACCACAGTGAAGACACCGCAGTAAGTAGAGCTAAGTATGTGGACATCAGCTATGTTATTCACGTAGCTGAAGTTGCGTAACTTAGATTGATCCCCCCCACTGTGTAGACCAGGCCCATGAGTTGGATTCAGCCCAAGATGTTCTCAGAGACCAGAATAAAGTTGAAAGGACTTACCACAGCCACTCGTGTTTACCAGTTGTTCGGGACCGTGGGAATCTTGTGACGGGTGAAAGAGACAGGAGACCTAAACAGAGCAAAGCAACAAGAAGTAAGATGGGCACAGCCATGGGCTTTCTCACTGCCTTGTGGAACTGCTCGAGTCCATACATAGTGCCAGGCACATTTTTTTCAGACAAGATTTTTTTATCAGAGAAAAATGCAGATTTGACGACACCCAGATGTTTTGTGAATTCATGTCGATTTGGACTAACTGTTCAGTTCAAAAACAATTTTCATCTCAAAGTTTCCTTTAACTTTATTTTAAAAAATCCAATCAAATGGTCAAAACTGAAACAAACGTAGCGTAGACGGGCCCTTAGAAAAAAAAACTGCACTTTCAAAACATGCTGTAATTAAACCACGGACGTGTCAGGAACTGATAAAGCCCTTACACGGGGAAATGGGACAGATTCATTCTGGAGCAAGAAAATGAGAACGCGGTGAAAACAATAATGATAGAAAAAGCCATGAGGAATCAGCTAACCAGACTAATCCTCCAGAATAATGAAATGGGAAAGAACGTGAAATCATTACAACCAGAGCTAGGTACACCAGGCAGAAATGTACACCAGGCAGAAACTGGTAGTTAGAGGGGGGAGGACTTTCAGGTAAGTTCTCTGGGGCAGGGGCAAACTTTTAGTTGCACCTGTACAGCTCCTAGCACAACAGGGAATTGGTCCACAACTGGGACTCGTGGGCACTACGGTAATAAACAACACAGCCATTGTGTGGTTTCAAACTGCATGAAAAGAGGAACATGGGTTAGAACGATTTTGATTTGCAGCCCATCTAGAGTCAGGAAATAGGTGGGTTTAAAAGGTGTTTGATAAAGGCAAGTCTACAACAGGGCAGGGTGTTATTTATAAGTGGATTCTCTCTCACCGGCAATTTTTAAATCAAGATGGGATGTTTTTCTAAAAGATCTGGTCTAATTCAAACAGGAATATTTGGGGGTAGTTCTCTGGCCTGTGCAATGCAGGAGGTCAGACTAGATGATCACAGTGGTCCCCATTGACCTTGGAATCTATGTATTTTAATCTGGTTTAGTTAAATCAGGGCAAAAGGCCAGGTGGATGCCCTCATTTTGGTTTAAACCATGCTTGTTTCCGTTCATGAGGTTAAACTAACCCAAACTCAGCTGCTCTTCAACTGAAGGCAGAATGTCCACACAGGAGTCTGCACCGTTTGACTAAACTGGTTTCAGTAAACCAGTGCATGTTTGTGTGTAGACGAGGCCCAATGCATTTTAACTCACTTCAGTCTAAACAGGGCTTTGCACTAAGTGTAGATGGGGTGAGTTGTGTTTAAAGACATGTTAGCCGGTCGTGGTTGGGGTTGCAGTTACAGAACTAGCTGCATCTCTGATCTCTCTCTGCTCTTTCTGTATGCAACCTCCCTCCCCCCTGAGGTGTTAGGCCTCTTTCTTTCACCTCGCTAGGGTGGGATCCCAAAACTCTCTTGGTCCTGGACAGGGTGTCTGGCTACAGCCCCTGTGAACTGGCCGTGATCTCTCAGCAGATCCAACCGGGCTCAGCGCCTGCAAGACTTCCCTGCACCAGCTGGAATGATGACTGAAGCGCTGACTGCACAGCTTTCTTAAACCAAAGGACTGCTCAATCTTTGCAGCGCAGCGCAGCACAAATGAGGATTTTAACACAACAACAGGCCTATGAGCTTGGCTGTCTGACCTAATCCTCAGCATCCCCCTGACAGCTTAGTCAGGCCCACCTGCTTCCGACCCATCCTGCAGGGCTTGGGTCTTAGACAGGGGGCTGTTAACTCCCCTACAAAGTCACTCTAACTGATTCAGTCCTTTGGATCCCTCTATTCCCAGCCTGGGCAAAACAGCTGTGTAACTCGGGCTGGGGCCCGCAATTAGCATCTTCACAGCTCAGTGGCTCCAGCCCTGTCTCTTATCCACCTGCCCTGTTTACCCCGAGGTGCCCTATCCCGATCCACTGTGTTACCTCCCTGCTATTCAACTAGCCCCCCCAGGGGCAGACAGTAAACCTCTCCCATGTCACGGTCACATACAGCATCTAGAAATTAACACAGATCGGAATTCCTAACCCCACATCACCACAGCCAGCTCAAGGCTCCTCCCAGGACTATCCATGAGCCGCTAACCCATTTATAGGCACGGCTCGTTCTCCTAAACTCACTGGGCCCTTTGTGGGGGTCTGGTTATAGAACTGCAGTGAGAGCGCGTTCACAAGCATAGCCACATCCCGCCAGGGCAGCTAGGCAGGGGCCCTGCCCCTCTCTAGGGCAGAAGGCCCATCCCCCATTTCCTAGCCCTTCTCTCTGCACCTTCTCACAGAAGACCTGCTCTACCAGGCTCATCCCCCTGGAGTGGTGCCCCATGCGCCCTCCTTCCAATCCCTCCTCAGGCCTCTTTCTTGGGGGGAGGCGGGCCAGCAGTGTCAACCTCCCCTACCACCCCCCCCCCCGCAGCGTCAACCTCCCCTCCCCCACCCCAGCCCCCTAACTGCATCAACCTCCCCTCCAACCCCCAGCAGCACCAACCCGAACCTCCCCTCTACTGCCCCCTCCTCCAACCCCAGCAGTGCCGACCACTGGATTTATCCTCCTTCAGACTAGGGCCGGCCCTAGACCAAATGGCGTCTGCCCTCCATTTCCTAAACTTTTGAATACCTTATTTTTATTGCATTTGTAGCCCATTTCATGACTTTGAGGCAGAGTTTGACTTGCATGATTTATCCCTGTCATATAAGATGACAAATTTGCATGCTAAGATCTGTAAATCTGTATTTATTCATGCCATATATAAGCAAATAAAAAAATTTGTTTCCTCTAAGCTTATAGAAACTTTTTAATGTTAAGAATAAGCATCTTTTATTTTCCATGGGGGGAAATATTAGGGAGAGCAAAAGTCTATGTTCCGCAGTCTTAGAAAGTCATCAAACATTACGCGTTAAGCATGGCCAAAGAAGCAACGGGGTTTGATTGATATCTCTGGTGTCTCATTAAATATGTCCTTTATTTGTCGCTACTCACACTCTTCAAGTCTTAAAACACAAGTCCACTTTCACAATTACACAACAAAACAAGGTTCACAACATCACAACTGGGCTCTCACGTCTCTTTGTTCTTACATCTCACTGGCTGTCTGGCTACGCCCCTTATCTACCCGCGAGGGTCTGGCTGACAACGTTCTAGGAGGTTCGAGGAAAATGTAGTTCTCAAAGTCTGGAAGGTTCCAGGAGATTCTACATTCTAGGAGGTTAGTGACAAATGACTCCACCTACGGAACACCAGAAATATGTCACCTCAAACCTTCTCTTTTCCCCTTTGTCGCTAAAAACAAAACCAGCCGCCCGAGCCCGGTACTCCACAAACCCGGCACCCCAGGCAGTCGCCTGCCCCTAAATTTGGCCCTGCCTCAGACTATTAGAATATATTAATTTACCACAAATGTTAACTCTCCCTCTCTCACACTCACACCTTGTGTCTCTTTCAGGCTGTCACTCACGCAGAACTCACAAACTGTGCAAATACCCCCTAGCATTTCTCATGCTCCCTGACTGTTGTAACCCTTCTCCTCACAATCCTCATCACCGCATCTCTATCGCTTCTTCCCACGCTAAGTCAGCTGCAGAACCTGCTCCTGCAAACCCTTGCTACAGAGCCTAGCGCTGACCGCTGCGCGTAGCAGCCCTGGTGAAATCGATTGGCCAGAGGATGGCAGCCGTTGCTAGTGCTCAATAGGGGGATTTTGCAGAATTAGGCCCTTTGATTGCCAGATTCTAGTGGCAGACTCTGTGTCTGACACTTCTCTGTAAGTCTCCAGGCTTAGCTATTGCACTACAGAATACAGCATAATAACCAGATTCATGCAAGCACTTTGCTATTGGTCGCCTCCCAGCCCCATCCCAGCACTTCACACACAGATTACCACGAGGGTTCTCAACCTTTTTCTTTCGAGGTCCCCTCCTCCCCCCGCAACATGCTATAGAAACTCCACGGCCCAACTGTGCCACAACAACTGTTTTCTGCGTATAAAAACCAGGGCCGGCGTTAAGGGGTAGCAAGCAGGCCAATTGCCTGATGCCCCACGCCACAGGCCCCCCCGTGAAGCTAAATCGCTCAGGCTTCTGCTTCAGCCCCGGGTGGTGGGGCTCAGAGCCCCGGGCTTCAGCCCTGCACAGCAGGGCTTAGGATTTCTGCTCTGGGCCCCAGCGAGTCTAACACTGAGGACTTGGCGAACCCCCTGAAACTTGCTAATCCCTGGTTGAGAACCACTCAGTTAAAGGACAATTGATTATTTAAAAGCTGTTTAACACCTGTGAAATAATCCTGCATTAAATATCTGGTGCCTTTGCCTCCAGGGCTGTAAGGCCCAGATCCTGAATGGTATTTAGGCTCCTAACTCCCATGGGAGCCTAAATACCTTTCAGGATCTGGGCGGGAGTGAGCTCCAAATCCAGGTGGAATCAGAAATCATTTTCACTTGCCCTAATCAATTCGTGACTGCGGCACTAAAACACCAGCACTGCCCTGCACCGTCCCGCTTTTCCCCCATTTGTGCAATGAGCCAGACAGCCCCACAACAAACGTCACGGGCTGAGTCCCAGCTGGTGTAAGTTGGCATAGCTCCAATGGATCAGCACTGACCCCTCACCATGGTGACAGGGGAGCACACCTAGCTTTCGGTGCCACTTGAGGCAAAGCAGAGTATTCTCTAGTGAAGTGAGTAGCAGAAGAACGTAACCCAGCGCTGCCCCTCGGCATGGTAAGAAGATGTCTTGTGCACCTCCGATGTGTGTCTTCAGGAGCACGGATCCTTTAGGGGCTTCGTCTGACTCATTATAATCTGTATTCAGTGCTGGGCTCCAGACATCAGTCGCCGACTCTAAATCCTGGTACTTTTAATCCCTAGGAAGGGACTTAATCAAGGCATACAAACTCACTAATGACCCAGGGAAGGGAAATCTAAGACTCCTGTTTCCAGTTTTCCATTGGAGAAGAGCAAAGGGACATTTCATTCAATTGGAAGGCAGCCAGTTTAAAACCAACAGCAGGAAATACTATCCCACACAAACCCATCATTAGCCTGCATAACTCATTGCCACAAGAAATCATTGCAGCCACGAGCGTCGCAGGATTTTAAGAAGGAGCAAAACTTTCTCTGGATACGGAGACCAGCGTATAAACTCTCATGCCTTAGGACACGGGCCAACCAGTAACTGATGGGTCAGGAAGAAATTTCCCCAATGGGCTACTTATTCCATCATTGCCCAGCCATCTTCCGCTGAAGCAGCGGGTGCTGGCAGTTTTCAGGCCAGGACACCAGTCAAGATGGAGCCCTGTGCTGACAAGGTATGGCAGGTCCTCTGTTCTGTCACTGTACCAGTCTGAAGCAGAAGAACTCAGATCAGATGTCAAAGGATCCTATCAAAATGCCCTAGAGAGAAACCTTTGTCCCAACTCTTCTGCAACAGAAGTCATGGAAATGTAGAGAGGCTGGATACAACAAGGCTCATCTCCTCCTGGGGCATGCTCCGTCAGGGGTTAGGACCATTCCTACCAGGCCCTCATCTTCCAGCCAAACAGTTGTGCCCAGCTTTGGACCGTGGCAGAAGACTCTTGGTGATACCCTGGAAGAAGTGGACTTTTGTGGCTCAGCTGAAGGGCCAAGTCATCTCAACACTGAAGGCCAAGGGAACCAGCATGAGAGGAGGGGAAACTGAGGCAGAATATGGGCCCGGAGCGAGACCAGGTAGATCCCTGTTAGTCTAGATACTTCCCTGGGTACTGTCCAGCCTAGCTTTAAAGATCAACCAATGCAGCCTTCACCACTTCTCCTGGGAGATGGCTCTGCAGCCTATGTGACCTTGCTCTAAGGAAGTTTCACCCTCTAACATCTTCTAGCAGAGCTGATAGACCCTATCAGAGGTGCTGATCCTACACACACACACACCCCCATTAGCTTCACTGCACTCTGCCCATGCATAAGAAGGTGGCAGGCAGAGCTTTCTGTCCTTTAGGTCACCAAATCTACCCGGGTCAGTAGCGACACAGCTGTGGCCATTAGCCAGCTGCTCAGTGTCCAAGGTCTCAGTCCACTTCTACCACTGCCCAGGTCATCAAAATCTTTGCATCGCCCATACCCCACTGGCACGAATTGGGCCACTCATTGGCAGCCTCAGAGGCCATGGACTGAAGCTCTGATTCCAGACAGCACTTGAGCAAGTGCTTAACTTTAAGCATGAGCTTATATCCCACAGACTTCAGCACTTCACTGAATCAGGGCCAGCACGTGCCATGGATACGGAGCTCGTCCCGGCTAGAGGTAGGTCCCTGCACAGGCCAGGGCTGAGGTACAAGGCAGGGTGAGCATGCTTGCACAGCCACGGCTTGCTCCGTGCCGGTTGGGATGATAAATTAGAAGCCTCCAGACTCCAGGGCCGTCCGGCTGGCTCCTTTCCCCAGCGCTATCGCTCACTGTGTCAGCATGGCCCATTGTCAGACTGAGCGGCTGCTGATGGAAGGGAGTTATTCCAGGTCAGGAGTGGGTTGCACAGGCGTATGTGATTGGTTTGGTTCATGCCCAAGCAGAGCTCTGGGTCAGGGGGGAGGGTTGGGGGGTGCATTCGGGATTGCTGCAGGTTGTGCAGCTAGGGATGACCCCGGTAAGTCACTAAGAGCCAGCCGGATGCCATCTGCGGACATAAGGACTCGTATTCAGAAGCTTCCAGTTCTATGCCAGGGACATCTGGCCGAGCTCTTTATTTTTGCAGTTCATGGTTCCAGTGCCATACTGAGCTGAGTGCGGGGGTGAGGATGGCATGTCTGGGATCTCTCTCTCTTCTCAAGGTGCTGGGACTCTGTTCTCCAACGCACGCAGCCGTGCTTAGGAAGGGGGGAGGTCAGGACACCAGCCTAGAACCAGGCGTACTGTTGCCTTACTCTGCCCCTGCTCCCCCCACATCCAACAGACCAGGGGTGGAGTCAGGAGACAGGATGCGACAGAGCTGATGTGAGTGGCAGTTGTGCCACTTCTGCCGTCTTTGTGCTTGCGAGGATTCCCCTGCCGCTTTCAGCTCACTCTGCACTGCGCACAGCTTCGGGGGATGTCTCCGCTGCAAATGCAGGTGTAAGGGTAGCGCGGCTCTGCATACCAATGCTAGCTTTAATCTAGCTAGCACAGAGAGCAGCAGCAGTGAAAACACAGCAGCACAGAGCCCAGCGCAGGCCAGCAACCTGCCTACGTATGTCCTGATTCTGAAGCCCGCGTTGCCCCATTTTGACTACTATTGTTACCTGCACTAGCTAGACCAATGCCAGCATAAGTATCCCAACCCATGCTGTGACCACACCTCCAGCTCCCATCTGAGTGCACTTGGGAGATGAACAGTGCTCCGTGTCTAACTACAACCCCACAGAGGCACTTCCGCAACTCTATCGGGTCAGGCTAAACCATGGCTAAATGAACATCTGCATCTGCCAGAAAGTCGTCTTCATGCCAGTGCTCAGAACTCAGACTCACAGACTTTAAGGTCAGAAGGGACCACTATGATCTTCTAGTCTGACCTCCTGCACAACGCAGGCCACAGAATCTCACCCACCCACTCCTGTAACAAACCCCTGACTTAGTCTGAGCTATTGAAGTCCTCAACTTGTGGTTTAAAGACCTCAAGGTGCAGAGAATCCTTCAGCAAGTGACCCATGCCCCATGCTGCAGAGGAAGGCGAAAAAAACCCAGGCTATGGCTGCCCGGTCTCTCTGATCCGCTGGAAAAAGCTCCATATTTCAGCCTCTCTACTGGAGTTGGCCAAGAAGTTTTTTGATGGAAGAGTCGATACAGCATTCAGACTGGGGAAGGATGGCCCAGTAGTCAGAACACCAGCCTTGGCGATGGGAGACCTGGGTCAAGTCACATAAGGCCAGATTTTCCAAGCTGAAATATCTAAAGATGCTGATGGGCACCTCGTGTCACCTGCAAAAGCAGCTAAGCAAGTCAGGTGCTTCGCTCCCATTGAAGCCACGGGCCTTAGATACTTTTGGAAACCTGATGATTCGTCTCTCAGGATATAGCGACAGCTAGAAATGAGCCTTCCAGCCCAGATAGACAGATGCGCTAGTGTGCTAAAAACAGCAGCGTGGCCCGGGGGGGGGGTTGGGTGCTCAAGCCCACCAGCCCAGGGGTCTGATCTCACGTGGCTAGCTCGAATCTCCACTGGAGCTACAACCCCCGCACTGCTGCTCTTAGCACGCTAGCCCTACCCAGGCTGGGAGGGTAGACAAACCCTCTGGGACTCAATTCCCCATCTGCGCTACTTCATGGGGTGTTATGAGCACTAATGCATTAGAAACTGTGACGTGCTCAGATACGACAGTAATGGAGGCTAGATAAGAAAGAAACATTCAATCTTATTAAAAACAACCTCTTTTAATGAACAAATGTTAATGGAAACATTGTGATGTTCCTGAAAGTTTGTTTTTTTGACAAATACTATGAACATTTTTGGTTGATTTACTGGGTTTCAGTTTTGTTTTTCTGGGTTTTCTTTGTTGTTTGTTTCTCTTCTGTTGCCAGTTTTGATTGTCTTAGCTACCGGGGGGTTTCAGAACAGCACATTTACAAAGGCAAACACTTACCATGAGAAAACTTGAAATTTACATTTTCAAAGGTTCCAATTTTCAGAAAAAGTCAATACATTTCCCCAGAATTTTTTTTTAAATCCCTCCATGTTATAACCTAGCAGAATAAAAATGTACTTAATACTTCCGTGAAACGTAATATTTTGAGCAGCTCTTCTTTGCACTAATCCTTATTCTCAACTTTTCTTCCCCCAGTAAAAGAAATAGTTCTTCAGTGCCTCAGGCTACCCTCCTCATAGCATGAGTCACGTCGATATCCTCTCTCTACTCATTCCCCAATATCCCACTTTGGAATAACGGCCTTCCATGCTGAAACTGGGCCTAACCAACTAATACTGGGCAACTCCAAATATTCACTGCATGGCAAATCGGATTCCAGAAAATCAACTTCTGACCTGCCCCAAGTTAAGACAAATATCAGCTCCTTGATTCCCACCCCTTCATACCAACAGCCAACTCCTCAGTCACATGTCAGCTCGTCACCTTTCGGGGGCACAACTGACGGTTTTGGAATTCCAGCTTGATCCAAAGCCCAGAGAAATCAACGGAATGGCTCCCCTCGGTGGGCTCCGGAGCAGACCCTAACAGAGCTCTTTAGGCCACACGGTGGAGCTCAGCACAGCTATCACAGTAACATCAGGAGACCCCAGCGCACCAGGTGCTGGGCAGACAGAGCGAGACACAGTTGCTGCCCCCAAAGGGTTTACAAACTAACAGCCAGCCCAGACAAAGAGCGGGAGGGGAAACAGAGGCACGAAAAGGTGAAACACTTTGTCCAAGATCAGTGGCAGAGGCGGGATAAGAAGCTAATGTTTGTGACTCTCAGTCCGTGCCCTACCCACTAGACCACCAGGGAGGGAGGGGCTGCTGAAGAGACGGATCAGAGGGAAGTATTTACACTGAATCTGCCATGACCGTGTGGGCTGGGATTCCTGACAGTTAGCTGTTTCCCCAAAGATAAACAGCTCGGCTGCTGCCTCCGTGAAGGCTAGAGTAGCTATTGGGTTTCGGGTCTCTGGTTCCTGAACTCTGAACCCCGCAGTTCACTGGAAAAGCTTTTCTGAAGCGCCTTCCATCCCGATGCTCAGGACAAACAGCGCGCTGGCTCCTTGGCGGCTGTCCCAGTGAGAACACACCCAGCTGCGGCCCTCTTACCCTCCCCACATCTCACCTGGAGCCTGCCTGGAAGGGCATGACCCTGCCAACACCAGGGCAGAGTGCTGTGCAAAGTCAAGAGCGCAGGGCCGGATAAGGAGCGCAGGGGCCTCTGATCCTGATGCTGCTGCCATGTCACTCCTCGCTATCTGACTTCCACCCTGTAACAAACCCGGTGGCAGTCTGTTCACAGCTCGGCCTCCCATTGGAACCTGCTGTTCAGGAGACCCCGGCACGCGCTGGGTTCTCTCCTCTTCAAAGGGGCCCTTGGATGCATTCAACGGCCCTGCCCTGTTCTGATTTAATGCCGAGTCGGGGGAACAGCACTACATGGTGTATACAGGCGCAATACCATTAAACCCCATAGGGGGCCCTGTAAGACAGAATGAGACGACTCATAAAGGCTGCATGGAAAACGCGCTCATCAAAGTTACAGGCAATTGATGACTAAATCCTCCCTGCTCTCAAAAGCCATTTCTCCGCTTGTTCCTCCTGCGGTAGCTTGCACGGGGAGGATAAAAGGCTGTCTGCCTGACAAATTCGCTCTCCTCCCTTGACATCCCCCCAGCTATTGTGCTGTGGGTCCCCCACACCCCGCTCAGCAGCTTCCCTCTACTCAGGGCTTTGAAATTGATTGAAAAGTTAAGGATCTTGAAGGAAGCAGAAGGTGGAGACGTGTCATCAGGAACAATACTTCAAATATATTCGGGAACGCACAGCGAATCGTCTGAGGCATAAATCAGGTCAGCTGCCTCCTCTGAGTCACTAAGGGGTATTTAATGCAAAGGACTCAGAGTCCATTATAAAACATCCCAGGCTGCTCAAGCACAAGAGCTCGATTCTAATTTAATTTAATTTGATCCCAGCATTAATTTTGACTCGCCGCGCCTGACAGCACCTTACAGAGGCTTGAAATGCAATGGGCCAAGTCCTCAGCTGGCGTAAATCCTGCTACATTGGGGGGCGTAGCCCATTTCTACTGATTGTGGCCACAGTGTCCGGGGCTTGAAGTGAGGCATTTAGGGCTAGAGCCACAATGGAGCTGGGAGATGGGGACACCGAGCAGCACCACGCCGAACGTTTCAAAAGCCACCGGGAGCCACAAAGCCCAAGTTTGGTGCCTAGGCTCCCTATGCAATGAATGGGGACAGTAAGGGTAGGTCTACACAGCCCGCAACAGCGAGTCTCCCATCCTGGGTCGACAGACCTGGGCTTGCGCCAGTGCCTTAACAGCTGTGCACACAGCACGTGGAAGTTGCAGCTTGGACTGGAGCACGGGATCCGAAGCCCCACACCCTCAGCTTCATTGTAAATCCCAGCTCAAATCCCTTCTCTCCCTCAGGTGGTGGTGGGACTTAGCTGGGGAGGTCTCACGCATCCCATGGCGCTAATGGATGTGAGTGAGGTCCTCCTCCTCTACCCCCCACCAGGGACTGTTCTGTGTAAGCCCCCAAGCAGGAGCCCGGTCCGGTCAGCGAGTTCTGAGCCCACTTACCAGGCGAGTAAGGCCCATCTTCCCCTGTTTTGTGCGTTCCTCTGGAGCTTAGGCATCCGGATGCCGAGAGGGAGGCAGTGGTGCGCGTGCGCAGAGGCAGAAATACAGGCACCAAGCGAACGTGTACGGCAAAAACATAAGCACTGGGGAAGTTTAGGTGCCTGTAGGGTTTGGAGGCAGCTGAGCAGGGTTTTGTGAAGCTGATTCTGGGAGTTAGGCACCTAAAGTGACAGTCAGTCAAAGTTGTTTTGTGAATAGAGCCCCTAAATCCACAAGGAGGCACCTAAATAAGTAGCCTCCCTGCCCAGGACGCTAGCAAATCAACGGGAGCTGCAGGGGAGCAGCACCTCTATGGGTTGGGGGTGACTTTAGGCTCCGCCTGGGACGCAAGTGCCACCATTTCAAGAATAGCTCTGGGAGACACAGCAACACCCCTTCTTGCTCTGGAGGTAGTAACTTACTCCTGGCCTACACCTGTAGTCACTTACTACTTGCTCAGCTGTTCTGGCTAATGAGCAGGGGGGTAGGAATTGAGACCTGGCTCTGCCCATTTCCTGCCCCTCCCCCTGCTCCAGGTAGGGAGCAGGTGAGCAAGCAGCCCCACATATCTGGACCCAGGTCCAGGCAGTCTGTGGGGGGTTCCTTGTGTAAACACAAAGCCTGACTCACAATCTAGCCTTTACTTAGGCATCTGCTTTGAAACGGGCCCTTAAGTGCTATTTGATTGAAAACCCACATAGAACCACTATTTCCAAACAAGCAGGTCCAAAGAGTGGACCAGATCCTCAGCTGGTGTAGCTCAGCATAGCTCCCGTGATCTGACCAGAACTGTGCTCTATAGCCAGAGTTAGAGAGAGAAACGAGGCAGGAACCGTAGAGTTAACTGTCCATTTCTTCCCTGCCATGCTGAAAACACCCCACATTACCACCCGAGAAGCAGCTTTAAAATCAAGTTTACTTTTCTTCAGTAACAGTCAATAATGATTAATAATATTACAGCAACACCTAGAGACCGAGGCCCCATTGTGCTGGCAGGACATAGATGCGTAAGAGCCAGACCCTGCCTGGAAAAAGCTTGGGCCCACATCCTGACTTCTGTGGAAGCCAGAGCCTACATACCGTTAAGGATCTGGGCCTTATAGTGCAAGCAGACAAGCCAGACAACTGGTGGGAGGGGAAACTGAGGCACAGAGCGGCAACATGGTCACCCAGCCGATCAGTGGTGGAGCTGGGAATGGAGTCCAGGTCTCATCTGTTTCTCTCTTCACACGTAGGAAGAACACTCCCTATGTTTTAGTAAACGATCATTCTCATGCTCTGCCCCTCCAGAAAGCTCTCCTTGGCCAGCCCATGGAGTTAAAGGCCGAGTCTTTCCCTTCACACATCCCCCGTTGGTAGATTTGATCGGGATTCAGTGTGCTGTAGCTTTACCTGGTGCATTTCACTTTTGGGATCTCAGGCAACATCCCTGGCTTTGGCGCCACAGCCCTGCAGGGAAGGCTCACTCATCAGGACCAAAAAAAGGTCATTAATTACATGGGGCCAGATCCTCAGCTGGTGTCCAGGGTCACAGGTCACTGAGGCCAATGAAGTTGTGCTGATTAACAGCGGCAGAGGGGCTGGTCTTGTTGGTTTCTGTTGAGTAAAACTGTGTTTGCCAGATGGAAAGAACAGAGATCGACATTTTGAAATGTGGGGGCCAGTAGCTAGGCAGAGAGCATTCACAGCTGGACTTCTGTAACCATGGTCATGCAGGTCAAAATTGGGAGCTAAATGTGACAGTGTGACTTTAAAATTCCCTAGCCTGTTGAATGATGACATTAGTTTGATGCTGATTAAATTGCGGGATAGCCCAACCTCTGCCTGTCCTGTGTTGGCTGCCAGTGGCCAGGGCGGACTAGAGATGAGTGAAAAGAGCAGAGCTGCTTTAGCGAAGTGGCAGGGGCAGAGTGTGCAGCAGTTGGGATCTGCATTAGGATGCAACGCGTGCTGTGTGCACAGACCGCAGGGATGCGCTGCACTTTCCAGAGGTCTTTGCCTTCGCGCTGCCTGCCACCGCGTGAGACCCTCCTGACACTGACTGCTCCATCCCAGCGGCTGGTGGAGCAGGAGCCGCTAGGAAGTCAGCAAGCTGACCTGGATGATAGCAGAGCGTCCAGCTGCATGGGGATGGGACCCGTGCTACCTTCCCTCTCCCTGAATGGAATGCCCCTTATGTGACATGAGCGATGAGGGGGAGCAAGGACAGAGTACAGGGAGATTCGCTGCAGCTGATCACAAAGGAATGACTCCAACCTGAGGAGCCCTAACCCCAGTGACTGGGAGGGAAGAGCCATCCTAGCCAAGTGGGGGTGGGCAAGGGAGAGGTTGAGAACGTCCCCTAATACCGGGCCAGAAATCTCACCTGCACAGCCGTGATTATTAGACCCCACTGCAGCGCAGCTCCATGTAGCGTCCTCACCTCCAAACAGCCCCAGCTGGATCTGCATTCCTTCGCGTTCAGATTGCTCGATACAGATCCCAAATCCCTGATGGATTTGTTCCAGCTGAGTTCAGCTACAGCGCTTAATAAAGAAATCACACACAGTCTTGCTTCCCATGGGGATCTCAAAGCACTTCGCAAACACCCATTAATGCTCTCATCACCCCTGCGAGAAACTGACTGAGAAACAAGCAGAGGCCTCGGGAAGAGAAGTGACTTGCCCGACATCACATGGCAAGTCAGTGATAGAGAAGAACCAAGGAGTCCTGGCTCCTAGTCTTTTGACCAAATCACTAGAACATACTGCCTCACAGAGCTGGGACTAGATCCCAGGAGTCCTGGGGCTCCTAGTCCTTTGCTCTTACCACTAGACAACACTGCAAACAGTTTAGCTGAGCAAGCATGTAACTCACGGAGAAATGAACTCCAGCGCCCCTGTCGGAATCTGGCTCTGGCTACCAGTGTCCAGTACCCAAAAGTACCTGTTGCTGGGGACAGAGGGCGTCAGTCGCGGGGGCTGGCCCACCGCTGAGCAGACAGTCAAGCTGGATCTTCGGTTCATGGCTGTCAGGTTTTGGGCAGCTCCGCGTGTGATGTTGCATTTAATTTGCATCTTTGTGAATGAAATGCACATGACCATACACCCTGCCCCTAACACCAGAGGGGGGGGGCGTTGAGACGCACAAAACTCGGCAGCTGTGGGTGCCGGAGTGTTCCTGGGGCCTGTCAGACCTCCCCTTATCTTGTGTCCCCACCATCTCCACTTGCTGCTGCTTTCATCTCCTGGCTGCTCCGTGGATCCAGCAGGAGGGGCAGCAAGGCGAAGGGAAGCGGGGGCACCAGGCTGCCTGCTCCGAGTGACCCCTGGGGCACAGCAGCAGCCATCACAGGCCATGGTGACAGCCCAGAGGATGAGTCACATTTCAGCTGACCTGCAGAAAGGCTCATCCCGTGTCCACCAGCCCTGGTTAAGAGTTGGGGTTAAGCCTCTCTGTCACGCTCGCTTTCAGCTTTGAAAGAATTCATTTCCTCCAGCTGGACCGGGCTACGGGTGCAGGGCTAGAACAATGCTGCTCTGAGAGCCAGTTCCAGCTGAGTTGAGCTTAGCTTTGTTCAAGGGAGCGAACAGACCAAAGGTGTCCGGCCCACCATGTGGCTGGGGCTAATGTTGCTTCCCTGTTAACCGCACAGCTAATGCCTGACACTGACACAGAGAAGCCCTGGCTGGGATGCGCCCGCCCTTCTTTGCGCTTCGCTACCTCCTCCTACCAAAGGTCTCAAAGCACTTTGCAAGCATGAATGAATCCAAGCTCACGTACCCCCCGCCCCACCCAAGAGGGAGGTATCATTGTAACAGTGGGGAAACTGAGGCACAGAGAGGGGAAGTAACTTGCCCAAGGTCATACTGCGAGTCAGCAACAAGAGCCAGAGCTCCTGGTTGTTCAGTCCTGTGCATTAGCCAAAAGACTGTCCTTCTCCATCCGGGGAAGGGACTGGAAGCTGGGGTGTAGCAGGGTGAACGCCTGCTCCAGCCCTGAAGGGGTTGGAAAAGCCCTGCAGAGGGCTGGGGCTGTGTAAAGGAGCAAAACCCCGGCTGATTGGGGAAGTGGCTGCAGCTGGGGCCACGCCCCAAACGGAGCAACTCGGCCTTATAAGAAGGCCAGGGTAGCCAGCTCAGGAGTCTCCCTCTGACAGGAGAGGCAGGCAGGCAGGCAGGCAGGCAGGCAGGCAGGCAGGCAGGCAGG
>NW_020664542.1:1489238-1580424 GCF_002925995.2 Terrapene triunguis | reverse complement strand
AGGCAGGCAGGCAGGCAGGCAGGCAGGCAGGCAGGCAGGCAGGCAGGCAGGCAGGCAGGCAGGCAGGCAGGCAGGCAGGCAGGCAGCTCACCCGGGGACCTAGAGTAAGGCAGGGCTGGGGAAAGGCCTTGGGGGCTGGGAAGCCCTAGGCCAGCAACTCCCCAGGCTGCAGGGCCTGGTCCTAGGCTCATATAGGTTGGGGTTGCAGAGGGGCAACCTGAGGGTGGGTAAAGGCAGCCAGTCCAAACCCCTTGTTGCCTGTGATGATTGGCTGATAGACTGCAGTCTGCCCCAGGGTGTGGGGGCTAGATGGTGACTGGCAGTAGTCACGACTGAGGTGACATTGGGATAGGGGGTGGGGGTTCCCCTGGGTGGGGAGACCAAGAGAGAGTGGGGTACTGCCAGGGGGGCAGCACCCAAGCCAAGGGCACTGGGGTCCAGGAGGGACATGGGGCCAACGACAGGCGGGACACCTGGCCTGCAGAGGGCGCTCCGGATGCTGGGTGAGCTAATTCCCGAGATGACCAGCAGGAGGCGCCGCAGGGGTGAGTCCGCGCCTGATTACATGGGGCCACTCTCCACGAGTCATGCTGGGCAGCAGCCTGTGTACATGGGGGGCCCTGGAAAGGGCTTTACAAGGCTCTGCAGAGAATCAGTGGGTCTAGCTCCACTCCTCCCGCAGCAGCTGCTGCCCAACGGGCGAGGTCGGTTCACTTTTCCTGCTGCTGGAGCCAGCAGACTTTCAGGGAGTGCCACAAGTAGGACTGGCTGAGAACAAACTAGAGGCAGTAGCCAGAGGGCTCTCGGGAAAGGCTTTGGATTGGTGAGCTGGGCGCTGCCAAGCCCCCTGGGCACATTGGTTTCCCGGCATTCATGCCCGGGGTCTATTTGCTTCCTGCAGATATTCTGGCAAATGGGTTTCCTGGAGGCAGCATTAATGGAAACGGCTTATTTGGAGTGAAATTCAACCCATGCAGAGGACCAGCACCTGGCCTATGCTTAAGCGCTGCTGTGCCACTCCTTGGCTCCCCACCACAGCTCTGCTGATGTCTTTCAGTCCGAACCCGCAGCCCCCTTGGTTCCCCACGCTCAGCTCTGCCAATGCTAACCTGCAGCCCTCCCTTCCCACCTCTCCAAGCAGCAGAGCCTGCTGCTCACATCAGGCCGCGCAGCAGGTTTGGGATATGGATGCACAATTGCAGGTGCCGAGCATTATTGAAAAGCTGGCCAAGAAGGGGCTGATTCTCAGATGCTGAGCCCCCATGGGAGTCAATAGCAGTTGCTGGCACTCAACACCACTTCAAACCAGGCTGGCATTGCCCAAGGACTCGGGAGCCACCCTCCAATTTATGTTGCCACGACAGCAGACCAAATGAGCGCCCCTGCTCTGGGCCCCAACTTCCCATCCCTTGGTTATTAGGAGCACTTATTTCACCAAAGTTTCCAGGCTTGTAAAGTTTCATTCTGACAGATCCTCGGCCGTATTTCTACATTGTGCCCCTCCTGGGGCCAAGAGTGACTTGAACCGGCCAGCGTTTCTGGCTACTGCGAGCAGAGGGGTAGGTCTTGTGCCTACCCCTGTAGGGCCCCTGCAGGAGGACTGAAGCTGGAAGCTAAGCGTTAAATGTGATGCACAGAGGTGAGAGACAATTTTGCAGGTACATCTGTGTAGGCGCTTCTCTGGCTCCCATTATCACAGTATCTGAGCACCTCACAATTGTTACCATATTTAGCCTCAACTCCCACCCCCACACCATGAGGCAGGGCAATGCTATTGTCCCTGTTGTACAGGAGAGAAACTCAGGCACAGAGAGACTAAGGCCCAGATCCTAAATGGTATTTAGGTGCCTAACTCCCATAGACCCGTCTCAGAGGAGCTCCCTTGGGCATCTCACCCTTGATGGGGAAGAAGCCCGGTGCAGTGCTTATGGCAGTAGTTGGGGAGATCCTGGTTCAGTTCCCAGCGTTGCACTGTTCTTCCCCCTCTGGTGCATGTGTTTAAAGAGACACCAAAGGGAACTCCTGCAGGGTTCTTGCGGATGCCCCTGCACGGGTCAGTGGGAGTGAGGATGGACATGGGGGCAGCTGCTTTCTCGCTCCACACGCCAGCCTGGTGCAGGAGGAATGTGTTTTCCATCCCAGACGGCCTTGCTTTGGAAGTGAGTGCAGGGCTCCCCTCCCTCTCCCTGTCTCTTGTACTTCTGCCCTTTCATGACACTTGTCTGATCAAACTGAACTGAAGCCCCTTTGGGCTGCTATGAGATACACAACCCCATGCATCCAATGAGAGGTGATCTCCTCAGGACTTGGAGAGAAGCTTTCATCACACTGAACCGGCGCAGACAAACACCTGACCAGCCTGATGTATTTACACAGCCGCCCCAAAGCCATTTTCAGATCGGACAGAATCTCAGCTTTCATCGAAATGTAAGTATTAGCTCTCTCGGTTGCAAAAAAGCGCTTCGATGTGACGTGAATGTAGCCGGCTGTGGCATCTGCTTGAGTTGATGACCGTGATGTGAAAACTCCCCTGACCTCCAACCCTTTTATCTTACTGAGCGTGGACTTTGACGTTTATGGTTTTCCAGTTGTCAAAGACCGTTTCTCAGTAAAAACTTGTGGCTTTCCGTGAAAATTTTCCATTTTCATCAACAGATTCTTTTTTAACCAAAATCAAATGGGGGGGGGGGAAATCAGTTCATTTCAATCCTACTGAAAATTACTACCAAAAAATGTTGGTTTTTCCATGAAAAACTTGAAAAATTTCAACCAAAAAACCCGGTTACCTGCCTTTTGTAACTGTTGTTCTTTGAGATGTGTTGCTCATGTCCATGCCAAGTAGGTGTGTGCGTGCCACGTGCACAGTCGTTTTTCCCCTAGCCGTACTCTTCGGGTCAGTTGTGGAACCCTGCGGAGTGGTGCCTTCATATAGGTCCCTGCCAGCCCACTGCCTCTTCAGTTACTTCTTGCCGGATACTCCGACAGAGGGGAGGTGGGTGGGTCTTGGAATGGACGTGAGCTACACATCTTAAAGAACAACAGTGAGGAAAGTTATGTAACCGTTTTTTCTTCTTCGAGTGATTTCTCATGTCAATTCCAAGTGGGTGACTCCCAAGCAGTCCCTAGGAGGAGGGGTTGGAGTTCACCGAGTCGCAGACTGCAGGACCGCTCTGCCGAACGCGGCATCGTCTCTAGCCTCTGCGACATAAAGGTGTGATTAGACAAACACGTCGCCGCCTTGCAGATGTCTTGAATAGGAACTGGCGCCAGGAACGCTGCAGACGAAGCTTCTGCTCTTGTGGAGTGCGCCGTTAATGCTGGGGCCAGTATCTTTGCTGGGTCGTAGCATGCCCTGATACAAGCCATGATCCATGAAGAGATCCTTTGGGATGACACCAGGAACCCCTTCATCCGCTCAGCAATCACAATGAAGAGGTGTCGATTTCTGAAACGGCTTTGTCCACTCAATGTAAAAGGCTAACGCTCATCTGACATCCAGGGAATGACGCATTCCCAGTTATTAGCATGCGGCTTAGAGGGAAACACTGGAAGAAAAATGTCCTGATTCGTGTGAAATTGCGAAACTACCTTGGGGAGGAAAGCTGGGTGTGGCCGCAACTGCACCTTGTCTTTATAAAACACAGTATAAAGGGGTTCGGACATCAGGGCCCTCAGCTCAGACGTCCTGAACTGACGTTATAGCCACTAGGATGCCACCTTCCAAGAAGGCAAAGTAGAGAGCATGTTGCTAGGGGCTCGAAGGGAGGGCCCATCAGCTGCTGGGAGCCCCAGGCCCTTTAAATTGCCGCCTGGGGAAGCCGGGCCGCCCTGGTACGGCGCACCGGCTCTTGCCGGTACGCCGTACTGGGGTGTACCGGTTTACTTTCACCTCTGCTTGTGGGTACAGTCTATGTAGCCCTTTGAGGAAGCAGCCAACCATGGGGTTAGCAAATACTGACCGTCCAGCTGACCCGGGATGGAAAGCCAAAATAGCGGCCAGGTGCATCTTTATCGACAGTACCGCCAGGCCCTGCTGTTTTATGTGAAGTAAATAGTCCAGGATGAAAGGAATCGATGACTGCAATGGAGGAGTGCCCTTCTGCACAGGCCAAATCGAAAACCTCTTCCACTTAGCCAGATAAGTGGACCAAGTGGATGGTTTTCTGCTGCCGAGGAGAACCTCCCTAACCGAGTCAGTGCACGCAGGTTCTAACAGGTTTAGCCATGGAGTTTCCATGCCATGAAGTGGAGAGACTCTAGATTGGGATGCTGGAGGCGGCCGTGGTCTTGTGTGATCAAGTCCGGGACCAAGGGCAGAGCTGTCCACCGACAGGTCCAGCAGCGTGGTGAACCAGTGCTGACGTGGCCACGCTGGTGCTATCCAGATGATTGATGCTTCCTCTCGGCCAACCTTGAGGAAGACCTTGTGGATGAGCATGAAAGCCGGGAATGTGGACAGCAGGCGCCCCTTCTGAGGACGGAGAAAGGCGTCCGTGAGCGAGCCCGGGCTGTGATTCAGGAAGGAGCAGAACTGCTGACACTTCCTGTTGCACCGTGTTGTGAACAGGTCTATCTGTGAGATCCCCACCTTTGGAAAATGTTGATTGCAACATCCTGGTGGCGAGACCACTCGTGGCCGTGAAAGGATCTGCTGAGGTGATCGGCCAGTTCGTTCTGCAATCCTGGAAGGTTCGATGCCTCCAAGTGTATCGAGTGGGCAATGCAGAAGTCCCACAGCTTGAGGGCTTCCTGACACGGGGAGAGGAGTGAGCAGCACCCTGTCTGTTGATATAGAACATCGCTGTGGTATTGTCGGTCAATACCGATACACATCTACCCTGTGGATGGGTTTGGAACGTCTGGCAAGCCAGGCAAACCACACACAGCTCCCTGACGTTGATGTGCAGCGAAAGTTCTGCCTGGGACCGAAGACTTTGAGTCCTGAGTCCGCCTAGGTGCACCCCCCGTTCCCCTGGCCAATGCATCTGTGACAAGGGACAGCGATGGCTGAGGTCTGGAGAAGGGTGTTCCCGCACAGACTGCTAGTGGGTTGAGCCACCACCAGAAGGACTCGAGGAGTGAGTGTGACCAGTCTGTCTAGGCAGTCTCCATTCGGCCTCTATACCCGGGCTAGCCAAGCCTGAAGGGGACGGAGCCGCAGCCTGGCGTGCTGTACCACATACGTGCAAGCAGCCATATGTCCAACCAGTTTCAGGCAATTCCGCGCCATAGTGGTGTGGAATCTTCTGAGATCCTCTATGATGGCACCCATGGTGAAGAAGCTAGATTCTGGGAGGAATGCTCTGGCCCAACTGGAGTCCAGGCGGGCTCTGATGAACTCAGCCCCTGCTCAGAGGATAATGGTCGATTTCACCATGTTCAGAATGAGGCAAAGCCTGTGGAACGTCATCCACACCAGATTCACGTAGTCCTCCACTTGGGCCTGGGAGCGGCCCTAGATTAGCCAGTCGTCTAGGTATGGGAATACTTGCACTTGCCGTTTCCTTAGGAAGGCTGCCATGCCCGCCATGAACTTGGTAAACACCCAAGGGGCCGTCGAGAGGCCGAAGGGGAGGACCGTGAACTGATAGTGGGTGTTGCTGACCACGAAACGGAGGAGCCGTCTGTGGGATGGAATTATGGACACGTGAAAGTACACGTCCTTCAAATCGAGGGCAGCGCACTAGGTCCCTGGATCCAGGGAGGGAACGATGGAAGCCAGGAAGACCATGCGGAACTTTAACTTCTTCATTAATCTGTTTAGGTTTCGCAGGTCTAAAATAGCCCTGAGCCCACCCTTGGCCTTGGGGATGAGGAAATACTGGGAGTAGGACCCCCTGTCCCTGAACTCCAGAGGAACCTCCTCTACTGCTTGAGTTGTAGGAGCATTTGCACCTCCCTGCACTAGAAGTTGCTTGTGAGAAGGGTCCCTGAAGAGGGATGGGGAGGGTGGGTGGGAAGGCGGGAGGGAACAGAATTGGAGAGAATATCCCAATCCTACCATGCTCAAGACCCATCGGTTCACGGGGATCCTCCCGCATCGAGACACCTTGTGTGTGGTGCTGGGGACTGTGCTGGTTCCGGGCCCGTGCCTCTCTTGGTACCGGTACCAGTGCAGAGGTTCCTGGGCTACCAAAGTCGATGATGGAGGGACCCGAGCCTCCGAAGCCACCGATAGGGATCTGAACTCTGGCCCTTGGGCTTGGTGGTAGGCCCACGGTGTCCAGTAGGGCCACTGAGCTGGCACCTGCCACTGCAGAGGCCAGGACATCACGGGTAGCGGCTGCCCTTCTTCTTGCCTCGAGCGGTGCCGGGAGTGGTGCCAGCTCCGCCCACAGGTGTACTGCTCCGCCACCGAGTCCAATGAATACTCCAACCTTGGCGACCAGGGCGGAGTGGACTGAGACGGTGCCGGGGAGCGGCACTGAAGTGAGGGCGAGCGGTGCTGCATCATTGCCGACTTGCCTCTCGAGGGCACGGTGCCTCTCTGTGGTGCCGGTGCAGGAGACTGCGCCATCATCGCGATAAGGTCCCTAGCCGCCTCAAAGGTGTCCAGCGTAGAAGGAAGGTCTATGCCCTCCTCCCAATACTCCACGAGAACCAGACTCGCCGGACCTCCCCGCAAGGCCGGAGTCTACGGTGCCAGCAGAGTTGGAGCCGGAGCAATGTGTCCCGATGGGGGACACACCCCGCTAGTGCCTGCTCGCTCCACTACTTTAGTAGGAGAGCGCCCTCTGTCTGTCCTCTTCTTCTTGTGCAGCACCGGCAAATGGGAGCGGTGCCGGGCACTCGCACCGGAAGGAGTCTTCAGCACCGGGTAATGGCGGTGCCGAGGGTCCTTTAGAGCCCGAGTCCTTTCTCAGCGCCACGGCCTCCCTTACTGAGGCTGGCACGCTTCGCACCGAAGTGCCGGGGTCGGAAGCCACCTGGGGACGAAGGGCTGACTCCATAAGGAGCAGTTTCAGCCTGAAGTCCCTCTGTTTTGGTCCTTAGTTTGAAGCCTCTGCAGATTTTGCACTTATCTGTTTGATGTGCCTGTCCCAAGCACTTCAGACAGGACCCGCACGGTTTGAACCCCTGAGACCAAGGCATCCCCCAGTCCCCGGGGAGGGGAAACATGATGGGTGGGTGGGGGACCCCAACTGAAACTTCTCTAAACTAACTACACTATTTACATTAACTAGCTATAAGATTTTAACGATTTACAGATAACACTGAAAGAAAGTTCACTAGGAGATCGCTTGCTGTTCGCAAGAGAGAAGCTGCTCCAACAACCATCACTGGCGGTAAGAAGGGACTGAAAAGGCAGCGGGTCGGCAGGGACCTATATACACCGCCATGAAGGCGCGACTCCAGGGGGCTCCACAGCCGATCCAACGGGTACCGCCAGGGGGAAAACCTTCTCGCAACTGTGCATGTGGCGCACACACTCCTACTTGGAATCGACACGAGCAATCACTCAAAGAAGAATGAAAATTTTCTGCCAAAAAGCTTTTCTCATTGAAAACAATGCTTGGACCCAAAACCCCTCACCCAGTTCTAATGGTGACACTATAAACGTCATCATGCATATTAAGTTGCTGCACATTTTATCAAAGGGTCAGAGGGCCACGGCCCATGTGAGTGGGAGGTGCCGCAGGGCAGGGAATTCAGAAGACGAGACATAAAGCTGGAGATGAGGAGGACAGAGAAAGAAGAGAAACAAAGAGCAAGGACAGTGCTAGTGGCGAGACTTTTCCCCCACTGAGTGAGGATGAATGTGAGTAACAAATAGTTATGAGAATGAAGGACTTGGTCCTGCCCCATTGAATCAATGGGGATTTTGCCATTGATTTGAATTGGAATGGGATGAGGCCCTAAACATTTAGTTACTACGTAGAGGCCAGATTCCCACTTTGATCTCTAGGCAAACATTCCGAGGTCAGTGGAAGTTCTGACCTGAACTCAGGTGAGCATTCAGTCCTACCTGCATCTGCTGCCCCACGGGCCAGAATGATAAATGCCAGCCAATCCTTCCCATCCGCGATTTGACAGGCCTTCCTCTAACGCAGGCGTCGGCAACCATTCAGAAGTGGTGTGCCAAGTCTTCATTTATTCACTCTGATTTAAGGTTTTGCGTGCCAGTAATACATTTTAACGTTTTTAGAAGGAATCTTTCTATAAGTCTATAATATATAACTAAACTATTGTTGTATGTAAAGTAAATAACATTTTTTAAATGTTTAAGAAGCTTCATTTAAAATTAAGTTAAAATGCAGAGCCCCCGGACTGGTGATCAGGACCTGGGCAGTGTGAGTGCCACTGAAAATAAGCTTGTGTGCCACCTTCGGCACGCGTGCCATAGGTTGCCTACCCCTGCTCTAACGCCTTGTCTCGTGAAGCTGCCTTGGAAATCTCGGGAGACCAGGCTAGAAACTCCCAAGATTTGTGCAATATTCTGCTTCTGAGCTCCCCTTTCGTTGTGGGTCAGGCTGTGCGCTCTCGGCTGAAAATACAACAGTGCAAAGACATGCAACAAAAATGAGAAATAACCACCTGGGAAGAAGGGAGAAATTAACCCAAGAAACTCCAGAACATTTGGCTCTGGCTTGAGGTTTGACCTGAAGTCTGCGATGCAGGGGAGGAGTTCTCAAGAGGCAGTTGGTCTAGTGGTTTAAACAACAGACCTGGGAATTCTTCTCCTGACTATCACAGTGTAACTGGACTGGTCACTTCTCTCTGTGCCTGTTTCCTCCACAGCAAAACAGAGACAGTGATACTTACCTACCTCCCAGGGGGGCCGTGAGGCTAAGTGAAGGTTTATCAAGCACTTTCGTGAACAGATTAAGCGCTACAGAAGTGCTAAATTCTGGCTCAGACTGCAGCTGGAAGCACATGCCATGGAAAATTCTGATATTTCAGCAAACTATCAACATTTTTTTGTGATATGATGAAATGAAACATTTTGACCTTTCTGATCAAAAGGAAACATTTCAACATTCCCAGAATGAAATATTTGGCTTCAGGTTAGTTTGACATTCATCTGGGTCATGGTCCACTCATCAAGCTACTGCATCATCCTATCAAATTCACAGTCCATTGTGGTTAGTTTCACGGTCATAGGATTTTAAAAATCGTAAATTTCACGATTTCAGAAATTTAAATCTGAAATGTCACAGTGTTGTTACTGTAGGGGTCCTGACCCAGCTCTGAAGGCAGCAGCACAGAAGTAAGGATGGAATGGTATCTGTGCTGATGTTAGAATCATAGAATATCAGGGTTGGAAGAGACCTCAGGAGGTCATCTAGTCCAAGCCCCTGCTCAAAGCAGGACCAACACCTGGTGGCGTGCTGCCTTCAGAGCTGGGCGCCTGGCCAGCAGCTGCCGTTCCCTGGCCTCCCAGCTCTGAAGGTAGTGCAGAAGTAAGAGTGGCAATATTGTGACTCCCCCCGCCCAACACGACCCTATTTTGAGTCGGGCCCCCCAATTTGAGAAACGCTGGTCTCCCCTGTGAAAGCTGTACAGTATAAGGTAAAAATACACGAAAGACCAGATTTCACAGAGGAGATCAGATTTCACAGTCTGTGATGCGTTTTTCACTGCCGCGAATTTGGCCCTACTCGTGGAAGTTGTAGTTTGCATGCCTCAAGCTCCCATGTTCCTCTATGGGCAGGAATCCCTGTTCGAACTACATCTTCCATGATGCACCGCATTGGTTCAACCAGAGGCAAGATTGTGGTGCATCATTGGAGATGTAGTCCAGCCAGGTAGCCTGACCCATAAAGGAGAATGGAGACAAGAGGCACTCAGACTACAGTTCTCAGAAAGTATCATGGCAGCTCAGGCAAACACAGGTTAATGTCAAACTGATCTGAAATTAAATGATTCGGTTCGACAAACCAGTCTTTCGATCTGGTTGACCCAACCTGAAACAAAATATTTTGTTCAGATTTTCCCAACAGACAATTGAATAATTTTGACAAAATTGAAATTTGCCTGCAGAAAATTTTGACTTTGTGGAAACTGTATTTTTTGTTGAAAAAACATTTTGATAGAAAATTCCCAATCAATGTTTAGACAGGTGCCTGAACCTTTGCCTTTCCAATAGACAAAAAGTGACCAATGACACTTGCACCAAACATACCTGATAACCCAGCATGCTTGGCTGGCTCCAGCCCTGACACAGGACCTCAAAGACCGCCCCCCCCATTCACCTCTCAGGCTGTACCCCATTCACCTCACTTTGCCTCTGTGTCCCACTGCTGATGTTCTAAAAGGACTTCCTCCCGCCTCCTGTCCCCAGTTTTAGTGGAATACTGGATTCTTCTTCACTTCTTGTCTCAAACTGTAGAGTAGTGTGCTGTTGAAAAGAAGCCGTGTCCCACCTCAAAGGTGGCTGCATGTCAGTGGTAGGGGACGTGACCTATTTGTCAGTAGAGGATGCTCAAAGTATGTGGGGAGAGCACTGCCTACCCCGTTTTGAATCACATGATCCTGCTGTATATTGGCATAGGGTACAAAGTGGCTGTGAGTATCAGACACGAAGGTCTGGTGAACCACTCTGGGATCTTCCAGGGGGAAGATGCCAGAGCAATATAGATTTAAATGATTGCTGTAAATAATAATAATATAATTAAATCTTAGCTCTTATATAACACTTTTCATCAGTAGATTTCAAAGTGCTTTACAAAGGGGGTCAGTGTCATTATCCCCATTTTACATCTGGGGAAACTGAGGCACGGGGAGGTGACATGACTTGCCCAAGGTCACCCAGCAGGTCAGTGGCAGAGCTGGGAATAGCTATGACTCCTGAGTCCCCGTCCAGTCCTCTATCCACTAGGCCATAAATATAATCAATGTTTCCTTAGCACAGTGGTTCCCAAACTTTAACCACCTGTGAACCCCTTTCACTAAAATGTCAAGTCTCGCGAACCCCCTCCTAAAAATGAATATTTCTGGGGATTTTCTCCTTTACCTGAGTATAAATTATAAAAGCAGTGATCTTGGAAATATAAAATTTGTTTTTATGACATGCTTATTACACACTATTTATTATTAATTACTATTTATCATTACAGTATTTTTATTACATTTATGAAAAGGGCAACACTCTTCCAAGATCTCACTTTCATAGCTTGTATCACTTTGAATAAGCCTGTTATAACACAAGGCTCCTATGTTTCATCAAGGAGTATCAGACGTGAAACAGCATGAAGGGATTTAAGAAGCCAACTCAAAGAGTGCTTCCTACACAAGCATTCATGTCTTGAGCAGTCCAGGCAAACAACACATGTTACAACAAAGCTTAAACTTGTTCTTCATAATAATTTTAAAAACAAGATTAGCTGCCTATTTAATTTTAAAAACAGCAAAAAATATCCACCTCCCTTTCCATTTCTTATAAGGAGTCTTGAAGTTTAAATCTCCTCAGTGTGATAGATATGCTCGCTTTGATCTGCTTAGCTCTTGGAAGTCCGGGGCTCCGGGCTGTTGGTCCCGTGCTGCCCGGGGTCCCTAAGGACAGCTCTGTCCGCCATTAAGGAATTTTTTCCCGAGAACCCCCTGTAACATTTCGTGAACCCCCAGGGGTTCACGAACCCCAGTTTGGGAACCACTGCCTTAGCATGACACTATGTCTCCCTCCCTAGTGGTGGCCGGGCCACATGAAGGTTGAGGAGTCTGCTACAACTTTCAAGCTGCAAGGGATCTTTTAGCTCAGGTGGTAGAGGCTCATGGTTATACAGTCAGAGGTCCCAGGTTCGACTCTGCTGCTAATGCCCCAACAAAGGGCATCACGTTACATGAGAGCCGAGAGAGGGGCTGGATCTCACCGACCGCGGCATAAATCCAGAGGTAACCGCATTGAAACCAGGGCAGTTTTTCTGGATTTACACCAGGGTGAATGAGATCAGAATCTGGTCGGAGGGGAAAGGCAGGTGGCGGTAAGGAGGCAAAAATGGAACATGGGACAGCGCAAGAGGCAATGACAGAAGGGCACTGAGTACATGGAGACTCCACTGTACCCTCAAACAGGTCACAACCCTACAGTGAACACCACTAGACCTCCCTCTTCTCTGGCACCCTCTCTCTGGCCCTAGCTGCCTCCCATCAGCCTGATCTAACTGTGAGGCCACTGGGTCCCTCTGAACTGGGACTGTCTGTGCTCTGGGGGCATTGCACAGCTTTGAACGGGGGGTGTGCTTGGCACAGCCAGGCCCACTGCTCTCCTCTCCAGCAGGAAAGGAGGGAGCTGTGCTCCCCCTTAGAGATTCCTGTTGCCTGGTCGGGGGCAGTGGGGCTGCAGCAGGGGTAACAGGCTGTGTGTGGTGGGTAGGGGTATCATGGTGGGGGGGAGTCCAGGGGTTACGAAGGAGGAATGGGGGCTGATGGGGAGATAGGTGGAGAGGAGCCCAAAAGTGTGGGAGGGTAGGATAAACTGAAGACAAGCCTCACCACGGGAGTATGGATTGGTGATTAAATCAGGGGATGGCACTATTCCTGTCTCTGATAATGAGTTGCTCTGAGATGTTGGGTAAAGCCCTTCGGTGCCTCAGTTTCCCCATCTGTAACATGGGGGGAGGGAGAATCCCTGGGGACCTGCAAGGCTGGGTTCGTTAAAACTTGTAAAGAAAGGATGGCTCAGTAGCTAGGTCCCTAGCCTGGGACCCAGCAGATCTCACTTCTCTACTCTGCAACAGACTCACTGTGTGACCTTGGTCAAGTCTCTTGAGGGTATGTCTATGCTGCAAAAAACAAAACCCATGGCAGCGAGTCCCAGGGCCAGGTCTACAGACTCGGGCTCATGCCATGGCACTGAAAAAAAAGCAGCAGAGTCATTCCCGCTGGGGCTGGAGCCCAGCTCTGAGACTCGCTGCCGTGGGTGTTCTCTTGCAGCACAGATGTACCCTTAGTCTTGTTGGGCCTCAGCCCCCCCCCCTGTGTAAAACGGGCCCATGGCACTGCTGGGCTTCCCAGGAATGCTGGGCTTCCCAGGAAAAATGCACTAATGATCGCCAGGTGCTCCGATGGCTCCAGCGTTGAGGGCCAGGGAAGTGCATGGGGAGACAGAAAGATGCAGGGGGACGTGGTTTTTATTTCAATGCAAGGGATACTCAGCAGCAGCCTGTCAACGGCTTCTGGCTGAGGGGGGGTCCTGGCCCAAAGCTCTTCCCCTGCCACTGGGTCACCCCCCAAGGGAAACGTCCAGGATCCCTTATCCCCAGCCCAGCTCAGCAGCTACACGCTGCCTCTGACCGCAGCCGTCAGGACAAAGCGCTGTTCGCCTTGGCTGGGGGAGCCAGGTGGGGATGGGGCTCACCCCAGGGGCTGGTGCAGGACCAGGGGTGGTTCCAACTTCAGTTGAATTGGGGAGGGGGGGGACAGGGGCAGAGCCTCCAGTGAGCATTAGGGGCCAGGTTACCCTGGTGTAAATCCGGACTAATTCCACTGACTTGCTCCCGCCCCAGGCAGCCTCCGCTGGCCAGGATCGCCCCTGCCGCTGGGCTGGCGGCTCTGGAGCTAAAGCTGCGCCGGGCAGCCCCCTCCCGAGCCCAGGCTGGACAGGGCAGAGCTGCCCCGCGGCCGGGCACCCCCCGTCCCGTCCCAGGAGAGCACCCCGGGACCGGGAGCCCCGCAGCGCCTGATGCCCTCAAACTTCCACTGCAGCCCGTGCCCCGGCACCAGCCCCACGCCGTGACACCCCCCCCCCGCCTCCCCCAGCTGGCTGCACTTCACGGGGGGGCTTCCCCGGCCCGGACCCCCACTCCCCGGACAGCAGGCAAGCGCCGCGCTCTCATGCTGGGGGGGGGGGGGGCGGC
This sequence comes from Terrapene triunguis, assembly GCF_002925995.2. Lineage (NCBI taxonomy): Eukaryota > Metazoa > Chordata > Testudines > Emydidae > Terrapene > Terrapene triunguis. The sequence continues at coordinate 1,566,628 of NW_020664542.1, read as the reverse complement.
TTACCGGGCAGGTGCCGCGGCCGCTGCCTTCCGGAGCACTGCGGGACTTGGGCTCCAGCGCCCGGCCAGCCCGCCGATGCATCGCCCCCCCGCGCCTCCTCCCCGCTCTGCGGTAGCGCGAACACCGCTCGCCCCTGCGCTCGCTCTCCATTGTGATGCCTCTCACATCCCGCTGCATCGGCTCCCGCGTGCGCCCTGCATCCCGCGCGGGGCGGAACTCTGCCGGGGGGGGGGGAGCCCCTGAACTTTCTGCAGCCTGGGATGCTACAGCGCCCTTGGCAGGGGAGCCCAGCCGGACCCCTCCAGCCTCCCGGCTGCTGCAACTCCCTGGGAGAGGGACAAATGCTACAGCGGCAGCCCCCAGCCCTTGCCCCCTGCAAGGGCACTGCACGGGCTGGACTGGGGTCCCTGCTTGTTGTGCATGCGAGTGTCTCTGTGCATGGGAGCGTGGTGGCTATGCATGCATGCACAGGCGTGTAGGGTGCATATCACTATGTTCACATGTGTGCATGTCTGTTGGGAGGGGTGCATGCCTGTCTGTGTGCCCATACGTTGGTGCATGTGAGAGCAGGTCAGCATGTGTGCCTGTGTACATGGCAACAGGGGGCTCTTGCTGCAGAGACAAACTTGCATTTTCCTCTATTTGTAATGCTACTAAATAGACTCTGGATTTAATTCCCTGCTGCGGCCCAGGCAATTACACCAGCACTTACTCGGGCCCTGGAGTTTTTACTCTAGATTTTTTTTCATTATGTTGTTTTAGGAAGGAACCCGATTCCCTTCTGCCTGCGGCTTTGCACATGCACACAGTCTTAGCCCCGGTTTCGTTCTCAGGGAGATGAGGGGCACAGCAGGGCTGTACTACTGGGGACAGGGGGGGATAAAGCTCCTTAGAGAAGATTCAGGGTGGAGGGGATTCAGTGAGTCCTAGATTGCAAGGCCCAAAGGAATCATTCTGCTCGTCTAGTCTCACCCCTTACATAACAGGCTGGAGAACTGCACCAGGAATTCCTACAGCCCGTGCTTAGAGTGGTCAGAGAAAGCACAGGGGGGAGGAGAGGACAGGACTATCCTAACTTGGCAGCAGCAGCAGCTTTGGTAAAACACAGCTTAAAGCCGCCCTGGCTTTATTTTATTTATTTATTTTTTGGCTGGGGCTGCAGGCCCCCTTAAGCACTGCCTCCCATCAAGCCCATCACTGGTGGCGGAGCTACAGCACGTTTTTTAAATAGAGACACCCAAGCTTGATTTGCAGATTTCAGGCACTGGAGTACACAGGTACATCATTCCAAGGGTGCATTCCCCTCCTTGTTAAACTTATATACCTTATTTTGAGCCTCAGTATTTCCAGCTTCAGCTTCCAGGCACTGGGTCTTGCTCTTAGCTCCAGACTTAAAACAAACAAAAAAACCCCACCTCCAGCCTTGGGTGCAATCTAGTGCATTCGAAAGGCAAAGTGAACAAATCACTCTTCCAAAAGGTCTCCCTGAGCAGGGACAAGAGTGCAGGAGGCTGAGAGCTCCAGCTGGGTGTGCAGGCTCTGGGGTGGGGCTACGGCAGAGAGGTTTGGGGTGCAGGCTGCCTGGTGTCTGCAGTGGGGAGAGGACTTCCCCAACGGCAGCCTAGGGCCAGGTGTCTCTCCCCACCCTTGATAGCCTGCTGTGCAGCCACCCAGCTTAGAGGAAACTTAGGTCAGCACTGGAGGGTAGATGAAGGGAAAAAGGGAAAAATAAACCTTCCTTGCCCCCCTATCCCCCCATTTGCTTCTTCCATCTAAACACAGGGGGAGAGCTAGGGATGCAATGAGAAGCAGGAGAGCTGGAGGGAGTTTAAATGAAGCATTTCCCCATCCTTCGGTTCGCCCGCTGAGCGGGGGCACAGACTGGATGCCTCTCCCGGTGCCGCACTTGATGGCTCCCGCCCCCATCTGGGGCTCAGGAGTACGCTGCAGCCAGGAGCTCAGGGTGAGCACCGTGCTGGGAGTCACGACCAGCCTGTAGAAGACGGGACAGTCTGTTCCAATCCTCCTCCCTGTCAGATTGATTTCTGGAAATAATTTATAATGCAATAAGGAAGAAACCCCATAGCTAATGTGATAAGGAAGCCATAAAGCTGCCTTGGTGCAGCTAGACGGCTACAGGAGCATGGGCAGCTGCAAATTGCCATTGATTTTGATCCTACATCAACTCATTGATTCTATCCAGGGCCGGTCACGCTAGCCCAGGCAGAGGCAGGGATTCCTCCATCAAGCCTTTGCATTTTGATCTCCTGAGCCCAGGCCAGAAAGCTGATAAGGAGCAATTCAAGTCCTCAGTCAGTTGGGAGTCATTTCTTTTGGCAGCAGTGGGCCGCTTAACTGCTCGTTGCCTCAGTATCCCCATCTGAGGAAGAGGATCTTAGGATCTGGCTTATGATTTAGATTGTGGTGATGCCTAGAGGTAGCTCCATAATATCTGCGAAGTGCTTGCAAAATACTAGTTAGACCACCTCTTCCACAGCCTGGCCTAAGAATGGGTGAATTGCCCCTGCTAGCCCTTTGCTTACTCTACTAAGCGAGCTGGCTGGCTTTCGAGGACTCACCCACTCCCTACTCTTCCAGGGGGAGAATACCATTTCACAAGACCATGTTGCATTTTGGACCACACGCGGCTTTCGACGTTGTCCCCGTGGTGGTGGAGAAAATCTACTTCAAATTTTCATCAGACAATTGGGAAATGTCTCACACATAAAATTACTGCTGCTTTGCAAACTTGACCGCGGGCAAACATCACCAGGAAAGCTGCCTGGAGCACCTTGCTCATGCAGCTCTGTTGGTGAGGTGTTGCTGGTGGACATTCGGCAAGGGTTCAGAGGGCTTTGTCTTACCCCTGCTAACACAGTGTAGCTCTTAGCCCCCTCTAGTGGCAGGACTATGCAAAGTACTGTAGTTGATGAATCCACTAGCAAATACCTGGGGAGTTTAGCTCAAGCAGGAGACACTTTTAGAGCGAGAGGTGATGGGTTCAGCCCCTGCAGAAGATGGTCCATTTAACATCTTGTTATGCTTGGAAGGAAGAGATTTCTACCATCACGATAGTCCAGCCATGCTACACATCCTGTGTTTTCTAGTTCTCTTCTCCTCCGTCTCCAGCCTCAGTGCCTTCAGGTACCCACTCCAGCATCCCTCTAAACAAACAGCATGGGGGCAGGATGGTTTCAGCAGGTCACTGGCAGGTTTGTTTTGCTTGTGTGCATCACTCTTTATCCTTCCAGGAGCCGTAAAAGATGGGGTAGGGGTGAGCAGGTAAGTCAGGGGCTCCTATTCCCCCTTTCCAAGGGGATGTCCATTAAAAAATAAAAGGGAAACTAATCAAAGGGAACCTAGTTTTGCGCAACACAATTAACTGGTGGAACTTCGCACCACAAGTATCAGTGAAGCCAAGAACTCAGTAATATGAAGGAAAAGAAGAAAAAAAGATACATGAGTAATGAGAAGATCCACAGTAGAGAGAAATAATACAAGGGATTAAACTCCAACGTCAGGGCACTACCTGGCAGAGGTTAAGAAGAAGCTTCATTGAGGCTGCAGGGGAAGCACAGATGTGTCCTGACCCAACGCAGCCCAGGGCTTTGTGGTTCTTCCCAGTCTGCCGCAGAGGGTTTTTGTTACTGAGCATATTTTGGATGTGTTCTTCTTGCAGGGGTTTACTCTATGCACACCGCTCACCTCACTTGCCTCTGTGGGAGCTGGCCAGGGCACTGCAATTTTGGATGTGGGATTGAAGTTACCAGGAAGGAAAAAGGTGGGCTCCTGTACCTGTTAGAATGGTTCCTGGTAAATCACGTCACTCTTACATCTCTGCAACACGCCCTGAAGCTCTAACCTAACCCCAGCACATCGGAAGCACCAGCGCAGCTCCCTGGACAAGAACACATTTGCCATCTGGTGCCCTGGGGGCATATTCTTTTGAAGAAGTTACAGTCCTTCCAAACCAGATCTCTGTTTTAACGCAGGTCCTTCACTTTAACGTGTTCTCTCAACCAGGTTTGCGCCAATGCCCAAAGCCAATGATTTCCCCTATTCCTTTCGGCACCACTGCAGCGATACAGGATGGAATCAGGTGTATCCCCAGTCGCACCTTAGTTTTTTAGCACCTACCACCTTGTTCAGAGATCTTGTTGGCTCTTCCAAGCCGAGCAGCCTAGGGCTGGGTGTGGAGTTGGATGGGAGATCTGCCTAAAGAGCGAAGGCGGCAGCATTGCTTCGGTAGGAGGCACTCAGTCAGTATTGAATCAATGCACCAACGTGGTAGTCAGGGCTGTGCCCCTGCCAGCGCCAGCTTGACGTGAGATAGATGGTGAAACCAAACTCCCAGCTGCTGTGTTTGCTACAAGCCCATAGTGATGAACGAGGGCATTAGCCCTGATCTCCTGGCCAAATGAATTGCAGCCAGGGTCCTTAAATTCTTCCTGGAGCACCACTTCTTCCCCCCCCCCCACCTTCCTGTCCTAAAAACTCATGCTATCATTTACATAAGCACCCTCTGCTTTGCGGGGGTCAACACTGTTAGGTGTTCAGCCTGAGACACATGGGGGCAGATATTCCTACGTGCTCAGCACCCAGCAGCCCCAGGTGAGACACGGGCTGTCACCATCCCCACCCGTGCCACAGGGATAATCATTCTTCCTTTCTCTGGTCTATTTAGCCTATGAGCTCTTTGGAGCTGGGAGGAGTCTCACTCTGGGTCTGTGCAGTGCCCAGCCCAGCCGAGCCCTGAGTGCAGCTGGGTCCAACCCCCTAATGCACCGAACACTGACTTTCTGGGAGCTGAGGATCATAGGACACTGATCTTGAGGATTGAGTCCAGCCCTTTGCTGCATTTTGGGGTCTCTAAAGAACCTAGGCTCCGTAGAAGCTATTGCGTTAGGTCTGGTTTGGATCGTGGGCTCGAGTCCCATGTTACCGCTCTGCAAAAGCTGCAAAAAAACCTCAACTGGCCTCAGTGTCACAGGAAACTGGGCTCAAAACCCCTGAGCCCGCCTGGCCTGAGCTCAAACAGAAACCCCGGTGCAAGTGAGAGCCATGAAGCTCGTACCGATATTCTGCACAGCTCCACCCGTGTCTTTCTATTGCCAAACACTGAGGCACAGTGCTCTGCTCCAGTTACCAGGCCCCACTTCCTTCCCAGAGCCTGGCCCCACTCACACACCCCTCCGAGAGCCAGAAATAGGACCCAGGGTCTCCAACCCCCACTCTGCCAGTCCTGCTCTAATCATTGGCACAAACTGCCTCTCTGAGCTCTGATGTGCCATGTACATTGCGGCACCTATTGGAAACCAGCTGCTGCATGGGAATTGATTTTCAAAGGCAGGTGCTGATGAATGCCAACGTGGCAAGGGCTTGCAGCCCGGTCGGGAGATGGGAGAGCTGTGAGAAAGGATCTTCACAGGGCCAGCCTCCTGATTCACCACACAGCTGATTGCTTGGAGACAAGAACATGCAAGGTAGCTCCAGCCCAGCCATGCCAGGCTCAGGAAATGGCTAACTTCCTAATTAGAAAACACCCAAAGCATCTCTCATTCTCCCCACTGAGCCGGGGAAGGAAATTGATTGCAGGCTATTTTTGACTCTGATTACAACGGGGCAGCCCAGTTCCAGTGCTTGATGGGAGTCACTCAGGGATGGCTCCCTTCCCTTTCTTCTGCTGATGATTAAATAATCCCAGTCAGCGCTGGCGCTTTTGGATTCTGGGTTGAGCTTGTGCTGGGGACCGAGCAGCAGCCACAGCAGGGGATCCCTCACTCACGAAAGGGGTTTAAGGAATAACTCCTCCCAGGGCAGATTATTGCTGGGTCCTCATCAGGAGAGGTTTTTTTGCATGTTCCCCCAAGGCAGGTAGTGCTGGTCACCATCAGAGCCGTGACACTAGGCTAGATGGCCAGTCTGATTGCCTGCGTCGCACTGTAGATATTTCGAGGTACATCATTCAATGTGGTTTGCAGTGGATTCGCCACAGCGCGTCTAGAATATGCTCTCTCCTTTCACAGCTTTGTCCTGACCTCAGTAAGCCATGTTGTAGAGAGATGTTTGGGATGGGATCAGGGACAAAGATTCCCCCCCCGCCACACACACACACACGGCTCCAGAGAACTTCAGAGCCAAACGACACTAACTTCTGCTTCTGGCCAAAATTTCCACTAGCAGCGTGCTCCAGAGGGAGAGGCCAAGACAGGCTGGGAGATGCTCAGCCCCTCCCATGTGTGAGCAGGATCTCACACCTCATTCTGGTCTCGTGGAGACAGAGCAGGGCAGGGCACTTGCAGGCAGGGTTTGGAAAGGACTATTGCTTCTCCTCTCTCCCACCCCCCTGTGCTCACCAAGAGTAGGGGACGGGGTGGATACCAGGGGATGCCTACCATTGTCCAGGGCACTCTGCGCGGCAGCCAGCAGAGGGCACTTATGTAGAGCAGCCCGAGGGCCCCTTGCTCTTTCCTGTCCACAAAGCCCCTGCCATGCAGCCTGGACGCCAGGCAGCAGCATGGAGTTGCTTGCTCACTGACATGGGCACAGCTCTGGTCCAAACAGCCACGTTTATACCACTCCCCCCGCCAGGCCAGGCCTCACTCTGCTGCGCTCAGGGAGCTTCTCAAACACGGGCACACTCAGCGAGCCCCACAAGAAAGCTACCAAGCTATTTAAAGGGATACTGCCCAATTCCTATGCATTGCAAGTAGCCTCAACCCCTCCTCTTTTTCCACTACTCCCCTTTTACACCAATCCCTGCTCTCCCTCTGCAGTTCATCGACCAGGCCCTGCCTTCCCTCGCATCTCTTGCCTGGCTGCTTGGTGGGAACATTGCCAAGCAGACTCCTGGGACACTGGCCATTGCTAGATGAGGACATAAGAACAGCCATACTGGGTCAGACCAATGGTCCATTTAGTCCAGTATTCTGTCTCCGACAGTGGCCAGTGCCAGGTGCTTCAGAGGGAATGAACAAAACAGGGCAATTATGGAGTGGTCTATCCCCCGTCATCCAGTCCCAATTTCTGGCATCAGATATTTAGGGACACCTAGAGCATGGAGTTGTGTCCCTGACCATCTTGGCTAATAGTCATCAATGGACCTGTCCTCTATGAATTTAGCTAATTCTTTTTTTAAACACATTTATACTTTTGGTCCTCATGACATCTCATGGCAATGAGTTCCACAGGTTGCCGGTGCATTGTGTGAAGTACTTCCTTAGGATTGCTTCAAATCTGCCGCCTATTAATTTAATCAGGTGACCCCCTAGTTCTTGTATTACGTGAAGGGGTAAACAACACTTCCCCATTCATTGTCTCCACACCAGTCAGGATTTTATAGACCTCTATCCTATCCCCCAATAGTCTCTCTTCAAAGCTGAGCAGTCCCAGTCTTTCTAATCTTTCCTCATATGGAAGCTGTTCCGTACCCCTAATCATTTTTGTTGCCCTTCTCTGCACCTTTTTAATTAATCCCAATACATCTTTTTTGAGGTCGGGTGACCAGAACTGCATGCAGTATTTGAGGTGTGGGTGTACCATGGATTTATACTGAGGCATTATATGTTCTGCTTTATTATCTAACCCTTTCCTAATGGTTCCTAGTGTGCTGTTGGCACTTTCTGGCTGCCGCTGCACATTGAGCACATGTTTTCAGAGAACTAGCCACAATGACGCCACGATCTCAGTCTTGAGCAGTAACAGCTGATGGTGATGGAGCACCAGCACCTCTCAATGTGAGGGTCTGCCCAGGAGGGTAGGTCCTTAGTGGCGGTGCTGCCTCCATGATGGAAATAAATATTTAGGCGGTCAGGACAGAAACACGGGATCCCTTGAACAGCAGACCACAAAAAATAGGTCTATAGTAACAGCCTTTCCCCTCCTCTTGCACATTTCACCCAAGGAGCTTTCAAATTGCTTTATGCACATTAATGAACTGAGCCTCGCAGCCCCCCTCTGAGCAAGGGAAGCATTAATAGCCCTAATTAGTGCCATTTATAAATGCATGGGATTGCTGCCATCTGCCACTAGGACTTTCCGGACTCAGGCACAGGCAGCAGTCTAGGCACAATGGCTGTGGGGTTGGAAGCTGGGAGCGCTGTATCTGAAACGCACTGCTAGTGCATGAGCTGAGTCCAGTCTGTTAGCTTGGAGGCAGGAGCAGTCTCATTGAAAGTCTATTCGGGGGTCTAACCACCCCTGGGAGACAGAGTTGGCCAGAGTTAGTGCAAGTTACACTGGGCGATTGGCTAGCTGGGCACATGCTGCAGGAGAAGATGGGAAAACGCCTGCAAAATACCCACTTGCCTTCAGCCTTTACATGGATGCTTCCCAATTAACCATATCTAGAGATACCCCGCTGAGGTGCTGCTAGCAGTCACACCTAGAAGAGTTCCTTAAATGTAACCTGTAATGGGGGAAAAGTAGCCCTTTTAGCAGCTTTCTGAAGGAGGCCAGGAAGGTTTTTGGTTTCCAGTTACCTGCCTGACTTATCTTTAGAAACTCAGCTCTCATCAGCTGTGTTTTCCCTGGAAGACGCTGGACAGATGGAGACCTAGCATGGGTTCTGCCAAAGGGATACCAATCATGTGAGAGCTGATTAAATGAGAGGGGAAGTGATTTTTGTTCACACTGTTCAATGCTCTAGGCTATTGTTGGTTGTTTGCACGTCCCTATTTAACTCCAATGCCCCCAAAACATTGTAAGAACAGAGGTCAGTGTTAGAGATTTGACACCCTTGCTCCTTTGAGTAAGGACTGCAAAAGTGCCTGACTCTGATCTGAGAACTCAAGGGGAAAACTCTCCCCTTCTTTTTCTTAAGCCTTGCAGGTCCTCTCATCTCAGAGAGCCAATGCCAGTTCTCCTCACCCTTTGCTGTGATTAAGAGAGGGGCAGTGACTAATGAGGTATCACTGTTAATACTGTAGGGTGACCACACATGCCAGTGATGGGTAGGTTAGAAAATGAAGCCAGACGGATGTGTAAACACCTACCACAGTCAGGTGCACACTCAAAGGTGGCCGCATTCTAGTGGTAGGTAAGTGATCCCCATTTACTATGCATGCACACCCACCCACCCCTTCCGTATGAAACAAGCAGCACTTATGGTCTATAGAGCCCATCCCTTTGTAAAAAAAAAACCCCTCCCATTTTACACATGGGAAACTGAGGCACAGAGGCTTATGCAGGGTCACACAGGGAGTCTATGGCACAGGTGGAAATAGAACCCAGAGCTGACTCCTACGCCAGTGAATAGGAAACCGGCCTATGCTGCCCCAGATAGTCTGTAGTTATGGCATCATTACTAGGTCTAAAACCCACCCTGGGGGCTGGAGCCTGCTCCCATTCAGGGAAATGGGGGGGGGAGGGGGGAAGCTTGTTCAGGGGGATGAGCCTGCCTTGTCTAGTTAGACTGTCAGCTCTTTGGGGCAGGGAGTGTCTCTCACTATGTGTACGTACAGACCCTAGCACAACAGGGCCTCAGAGCAGTGCCAGTAATAATATGGGCTGAGTGCAGGTTTGCCTGGCTGTCCTCTGGTCAAATGTCTCTCCCAGGGGTACCCAGCGTTTCAAAATCCACATGCCGCTGCTGCTTTAAGAATGCGCCACGCAGGCTCATTCACTCCCTCGCCTCTGGCTGCCTCGCCCAGTACCAAGCAGCAGAGCAAGGAATATTAATATGGCCTTGTGCTGCTCCCTCGCAGTGCTAGGAGGGAGTTTACAGGGGAAATTAGAGTGACATTGTTGCAAGTAATTGAGTGCCTTTCCTGAGATAGCTAATGCAGTGAGGCCTGGAGACTGTTTCTTAAATGGATGAGCTAATTAACTTAACTGATTGCTCCCACAGACTAATTTTTTTGCTGTCACGTACCCAACAAGCATGTTCTCTTTTTCAGTCACCTACATGTTTGTTTCTCAGAGACTTTAACATCAGAAGGGACCATCATAATCATGAAGTCTGACCTCCTGCAGAAGGCCACAGAACCTCCCCCACCCACTCCTATAATAGACCCATAACCTCTGGCTGAGTTACTGACATCCTCAAATCATGATTTAAAGACTTCAAGTTACAGAGACTCCGTCATTGACTAGTTTAAACCTGCAAGTGACCTGTGCCCCATGCTGCAGAGGAAGGGGTTCTGCCAATCTGACCCAGGGAAAAATTCCTTCCTGACCTCAAATATGGCGATCAGTTAGATCCTGAGCATGCCGTTGTAGCCAGTCTCATCATACCATCCCCTTCATAAGCTTATCAAGCTCAGTCTTGAAGCCAATTAGGTTTTTTGCCTCCTCTGCTCCCTGTGGGAGGCTGATCCAGAACTTCACTCCTCTGATGGTTAGAAACCTTCGCTAATTTCAAGCCTAAACTTACTGATGGCCAGTTTATATCCATTTGTTCATGTGTCCACATTGTCACTTAACTCCTCTCCCTCCCTGGTATTTATTCCACCGACGTATTTATGGACAGCAATCACATCTCCCCTCAGCCTGCTGTTGGTTAGGCTAGACAAGCCAAGCTCTTTGAGTCTCGTCTCAGAAGGTAGGTTTTCCATTCCTTGGATCATCCTAGTAGCCCTTCTCTGCATCCGTTTTGGTTTGAATTTACCTTTCTTAACCATGGGAGACCAGAATTGCACACAGTATTCCAGAGGAGGTTTCACCAGTGCCTTGTATAACAGTACTAACACTTTCCTGTCTATACCTCGCCTGATGCATCCTAGGACTGCATTAGCCTTTTTCACAGCCACATCACATCGGTGGCTCATAGACATCCTGTGATCAACCTAGACACCCAGTTCTTTCTCCTCCTTTGTCACTTCCAACCGAGAAATCCTCAGTTTATAGCAAAAATTCTTGTTAGTCTCTAAATGCATGACCTTGCACCATTAAATTTTATCCCATTTGTATTACTGTAGTTTACAATGTCTGCTAGATCTTTTGTATGATATTCTGGTCCTCCTCCGTATTGGCAATACCCCCCATTGTCTCATCTGCAAATTTTATTAGCACACGCCCACTTTTTGTGCCAAGGTCCGTAATAAACATGTTAAATAAGATCAGTCCCAAGACCAATCCCTGAGTGGAATGCCCCTAGTAACCTCCCTCTAGCCTGGCAGTTCATCTTTCAGTATGTCCTTTTCTAGTCTCCCCTTTAACCAATTCTTTATCCACCTTTCAATTCTCATATTAAATCCCCATTTTTTCCAATTTAATGAATAATTTCCCATGTGGAACTGTATCAAATGCCTTCCTGAAATCCAGGTGGATTAGATCTACTGCATTTCCTGGTCTTTAAAAAAAACCAAAAAAAAAAAAAAACCCACACAGTTATCTTTTCAAAGGAGGAGATCAGGTTGGTCTGGCACAATCCACCTTTTATAAAACCTCCTTAGGGGAGCTGTCTCCTCATGTGTTTGCGCCACCTGAGCTTAGCCATGGTGTCTACCGAGCAGGCATCTTGGGTACAATGGTCTAACACAACCTTCCCAACCAGGCTCCCAAAATCAGCATGCCCCCTTATTTGCAAATGAGGATCCCACTAGGAGCTGGAGATGCTTATGCCCAGGGACCTGGCCTTGTCATCCCATATTAGCGGCTTCAGTGCCAGGCATCTATAAAACTGAAGGGGACAGCTCCATTGAATGCCATATTGACACAGAGGTCAAGTTCAGGCCTATTGAACCTCTGGGGGGTTCTGTTTCCCAGCTCAGGGCTTCTTCCCTGAAGAAACGGGACTACAAGCTGCCCCTCGGCTGCCACGAGGCTATGTCAGCTTTAGCTAGGGTTACCATACGTCCGGATTTTCCCAGACATGTCTGGCTTTTTGGGACTCAAATCCCCGTCCGGGGGGAAATCCCCAAAAGCCGAACATGTCCGGGAAAATCCGGCGCCGCTGGGCCGGGGGCTGGCCCGGGGCCAGGGGTGCTGGGGGGCCGGGGGCCGGCGGGGGGTGTGCCGGGCCAGGGGGTGCGCCAGGCCGAGGGGTGCGCCAGGCCGAGGGGTGCGCCAGGCCGAGGCCGCGGGCTGGGGCCCGGCGGTGCTGGCCCAGGGGTGCTCGGCCCGGGGCCGGCACACCCGAGCCGAGCCAGGCTGGAGACGCCGGGGCCGGCCGCCGGAGGGGGCCAGACTGGGCCGTGCCTCCTCCCCCCCCCCACCCCTCCAGCTTCCTGCTTCAGGCTTCCCGCGAATCAAATGTTCGCGGGAAGCAGGGGAAGGGGTGGAGTTGGGGCAGGGGTGTGGGCGGGGCTGGGGGCAGGGCCGGGGCCCCGTGGAGTGTCCTCTTTTTGGACACTCAAAATATGGTAACCCTAGCTTTAGCACCTGGAGCTTCCCAACCATCAGAGTCTCACAGCAGGTTCCAGTTTAGTGGGAGGAACCCAAGGAACTGGTGGCAGCTGGGGGCCCATAGACATAGCTAGGGTACATGCATGTCTCAGTTGCTGCTTCCCAGCGGGCACATGTTTCCCCTCCAGCAGGGATCCAGGCAGGCAGCCTCCCTTAGATTTCACACCATGGGTCCTCATGGGGAGGAGGCTTCCTACAGACAGTGCTGTTTGTAAGGGCAAGTCACCGCAACACACCCAGCTGGTGCTGCTGCTTTGCTCCATCAGAACCCAGAGTTTGCTCCGCAGGAGTGGTGGGTGGAGCTACATGTGGATCGACTCTGCCGTAAGCTGCCCATTCAGCTCACATAGCGTACGCTGTGGCCAGGGAGTGCCTGTGACTATGGGTACGTCTACACTGCAATCACGGGGTGTGACAGTGCAGAGTTCGCTTTGTTCTAGCTAGCTCAGACACTGCAGCAGTGACACTGTAGCAGTCCAGGCTGTACAAGTCCCCCGGAACCCCATTAATTACTTAGGTGGCTAGTCCAGGTTGAAACCTGCATTCCTGCAGCTTCACTGCCACCAGTAGACGAGCAAGCTCAATCAAAGCTAGCTAGGGTAGGTCTACACAAGCTGCCATCACACCCTGTGACTGCAGAGTAGGAAGAGCTTACAGGTAGAGAAGTCTCAGGGGCTTTGCAGAGCCCTGTAACTTGCATTTTGGCTGAGAACAGTCAGAACAACGGTGTGCCATTGACCCATTAATGCTACAGGACCTACGGCTCTGCTCGAGCCACCTGGTGTAAATTGGGAATGACTCCCCTGCCTGAGAGTCACGGGTGTCATCTAACAGGTGTGAGCAAGAGGAGAATGTCCCCCACAGGACTGCATCCAGCCACATCGCAGGGAATTAGCTTCTGAAGATCATTGGAAGATCCCCATCCGTGCGTAGCACGGGCCAATGACATCTTGTAGGGAGAGGGGAGATTAGCTATCTCCAAAGGGTAACGACAAGTGGGGGAGAGGACGTGGGTTAGACTGATTCAAGGGGGTGTTCCTAGGAGACAGGAGATGAGTTTGAAGAAGGGAAAAAAATGACGCTGAGTACCAAGACAGACTTCCCGGCAGTATGGAAGAGTCCCGGGGCCAGAGCTCATGTCATTTTAAGACAGACTGGGCAAGACCCTGGAGACTATGTACTTAGTCTGTTCCAGCATCTTCCCCCTGCATTTAGCTAGGAGATGTGCTAGAAGAGCCATGGAAAAGTAAGGATGGACTTAGGACCAAGGTACTGGCCTGGAGCTCAGACGACGCAGGTTTGAGTCCCAGCTCAGCCAGCAAGTCCTTTGGAGAAAGCCACTTCATTGGGCTTTGGGTCCAACCTTAGTGTCTCTGGGCTCAGCTCTTCACTTCTAGAGCAGGGATAACAGGTGTTGGGGAGGCTACGCGTATTAAGGATTGTGCAGAGATAGTGCAGTGATGAGGGTCCCTGGACATCCCATAATAGGGATACTCTGTCCCCTTGCACCACCCAGTTCCACTTCACCCTTCTATGGTGCTTTCCATTCAAGGATCTCAAAGCACTTGGCTAAAAATGGACTGAGCCTCCCAATCGCCCTGCGAGGGAGAGGGCAGCATTCTTAGAACCAGACCTCCTGCAGAACACACGCCAGAGGATAAGATCAGACAGGAGGCCCAAGTCAGAGCCAGGACTAGACCCCACAGTGGCTGGCTTGTGCTGAAACGAGACCATCCTCCCTAGCCTTTGTGCTCTCTATATTAACAATTCTTATTTATGTGCGTATGCAAAGAGTCCCTAGCACAGCTCTCCCCCCACCCCTCTTACACACCCTTTGCCAGTATGGAGCATGAAAACACTTAGACCCATGCCTTGAGGGCTGCATCACAGACTTGAAAGCCAAAACAGACCATCATGCTCATGTAATCCAACCTCCTGCACATCACAGGCCACTGAACCTCACCCACCCACTCCTGTGATAGACCCCTAACCTCTGCCTGAATCACTGAAGTCCTCAGATCATGGTTTCCTGTGCAAATGCATCTCAGGGCAAACGCCAGCTAGCACATGCTTTCCCCCAAAGTGGGGATTTGTTCCAATGGATTATTGCATGCTGGGAGCTGTAGTCTCTCTGGTAGGCCAGCTCTTCATATAGCAGATGAGGGTGGCTTTGCCAGCATCACCTAGCTTTGCAGGTCTACGTCTGACCTGCAGACTGCACTTTGGCTGTCCCCTGCTCGGTTTTTGGACTAAATATGCCCTTGATCTATTTCAAGGGATGACAGCTCCAAAAGCCGAGCTCCTAAGGTACTAAGGGAGAGCATGTCTCTTCTGGAACCAAGTCAATCACATTTCCCAGGGATAGAGCTGCATTGCTTGCATTATTGTCAATGCAAGTCAGGGCTGGCCTAAGTTTACATGGTCCTGCCTCAGCACAGGGAGCTGGACTAGATGACCTCTCAAGGTCCCTTCCAGCCCAATCTTTATAGGATCCTGTAAGCCACACAGCATCCTAGTTCCTAGCCACTATGGGTGGGGCTGTCAATAGCACTCAGCATTGGCCTAGCTCTGCCTTCATCAAGGGCAACAGTACGGAGGATGGGGATGGTTGAAGTGTATCTCCCTCCTTTGCTGGATGGAACCAGACCTGCTTATCTGGGAGTATTTCCACCTGTTAGGTAGACACTCACGCACCAAGGGTGAAAGCCACCAACAGGCATTTAATAAATAATGTCATCACCAGCTACCACTAGGGCCTCCAGTGGTCCCTCCACACTGGGGTGAATTTCACTCTGGACTACAGATTTTACACGTAAGTACTTGTGGAGAGCAAAATTTTATATCAATGCCCCCTGAGCACTGGTGCCAGAAACCAACAAATCATTCTAATGATGCTCAAATGTTCCCAAGCAGGGAATAGACACGGTACCAGGTGACTTAAGTGGGCAGTCAGCACGAAGCACCATAACTAGACAGCACGGCATAGAGAACCAGAGAGTAAATGAAATTCCCCTACGTTTTCACTTGGATCAGTTTGAGCAGCAAATCCATCCTGGGGAATCCTGCCCTGTTCCTTGCTGACACACCACACCCAGGAGAAGGGGGGCTTTGTCAGACTTCATATTACTGTGCTGGGCACTGCACAGTTACAGGCCCTGCCTTGAAGAGTTCACAATCTAAATAGACAAGGGCAGGAGGGGAAAAAGACAAAAGGCGAAGGGACTTATTCATAGATTCTAGGACTGGAAGGGACCTCGAGAGGTCGAGTCCAGTCCCCTGCCCTCATGGCAGGACCAAATACTGTCTAGACCATCCCTGATAGACATTTATCTAACCTACTCTTAAATATCTCCAGAGATGGAGATTCCACAACCTCCCTAGGCAATTTATTCCAGTGTTTAACCACCCTGACAGTTAGGAACTTTTTCCTAATGTCCAACCTAAACCTCCCTTGCTGCAGTTTAAGCCCATTGCTTCTTGTTCTATCCTTAGAGACTAAGGTGAACAAGTTTTCTCCCTCCTCCTTATGACACCCTTTTAGATACCTGAAAACTGCTATCATGTCCCCTCTCAGTCTTCTTTTTCAAACTAAACAAACCCAATTCTTTCAGCCTTCCTTCATAGGTCATGTTCTCAAGACCTTTAATCATTCTTGTTGCTCTTCTCTGGACCCTCTCCAATTTCTCCACATCTTTCTTGAAATGCGGTGCCCAGAACTGGACACAATACTCCAGTTGAGGCCTAACCAGTGCAGAATAGCGTGGAAGAATGACTTCTCGTGTCTTGCTCACAACACACCTGTTAATACATCCCAGAATCACGTTTGCTTTTTTTGCAACAGCATCACACTGTTGACTCATATTTAGCTTGTGGTCCACTATAACCCCTAGATCCCTTTCTGCCGTACTCCTTCCTAGACAGTCTCTTCCCATTCGGTATGTGTGAAACTGATTTTTCCTTCCTAAGTGGAGCACTTTGCATTTGTCTTTATTAAACTTCATCCTCAGACCATTTCTCCAATTTGTCCAGATCATTTTGAATCATGACCCTGTCCTCCAAAGCAGTTGCAATCCCTCCCAGTTTGGTATCATCTGCAAACTTAATAAGCGTACTTTCTATGCCAATATCTAAGTCGTTAATGAAGATATTGAACAGAGCCGGTCCCAAAACAGATCCCTGCAGAACCCCACTTGTTATGCCTTTCCAGCAGGATTGGGAACCATTAATAACAACTCTCTGAGTACCGGTTATCCAGCCTGTTATGCACCCACCTTATAGTAGCCCCATCTAAATTGTATTTGCCTAGTTTATCGATAAGAATATCATGCGAGACTGTATCAAATGCCTTACTAAAGTCTAGGTATACCACATCCACAGCTTCTCCCTTATCCACAAGGCTCGTTATCCTAGCAAAGAAAGCTATCAGATTGGTTTGACACGATTTGTTCTTTACAAATCCATGCTGGCTATTCCCTATCACCTTACCACCTTCCAAGTGTTTGCAGATGATTTCCTTAATTACTTGCTCCATTATCTTCCCTGGCACAGAAGTTAAACTAACTGGTCTGTAGTTTCCTGGGTTGTTTTTATTTCCCTTTTTATAGATGGGCACTATATTTGCCCTTTTCCAGTCTTCTGGAATCTCTCCTGTCTCCCATGATTTTCCAAAGATAATAGCTAGAGGCTCAGATACCTCCTCTATTAGCTCCTTGAGTATTCTAGGATGCATTTCATCAGGCCCTGGTGACTTGCAGGCATCTAACTTTTCTAAGAGATTTTTAACTTGTTCTTTTTTTATTTTATCTACTAAACCTACCCCCTTCCCATTAGCATTCACTATGTTAAGCATTCCTTCAGACTTCTCGGTGAAGACTGAAACAAAGAAGTCATTAAGTACCTCTGCCATTTCCTAGTCTCCCTCCTCACTGAGCAGTGGGCCTACCTTGTCTTTGGTCTTCCTCTTGCTTCTAATATATTGATAAAAAGTCTTATTGTTTCCCTTTATTCCCGTAGCTAGTTTGAGCTCATTTTGTGCCTTTGCCTTTCTAATCTTGCCCCTGCATTCCTGTGTTGTTTGCCTATATTCATCCTTTATAATCTGTCCTAGTTTCCATTTTTTATAGGAGTCCTTTTTATTTTTTAGATCATGCAAGATCTCGTGGTTGAGCCAAGGTGGTCTTTTGCCACATTTTCTATCTTTCCTAACCAGTGGAATAGCTTGCTATTGGGCCCTTAATAGTGTCCCTTTGAAAAACTGCCAACTCTCCTCAGTCGTTTTTCCCCTCAGTCTTGATTCCCATGGGACCTTACCTATCAGCTCTCTGAACTTACCAAAATCCGCCTTCCTGAAATCCATTGTCTCTATTTTGCTGTACTCCCTTCTACCCTTCCTTAGAATTGCAAATTCTAGGATTTCATGATCACTTTCACCCAAGCTGCCTTCTACTTTCAAATTCTCAACGAGTTCCTCCCTATTTGTTAAAATCAAGTCTAGAACAGCTTCCCCCCAGTAGCTTTTTCAACCTTCTGAAATAAAAAGGTGTCTGCAATGCAGTCCAAGAACTTATTGGATAGTCTGTGCCCACACACCAAGTCAGTTGCATATGCAGGAATTGGAACCATGCTGAATTATTCTCTGGGATATAACAAATGGCCTGCTTTGGCCCCAAAGGGTAGGTATATAGCAATATCCCCTCCTCTTCGCTCTGTGTAACCCTGGATTAATGTATCAAGACATTTGCTCACTGGGTTCCACCCAATCCATCAGTCAGATCTGCCTTGTCACAATCAAGCCCTGTAGGGCTTCAAAGGAAGCAGAAGCCATTTTTTAATTAAATCCAAGTTTTGTTTTTTAAATAGCAACAGCCAGGGCCGGCTCTAGCTTTTTCGCGGCCCCAGGCGAAAAAGCCTCCGGCCGCCCCCCCCCCCCCCGGGGGGGGGGGGGCCCGGGCCCCCGGGGGGGGGCCCGCCGCCCCCGGCGGGGGCCCCGCCCCCCCCCCGGCCGGGGCTTCGCTCTCCCCCCGGCCGCCGGGGGGAGGGCGCCGGGGGGAGGGGAGGGCGGCCGGAGCCCTGGGAGGAGGGTGGCGAGCCCCGGCAGGGGCTTGGCTCCCCCCCTCCCCCCCGCGGCCAGAGCGCCGGGGGGGACTCGGCTCTCCCCCCCGGCGGCCAGAGCGCCGGGGGCAGGGCAGCGAGCCCCGGCTCTCCCCAGGGCGCCGGGGGGGAGGGCGGCCGGAGCCCTGGGGGGAGGGCGGCGAGCCCCGGCTGGGGCTCGGCTCTCCCCCCCCCCCCCGCGGCCAGAGCACCGCGCCGCCGCCCCCCTCCAGGTGCCACCCCAAGCACCAGCTTCGGTGCCTGGTGCCTGGAGCCGGCCCTGGCAACAGCACTCCCTGGAGGCTTTAGGGAAATAGGCTTTCAATTCTGAACAGCGTTTTAACGAGGACTTGGTGCCGAAAGGAGATTCTGGGAAGCAAGTGTGATCTCTTCTAGGTGCAATAACCCAAAAATGGCAGGATTTCCCCACACGCTCCACCCTTTCTAGACAAGGTCAGCGCGACAGAAGGGCTGACACTTAGAAGCAGACAGAAGAATAACTAGGGCATATGGACTCACCGGGTGTTTCTGGGACCAATTCACATCTGCAGCTGTAAATAAGAATTTAAAAAATGGATTCAGAATTTCTGAATAGCTCCAAGGGCATCAGATCAAAACAGAGCAGGCAGCACGGTTATAAAAGTACATGGTGCACCCAGAGCCAGACGGATCACAATTCTGTTAGGGATCAGGGCACACCATCATGTGTGTAGCAGGGAGTACTGCCAGTTATTTCCCTGGGATTAGCAGCTTTCACGCCTGCATGGGGTTTGCTTTCCACAAGTATTCTAGCACCAGAAGCTCTTGTAGAAAGACCAGGCGTTAAGGACTAAGGGTCAGATTTTAAAGGTTTTTAGCCACCTAGTTCCCATGGAAGTTAGGCACCTAAATACTTTTTAATGATCTGGGCCTAGGCGATTTTGCAAGCCTTGCTCATGTCGATGAGCCCTCGCTCACATATGTCCCGTGCACCCCGCTATTAGCAAAGGGTTGCACGATCCAGCCCTCTGCAAATATTGCAGGAGGCATATAGATCTCCATGTTTTGGATAGTGAATTTGACTCCCATGGATTTCAGAGGGCTTTGGGTCAGGCCCATGCATGTTGCTAGGGTGGGAGTCACCAGGTGGCGCTGATAGAATTTGAAAGACTTCAGTTTCTTTTAGGGGAGCTGTCACCAGCTGCAGCAGGAGGGTTTGCTCTGTGCCAGGATTTAACTATAGTCAATTGCCAGAGCAGAGCTGCTGCCTGGGACCTGGATATTGGTGTCTGGCAGCAATTTCTGAAAGTTGGGTTTGCTGGCGTGCTGTTGGCGACCACCTCTGTCCCACCACCGGTGCACCATGCACAGAGTGGCAACCAACCAACTGCACCAAGGAAATGCCCAGATTTGGGGTCACCATTGGGAATTAGTGAAGTCGGGGGCCCAGCGGATCAGTCACTGCTCGTGGAGGGGCGATTGGTACTGATGTGCACATGCAAGGTCAGACTGTGCCCCAGGCACTCAGATAGATGAGCACTCATCACCAGGGCTAAGTGCTCAGCAGCACAAGATTTGAACAGCTGGACACAGCTGGCAGAACATGCCCAGCGCCTGCATCCTTCATGCAGACTGAGTGCCCGGAACCCTCGTATTCGCTGCAGTTACAGGGAGAGAGCAGGTGGGGACTGGGCCAGGTCACTGCCATTTGGGCTCCAAGCACAGTGCACCATGACACGGTCTCCCCACCCCTGCACTTACAGTGGCAGTGCCCCCCCTTCCCTCCCAGAGAGCCAGATGCAGGGAGTGGGGTCCCCTTCTCTCACCTAGGAAGCAGAAGAGGTCTGTAGCACCTACACCTTAATCCAGCCCTGGCTGGGGTAGTGGCTCCAGACCCCGTGGGCTGTGTCCGGCCCTGGCGTTGGGGACAGCGAGTGCCCCTTCATAGCTCTGTCAGACGCCGCTGCTCCACAGCTCGGCCTCTGCCCAGCTGCTCCTTGACCCAGGAGTGAGACTGCGGGGAGTGGCTGTGCGTAAGGGAGGCTGGCAGGGAGCTGGGACTGCAGCAGTGTCACTGATCTGCAGGTTAGGAGGTGGCAGCACAGCCAAGGGACTGGAAGGCAGGGATGGGGGCTGGTGGCAGGTGTTCTGCCAGCAGCACGTCCCTCGCTCATGATCAGACAGGTGACTAGCTACTCTGGAGCCATAGGTTGAGCCTGGGAAGCTGAACGGATGGCCCTGGAGACACTGCTGCCCTCCCTGCCCAGGTCCCACAGCAGGACAGCCCAGCAAACTGCACCCCTGCAAAGGCACTCAGTCCAGAGGGGGAAGTGGGAGAGAGCTGGGAACCTCAGGGCAGAGGGTCCTAGAGGTCTGAGACCGCAGGGGCCTGCTAGATCATCCATTCCACTGTGGGGCCAGACCCTCAGCATTGTGTAAATGCCAGGCATGCTAGTTAAGTCAGTGGGACTTCACTGATAGACACAGCAGGAGCCAGACTCTCAGCTGGTGTAAATCACCCTAGTACATGGCTTGGGTTTAGTTGTCCCAAGAGGTGGGTCTCTTACTCCCGCCAGGCTGACTGATCAGCCAGGAAGCCTTTCCTGAGACCGTCGGATTTCAGCCCATCACTTTTAGTTTTATCCCCCGTGTCACATTGAAGAGCCTCTCTCCTGCCCAGCTGACCACCCCAGGAGTGATTTCCCATCCCCTCCCTGGGAGAATTTTCCAATGAAAGCAGAAATGCCTTTTGTCAAAAGCCCCCTGAGCTAAACTGGTTTGGGACTGAAAACACTTTCAGCAAAAAGCAGGAAGTTTTCAAACATTTTTCACAATGTTTCCATTTAGTGTTGGAGGGAGCGGGGGAGGCGAGAACACCCCCCCCCAAAATTTTAAACTCCCCTCTCCTCCTAGGAGTAACACCTAGAGCCCTCAACCAAGATCAACACTGTACCAACAAGAGAGACAGCCCCTACCTCAAATTGCTTACAACCTAAATAGACAATAATTGGGGTGAGAGGTGAACTGAGGCAGAGGAAGGGTGTGTGTGACACGCACCCAAGGTCACAGGCAGAGTCAGGAACAGAACCCAAGTGTCCTGAGCCACAGCCCACTACTATATCCACTAGGCCATACTGCCATCCTGCTGTGCACCCCGCTCCCCGCAAATCCCTGGGAATTCCATCGCAGGCAGCTGCTGGAGATGACATCTCCAGCTGGCTGGGTTTTCCAGAAGTACATATTCAGCAAAGCAGTCCCTGCCGCAGCCGTGCCTCTGACGAACAAGCACTCAACGCAGGGAGTGGGTGGAGGTGCTCCCAGCCAGTCTGGCCTCTTGCCCAGCTTGGGGCTTTATTCATTATTTATTCCAATGTATAAAACTCCATCCATCCACCACGTTTTCATCCATCCATCACCCAGGCGTCAGAGAGAGAAACAAACATTCAAGCACTTGCTCAGCCAGGGCTCCGGGCACAGGGATAAATCAACATCCCTTCTTTAAGGATACACGCAATCTCAAGCCAGCCAGTATCAATGAAAGCTCCCCCTGCCCCATCCCTGATTACATGTCCTAGCAGAGTGTGGGGGCCATGTACAGTCTTTGCCATGCGCTCTCATTGTCCGCAGATCCCAGCTCTCTGCCTCAGCAGAGGTGGAGAAAGCAGATCTAGAGTGAAGGGCCCATGCCTGCTGCCTGCCCCCCACCCTCCCCCCCCGCAGTCTCCAGTATTATTTGCGGAGAGATTGGTCCATAAGGAAGCTGTGCACTATTGGGCTGCTGAGCATCTAGGTCAAAAGTAAGTCCTTGAATGGTCTCTGGAGACATCCTCTCTAGGTATTTATCTGGTCCTGGCATTACTGCAGTATCTGAGCTGCTCACCAGCCTTACCCTCACCCCTACCATGAGGCAGGGCACTGCTAGTATCCCCAGCGTGCACATGGGCACTGAGACAAAGCAACCAGCCCAAGCTTACACATGGAGTATGGGGCACAGCAGGACTTGAACCTGGGTCTCAGCCTAGTGTCCTGATCATCCACCCCCTTCTCCAGACACACTGGAGCTAACAGCTGAGAACCACCAGCTGGGAGGCGGGCTGCATGGGGCACGCGCAAGTCCAAGGGCGGGGGGGGGGGTTGGCAGGGAGGACATGGAACTCGCACCAGGCAAGAGTCTGGACCTGCTGTCCCTAGCCCAGCCCTTCCTCATCCCACCCCCCCCAAGGCAGCTACGTCCTGGGTCCTTCGCTGCACACAGGGAGAGAGCAGAGCGACTCTGGGCCCTCTGCTACACCTCTAGGGCAAATGCAACCCATGTGTTTTAACCTTACAGAGGTCTCCCGAGAGTCTCCACCCAACATTGCTATGCTGCGGTATGCAGAGATGGGCATCAGCCTCAAAGGCACTCTGCAGGGGTGGGGGGGACTTTTAATGTAGCTAGATCCATTGTCCTCAATCAGCCAATGGGAATGTGTGGGGACGAGGTCATGCAGCTGACTTGCTGTTTAATTTGTTGAGGCTAGAGGGGATAACGTGAATTGCCCCAGTTATACAACTAGTTTTGGGGGGGGGGGGGGGGGAGGATTTGAACCTAGATGCCAGTCTAGCGCCTTGTCATCAACGGGGTGACAGTACAGCAAAGAGCTTCTAACACCGCCGGGCTCTTCATCTTGCTCAGGGTATAGGTCCCTTCCTCCCCGCCCTTGCAAACAGGTGGGTGACAGAAGTCTGGCTGTGTAGACAGTTGTCTTGCTCTCATGTCTCAGATCCAGCAGGGGCCCAGCCCAACCAGCAGTCAGAGGCTAGAAGTCAGGGAAAGACCCTGCAGCCCTAGAGATTGTGACCTTTGATCAGCAGGCTCCTCACTAGCTCTGCCCCCGCGCTCGGCTTTATTGGCGCTGTTCAAACTACCCTGAATAATGGAAGCGTTTCGGGTGGCTGAAGGTAATTTATGTGCTAATCACCGGGAGGAGATGGATCTTGCTGCAGGCTGAGATTGCTGCAGGTTTGGGGAAACAACTGAACCAGATGCTGCCGCCTCTGCCCCTGGGGTCTGCGTGGAGTTGGCAGCGACTCAGAAAACACCCCCCAATCCAGCTTGAATGCACAGCAACCCCCTTCCAAACTGCCACCCTCTCCTTCCCACCCTCATGACTGGGCATCCCCTCTTAGCCACTGAGGCTGGGTAGACGGAGTTGCCTCCATTTCATTCCATCTCCTACTCAGCTTCTGTCCAACCTTGGGGGGCTGGCACCAGGAGCCCTGGGACCCAGCATGGAGCACTGCGTGAGCTGCCTGAACCCAGAGGAGCGGAGCCGTCATGGGCTTTCCCAGATCAAAATTCAGTCTTTAGTAGCTGGGGCTTGATCTGTTCTTTGCTTTGAATATTAAGACCAAGGCCTTAAGCCGGGGTGGGCAAACTTTTTGGCCTGAGGGCCACATCTGGGTGGGGAAATTGTATGCAGGGCTATGAATTTAGGGCTGAGTTGGGGTGCAGTGTGTAGGAAGGGGCACAGGGCAAGGAGTTGGGGTTCAGGAGGGGTGCAGCAGGGGGCTCAGTGCAGAGGGTTGGGGTGCAGGATCTGGCCTGGCGCTGCTTACCTCAAGTGGCTCCAGGGTGGCAGTGGCACACAGTGGGGCTAAGGCAGGCTCCCTGCCTGCCCTGGCCCTGCGCCGCTCCCGGAAGCGGCCAGCATGTCCGGCAGTGGCTCCTGGGGGCAGAGGGGAGGTGGCTCCGCAGCACGCTACCCTCGCCTGTGGGCACCACCCCCGAAACTCCCATTGGGCACGGAGCCTGTCTTAGCCCCACTGCGCCATGGGGCTAGCAATCCCGCAGGCCGGATTGAAAGCCCTGACAGGCCGGATCCAGCCCGTGGGCCGTAGTTTGCCCTCCCCTGCCTTAAGCTGCCACCTGAAACTGCCTGGGAGCGGGTGGCATTTGTTTTCCAGCAGGGGTGCCGTGGCAGATCCTGATCATTTTTGATGGTCAGTGGTAAGATCAGTCCCTTGCCAGCACTCCTGTGGCTCATCTTCATCAGGCAGCATCAGAAGCTAACTCAATGGAGCAAATGAAGCCCCCTGCACCCTTCCGCCCCACTGCTCCCTGGGGCAGGCCCAGAGGAGCTACAATGCCAGCCCGGAGGAGCCTGGGAATTCAGAGCACTGTGCTCCATGCAAGACCGTCGCATGGGAGACACGAATGATCTTTCAAAAGAACAGTGTAGCAGGGTGAAAGCACTGGCCATGATGTTACTGAGCCGTGTATCGAAGTCAAGTCCTGTGATCCTGAACTGCACACGCTAGAGAGCCTGGGAAGCGCTGATGGAGCCTAAGATGACCCATCACCCACATTTTGACCCCCACAGAGCCCAAATTCATAGGCCAGCATCCTCCTCCACTGCCACGTCTTCCTCACCTCACCAAGGCGCACTGACCACACAGTGGCAACCTCCACCCCAGCACCGCCCCTAATCCTGGACTGCTACAGAGGAGAGGCCCCGGGGGTGGGGGGGCGCAGAGGCTCCTCAAGACAAATCTGTCATCCTAGGTGAGAATTCTCTGCGCCACCCCCCCCTCCCGTTGTAGGCCTAGGCCAGCAGATTTGAAGGAGAGGTGTTGCAGCCTGGTGCATGGGGGCATAATGCCACTCAGGTTTGACCTGGCTGACCTTTGAGGAGGGGCAGCCAGACCAGATCTGCCACCCGAGGCAGCTGCTTAATTTGCCTATAGCTAGAGTAACCCCTGCTCAGGACAGGATATGTTGGAGAGAGAATAAGCCTGTCCTGCGCTCACCACCTCAGCAGTGGTTCTTGTCCCGCAGGGCTGGGCCCAGGTCGCCACTCCGGGTGCTGCAAGCTGGTGTGTGGGGGCTGCACCGCCACTCAGGTTTGGCCTGGCTGTGGCTGCCCTCTGCCATGACAGAGGGGAGGCCAGGCCAAATCTGAATGGGTGGCACTGCCACTTGGTACATGAGGCTGCAGCACCACTCAGGTTGGTCCCAGCCACCCCTCTGCAGAGACAGGAGCTGCCACTGTGAGGTGCTGGCCAGGCAGGCTTACTGTCCAATCCTTCCCTCCCCGGACTGCCACAGGGCCTCTCCTCCACACCTGGCTTGCAATTCAGAGTTATTTTGGGTCGTAGACTTGACTTTGCAGAGAACAGCAAATATTTGCAGGGCTAATGAGAAGAGCTGCCCAAAGGAAAGCCTTAGCAAGGATGAAAGCACTCCTGGTTTCCTTGTACTATCGCCACCAGCTGTCAGACTGGACACTCTGTGGGGCAGGGACTGTCTTTTTGTTCTGTGTGCGTACAGCACCTAGCACAACAAGGTCCTAGGCCATGCCGGTGCTCCCAGGCACCTGTAATAAATTCAGAAGGCAGAGGCAGAGCACCAAGGTAACCAAGTAACAGATCAGGTTCAGAAACAGCCAGTAACTGTGGAGGCAGCTGCCACGCAGCAGGGAGGGGTCACATTTGCAGCGAGATCGTTTTGCCAAGCGACTGCTATCTCGCTCTGGGCATCCTCCAAAGAAACGCAAAAGCAAACCGTGGCCAGGACCGCCCAGTGGAAGGGCAAAGCTCTGCCGAGGATACAGAAAGAGGGTTCTTTTGCAGGAGTCTCTTGCTAAACCTTCTGAGTGAGGTTTTACAGCAGATTGACATAGGAAATAGGTTCACCAAGTGGATTTCAAAACAGATACCGGAGCACAGGGCGACATCTGTACATGAGTGACAGTCAGTGATAACACAGAGAAAAGGCAGGCACAAGATGAGCCCCAGGGCAAAGCCAGGCTGGTTGTATAAGGAGCAATCTGAGTGTGGCTGCTCAAATGGGCGTATCATGTGTCTCATGAAGAGGATGCATAACAGGGTCTGATGTGCTGGCAAATGTACATCCATCTGTTTGATCACCCATGTTTACATGCTGCTCGTCAACCCAAGCACACTTTCTGTGCTGCTGTTTCAAACCTGAGTCGTTTCTGGCCTTAGACGTGCCAGCAGCACTGTGCCACTTGGGCTCACGTGCGCCTCTCTGGCTCGAGAAGTACTGTGGGCTCCAGCGTTCAAGCTTGTCCAGTGCAAAGAGGATCGTGTGGATGAGGTGCAGGGAAGGTGGCAGAATTCTGCTCTGCCTCCCTGCTCCGTATGTGCATCAGAACATAGGATTTGCCAGGCTGGAACAGACCAATAAAGCCAAGCTTGGGATCGATTCTTCAATACTCTGGCAGTTGTGTATATGTCTAGAGCTGCTCAGAACACTTGCAACAAAACTTTTCCCAGCTAAACACACTGTTTCAAAGAAGCCAGAACATTTCACGGAGAAATAAAGATTTTTGACAAAGGTTTCTAAAGTCCAACAAGACAGGAGAAGAGAGACCCGAATCAAAATGCTGACTGCTTTGATCAGACATTTCAACCCAGTTCTCTTTGGCAAAAATGTCTGAACGGTTTTGTTCTGCATTAGAACAAAATTTCAAAAACCATGAAGGTCATCACAAAACTAAAGATGGTCGCTCACCAGCCAGCGTGACCCATTTCCTTCCTGACCTCTATGCTGGTCAGCTTGTGCCCCAGAGCACAGCATTTGATTACCTCTGTCTTAGCACAGATAATGAATGAGCTTAGTAGTGGTTAATGAGCCATTAATGTTTCTACATTTCTAAAGCACTGTAAAGCACGGCATTAAAATGCTAAGTATCATAGTCATCAGGACTCCTGGGTTCTGTTCCCAGCTCTGACACTGACTCACTGGGCAACTTTGGGCAAGTCCCTTCTCCTCTCTGTGCTTCAGTTTAATAGATTCATAGGGTGACTATGCTAGTCGAGTTAGAGTGTATCATTTAGAAAGACATCCAGCCTTGATTTCAGGACTTTGCAATGGAGAATCTACCATGTCCTTTGCTTCCTCATTCCAATGGTTAGTTCCCTGCACAGCTGAAAAGTGCCCCTTATTTCTAGTCTGAATTTGTCTAGGTTCATCCTCCATCGTTACCCCTTTGTCTGGTCGGTCAAAACTGGTGATCAGAAAACCTCTTCCACGTCAGTTCTTGCAGACCGTGATCAGGTCACCGCTCAATAGACGGGAAACTGAGCCATGGAGACTAGGCACAGGCCCTCAAAAGGTATTTAAGCACCAAACTCCCATTGAAATTGTGGGAGTTTGGTGCTTAAATACCTTTGTCTCATAAATTGCAAGCCAGTGCTCTAACCACTTGGCCATCCTGCCTCAAGGCATTAAACTTGTCTGGGGAGTTGCCCCCACATTGCAGAATCAGGTGAGACACCAGAACCCTGGGCACATTCTGTCATTTTTCCCCATGCCGTCATGGGAATGGGGGTCTGGCTAATTCTTCCCTACACCCCAAAGTCGCTCAAAGTCCTTGTTTTGCACCTGCCATCAGAGGTTCTCCAAGTGCTTTGCTTCAGTTATGCTCTTAAGACTAGAAAGCCTTATTGACAGACCTGTGCTTATGTCTAGTCACCGCTCTAACCACCAGACCATGCTCCCCTCTCAGAGCTAAGCATGGAACCCAGGAATCCTGACCGCAATTTATCTGCTCAAGCCACTAGACCCCACTCCTTTCCCAAGGAAATCAAGTCTGATTCTAGCCATTCACTGCAGTTCAGTGGGCAGCCAGGGCAGTAAAGTGGCAGTCAGGAGACCAGGGGTCTCTTCCCCACTCAGACTGACTGTGTAAGCTTGGCCAAGACACCTCTCTCGGTGCCTCAGTTTCCCCATCTGGTGAGCAGTCCCAAAGGCTTACGATCGGGCACATAAGTACTTAGCTGAATCAGGGCCACTAGATTAGAGAGCCTTTTAGTACCTGGTATTTTCTCCCCATGAAGGTGCTTATCATACACAGCCATCCAGTCACACCTCAGTCATCTTTTTGATCAGCTAAACAAATTACCGGACCTCATTTTTTCCAGCCCTTGAAGTTTTTTTGTGGGTCTTTTCTGCACTCTCTCCAACCTCCTTTTTAAAATGTAGGCACCAAAACAGGCCACGCTACTCCCATATTGGTCTCCCTGATGCCACATACCAAGTGTAAAAAGCACCTACCCACTTTCTACTCCCCTGCTTCCACAGTCAAGTGTCGCATTAGCCGTTTGTGGCACAGCATCACTCTGGGAGCTCATGTCTAGTTGCTTGGCCCCTAAATCTTTTTCAGTCCTGGCTTTCCAAGATACAGGCCCGTCTGTAGGTCCGGCCTGCACTCCTTGGTCCTAGATACGCTATGGAAATGGTATTTGCGTACACCCAACAGTGCAGGCCCTGGTGCAATATTGCATAGTGAAGAGAGATTAATATTATGGGGCTTCCGCAGAGGAGTTCTCTTCTGTCTCCTTACACACACACACACATGCCCTGTTACACACGGACTGCCAGCTAGCCTGGCTCTGCGGGTACCTGAAATGACCCTTCTCTTTGGAGAGTGAGCTGCGCTAGGAGGAAGCTGGCCGAGCTGCATTGAGCATAAAGCAGCATGAGCAGTCCCGTCAGCACAGGCAATCTCAAAGGTACTGCAATGCAGTGGTAATTTTTTTTTTTTGGAATTTTCCCCCCCCCTCCCTTTTGAAAGTTGCAATGCAAGCACTTTGAACAGGGCTAGGAGTTTGTGCTGCGCACGCTTGGACTGACCTTATCAGTCCCAGCACACCTCTCTTGACAGTTCAATCCCAGGACATAACATGGAGCTACCCTGAGCTGTCAGTTACAAGCATGTCAGGCTGCAGGGAGATGTGATTTCAGGCAATTCCCGTTATTAACAGAGCTATCTCAGGCTTCACCCACGGCTTGTCCCTCTGCCCTTTCCTCCAAAGAATGGACCTTTGGCTCTGGCATGGCCATGATTCAGTGGGAAGGTGACCCCCCCCCCTTGCCTGCTGAGTGGGGGGGGGGGGGGGGGGGGGGGGGGAAGGGAAAAAAAAAAAAAAAAAAAAAGAGGCTTCTAGGCTGCGCCAGGGGTTAAAGTAAACAGGAGCTAAAAACCAGAGGGAGGATCCCCCTCCTCTCCCTGGTTTGGAGAAGAGCTTCTCCGACAGGGCTGCTTGGCGGGGACAGAGCAGACGCTAGCAGGGGAGGCTGCTGTGGCAGCAGGAGGAGGAGCTGGGGAGTCACTTGGGCTTCTGGCCTCCTGCCCAGGAGATGGACATGCATTAGCAGCACCGGACAGGAGGAGAGCTGTTCCCAACACTGGGGTTGGACCCCTGCCCTGCTCCACCCGTGGCAGAGAGGGCCTCCTCAAGCTAGCTCCAGAGCAGATAGGAGACTGGGTGCATCCTCCCCTGCCCACCCTGAAGCTCTGCCCATGAGATGGAGCTCTGAAATCCCGTTCCTGGCAAAATGGGAGAGGAGACCAAAAGCTGCCCTGTCCCACACAATGCCAATGCTGCCCTCCCTGTTAACACGGCTAGGTGGAAGGGGGCTCCCCGCACAGAGGAGGGAGGGCTAAAGTACCAGGAGATGCTGCAATTGAGCCTCGCTCCTTTAGGCTGAACAGCATGTGTGCGCTTGTTGACATAATCTGATGTAATCCAGTTACTCCATGTGCCAAGCACTGAGCTCATGTGATGGCTGCTCTCTTGGTCAATGCACCAGGGATCAAACCAGCGACTCCTAGTGCAAAGAGTGCAAATTCCTGTAACACACAACAATGGGTTACACTTGCAGGTCACTTGTTAGCTGAGGATTTTATTCTATAGTCCCTATTAGAGGGAATTGTGTGGACCATGCCTAGGTTCTGCCTTGTTACTTGGGGTGTTTGGGAACAAGAATCTGACCACTCGTCAGTTTTCTTTAATGGTCTTATTTTGAAGGATGAATAAAGAATCACTGAATCTCTCCCCCCACTCCTCTCTGCTTCCAGCTGTCCTCTGCACAGGTTCCCGGGTACCAGACATTGCAGAAGAAACTGACCGACCACAGCAGCACCCATCAAGCCTGTGTGGCTGCGGGGTTTGGCTGGCACTTGGCCAGGAGATGATTTTCCATCAGACCCATATTTGCTACCCGTGAAGAGCGCATCTTCGAGGAACGCCATTGCAGATGGCAGCGGTGTGGCCATTGCCAGGGTAATGAGAGCAGCGGCAGCTTTGCCATTAACAAAGCTGGTGATTCATAGATTTTAAGGCCAGAAGGGACTGTTCTGATCATCTGTCTGAGCCCCTGTGTAGTGCAGGTCGGTAAATTTCATCCAGGGGTTCCTACATGGAGTGCAGGTGAACTGGGATTTCTCCTTTAGAAAGAAACATCCAATCTTGATTTAAAGACGCCAAGTGATGGAGAATGCACCACATCCTTTGCCAAATTGTTCCAATGGCTAGTTACCTTCCTTCGATTGTAGATTCTCATGTAGAAACTGGACTGGGCTCCTAGAGAGCTGGATTTAATCCATGCTTCCAAAGTAGGCTACTGAGCAAAGATTTAGCAAGGCAGACACAGTGCAGGGGAAGTAGATGGGACCCCAGCTGGGTCATAGGATGAGGGATGGTCTCTCACTATGCCTATGAACATGCAGGGCTTGGCAGAATGGGGCCCTGCTCCCAGTTAGATACACATAGGTATCTCAATCCCTCCAGGGCACCGCCCTGTCTTCCAGCCCCTAGGCTTGCAAAGCCAATCTCAGTGGCGACCAGAACGCTAACAAACAGAGAGGGGGTTAATTTCTTACCGTATCAGACACAGCTGATGGCTCCTGTGGATTAACCCACACCCACCTCCTTTCCCCAACAGAAATTCCTCTGAAAAAATATTATAATTGACACTCATGCACCAATATTAGGTAGCTTAATGAGGATGTCAAGTTGATATCCTGGGTGGCTACTAACTGAACCAAGTGCAGGCTCGTCCTCGATTGGCTGGTTTCTAAACTGGAATGAATACTCCTTCAATTGCTTGAGTGTGGCCCTTTGAAGCCACTTGCTCAGATTTTTCTCCAGTTTGGATGCTCTTAAGTGAATTTGCAGGTGGGTGGAGTTGCAGGCCTGATCGCCCTGGAAACCAACATCCCCCTGATGCAAAGAGCTGCTATGAAGCAGGGTGAGCATCCCTTACCAAACAGGCCAGATTCCCCCAGTTATTTACCCCCTGTGCAGGGTGGATGTGAATTGCTACCAGATCACATGGGAAGCCCTGACTCTCATCCTTGGGTTCTGCACTTGTGACAGGATCTGGCCCAGGGAAGGTCACGTGGCCCACCTCTGGGGTGGAACGCAGCAGCCATTTAAGAGTGGTGCTACAGGCCCTGAAGCGGGGAGTGGCCTCTGCCGATTCAGTGCTGGAGGGATTTCAGCCAGGTGGATGCGAGCTGGGATGTCGGCAGGCACCATGCAGCTCATACAAAGGCTGGCCTGGCATCATTCGCCAAACACTGCTCAGGGCCTTACGTTTTACATTTCTTCCAAACAGATGGCAGCTTCAGCAGCCCAGTGCCCCCTAGTGCCACTCTGGGCACTCACCCAGACAGAAAAGCATCTTCTACTGAATCCCCACCTATCGGTGTTCTTACCGGCCTCAATCACCATAGCATCACACACACTTTTACTGTATTTCCCCCCACGACAGTGCTGGGAGGTAGGGCAATGCCATTTACAGATGGGGGATGGAGGCAGAGAGGGGAAGGGACTTACAATCACACAGGGACTATGTGGCCTAGCAAGGAGTCGAACCTGGGTCTCCCTGCCACCTCCCCAACCCAACTCAACCCACATAATTACGCCAGCAAAACTTTTAAGCCTAGACCAGGGCACAGCGAGCGAGAGCTGAAAGGGACTGAGACCAGTGCGCCCTCTGCTGGAACACTAACTCCATAGCAGAGCGTGGCACAGGAGTGTGCTCGTTTCACCCCCATAAAGAGTTCTCACTGCAGCTGCCTCAGCTGTGCGGATGGCCAAATTGCCACCATGTTCCCAGCTGGCTTCCCTGCGGATGGGGGGAGGGTGAGGGGAGGAGCCATTCACTCATACAGCATCCGCCCTGCTGAGTGCAGCCAGCCGCCTCCTCGCTCGCGGCTTCGGCAGATGGTCCTGCTGCGTGCACATCCTCCAGTAGCTCACGGAACCCCATGCCCGGATCATCTGAAGGGGACAATTTGCCGTTGGGTGCTCGGGGCAGTCCAATCTGCTGCGGAGGTCACAGTAACTGATATGTAACTAAGAGGGCAGTGAGCGGATGTGGAAAGCCACAGGGCCTGTCTGCACTTGGCAGCTGTAAGCGGAGGGAGCGGAACACACCACCTGCTCTGTTGGCCACTAAGATGGAGCCAGGGGGTGAGGTGGGTCCTGTTTCCCCATATGCCAGAACTGAGCGATCCAGGATAATGAGCACAGTTCCTGTTACAAAGGGATTATACGGGATGAGTTGATGTTAAAAGCACGTTGCGGGTAGCAGTAGCAAGTGCTAGGCATGGTTATGAGCTCAGAAGCAGGAGGTGGTGTAAATTATTATATAGAGAACTATTTGGGAAGTGTTCCTCCTCCCCCCACCTGCTGAAAAAGTGCTTATGAATTTTTTTCTTCATTTCTCTTACATTTTGCTGAAAATGTTCAGGTTTTCACAAAATCTTTTTTCCAGTCTTTGGCCCCAAAAAAACCCTCCATTTTTTGACAAGTCCCTTTTTTGGTCAGAAATGTTGGGGTTATTTCACCCCCAACCCCCCGAAAAACCCAAAACGTCTGAGCACACTTTTGATGCAGAGTTCTCAACCAGCCCAAGCTATAAGCCATGGTAACAGGCTTGACCCGTTGGACTCTAACAATTGATAAGCCATCTATTGACAGCTATTTGTCATTTATTAACCCTTTATAGGCTCTTTAGAAGTGGACCCTCACTGTCAAATGGGACCAATATATATTTGTATAGCAATTTCAATGCTGGCCTGACAGTCCTGGAGAGCAAAGCCCTCTGCTTGCCCCCCATGGGAGAGATGGCAAAGGCAGGGACAGTGCAGGGGTGTCCCCATTGGCCCACTGGGTGTCCTATCCCCACCCTGAAGGAACCAGCTCTTGGGTACTTCTCTCCAGTAGGCCTTTCCCATAGAATAGCAAGTCAAGCTCAAGGTTTCGGTCCTTATTGTCAAGGTGCCCAATGGCCTGGGATACCTTCAAAGATCACCTAAAGCTCTGGGATGAAGACCATGGTAGATAGCTCTGTTCCTCTGGCCCAACAGAACTGTCCATCACGAGGGAAAAGCTTGTCTGTGCAGGAGACAGAGCTGTCTTGGGGCTGGGCCCAGACTGGGGAGTGAACTCCACCAGGATCTAAGGGCCACCACAAACCTCCTCACTTCCCGCTCCAAGTGTCAGGCCTTGGACCGGTCTTGTCTCACCCCACAGAGCACCATGGGCCTTTCAAAAATACCAGCCATGCTATAACAAGCCACTCCACTGCTAGGGACCGGATGAGAGAGAATGAACCAAGCGCGACAGACACTAATTACGTTGCTTGATGCATGACTGGAAGGTGCTGAGAAACCATGGGGCTGACAGTGGGATAAGAACCTGTACAGAACAGACTGGAATTCACTGCTTGCTCTCTACTGGGCCTGCCTAAGAGGTTCCTAAACAGAACAGTTTGTGACGGGGACCCCTGTTCCCTCGAACACGGGTTCTGAACCTGGTGGGAGCCAATAGCTGTCAGAGTTGTGGCTTGCTGGCAGAAGGGTTCTGCAGATGGTTCCTGGTATGGAAGAGGTTGAGAACTGCTGCCCTAGGAAACACCCCAAGACCCACCCACCTCTCACAGATGGGTTACCAAATAGCAGTCACATGGGAATGACTCTTAGCTCTTTACTGCTCACCAGGGCTAGATTCAGACTGACCGAACTTCAAGGCAAAAGGCACCACTGACCATTACCAGCCCTCTGAGCCTGACTCTGCAATGATATCCTCCTCCTGTGCCACAGCAGCTGGGCTCTAGCAGCTTTGCTGGTCTAAGTCACGGAGGTCAGTGGTGGTTCACTGCTGGGGTCAGCGGAGGGAGAGTCGAGCCCCAAGGCCCTTCCTTCAAAGGGTCACAAAGTTCTGACACATGCTGGACGGTGGGATAGAGCCCAGCCCTCCCCCACCCACCCAGGTTGTGGTTGCTTTGTACCAACTATGCAGGGACTAAGGGGCTGCACAGCACCCCCATGAATTCCCCATGGCACAGCAGGGCCCTCTGCCCAGCCCCAAGCCACCTCTGTTGAAGTCCTGATGCATTATGGGCCAGAGGAGTGGGGGGCCTGGAAGAGGCATGACTGGGGCAGATGCGCTTCCACCGATCCCCCAACTGGGGCTACAGCAGCATGGGCCACGTTAGAACAGCTCCAGGGCTACCCGTGTTGTGCCCCAGCTGTGGCAGGAGAGGCAAGGTGCACGTGTGCCAGCATTGGCATCAATGCTGGGGCAAGCCCAGCTCCACCAGTGAGCTGGAGGGAGGGAGAAGGCCAAGGGGAGAGAAGCGATCCAGCAGCCGCTGGGGGCCTTGCTTCTAACTTCAGTCTCCTCTCAACAGGGCCAGCTTTACTCTGCCTATGGGCTACAGTCAACACCCCATCCCCAGGCCAGGCTCCCACTCACTCTGGTGCTGAGACCTTGAATGTCTTACCTTTGACTAGAGCCCTCTAGGAGGGGCCACACTTGCAAAAGTGCTTAGCACCCAGCAGCTCCCATTGTGCCACTGATGGGCTGTACTGAACATCTGGAGCCAGTTGTGGGTCCTGCACCCTTCTGAGTATTCTGGTCCTCATAGGACAGCAGCGGGGGGCAGGGGTGGGGTGATATTTTTGTTCTTAATTTATGTGGATTTAATCAGCTATGAAACCTCTCCAGTTCCTCATACACTCTCTGCCAGGAATCTAATGGTTTAAATAAATAAATATCCATTTTAAAATCTACACTGGTATCCCTTTAACATTCAATAATTGTAACCCTAAATCAGATATGGTATATTCCAGCACTTTAATTTTAAACCTTGTGCATTATTTATACCATTCATGGGGCTCTCTGGTCTAATGGGCATTCATCATTATAACCATTTTTAACAGGGCTGCACTCTAATCCTGTTGGAATTTCATTACAAGTTATTAATTTTCAGGTATTTGTAGTAATTATTGGGACAGGACAATCATTCAGAAGCAGTATTGCAGGAAAGGAACAAATCCATGTTTTCAAAACAGCAGGAATGGTTGGCTTGGAATACACTGAAATAATCACACTAGGAAAAAAGTTAAATCCATGCTTGTGTTAATACACAGGGCAATGCGATATCCGGATCTACAGCTACTGGGGACTTGGTTTAATAATCATGAATGGTGCATCCTACAGTACAATAATGATGCATGCACA
This sequence comes from Terrapene triunguis, assembly GCF_002925995.2. Taxonomy (NCBI): domain Eukaryota; kingdom Metazoa; phylum Chordata; order Testudines; family Emydidae; genus Terrapene; species Terrapene triunguis. The sequence continues at coordinate 1,530,888 of NW_020664542.1, read as the reverse complement.
GGACCATTCATCTGGCAAATGCTCAGATGGCACAAGTGAGCTCCATTGAAGTCAATGGCAAAACCCCCTTAGCTTCAATGGGGCCAGGACTTCACCCATGCATGTACAGAGAAAGCTTCAACAACCACCGAAATGCAGTAACCTCTGGAGTAAAGCACAGCTGAGCCCAACAGCACTAGAAAATGGTTTAAGATAGGGGTAGTCAATAGGCAGATCGCAGGCCAAATCCGGACCACCAAATGCTTTTGAACAGACCCCGAAATCTTTTTATTTACTTTTTTATTAATTATTATTATTATTTTCTTTGGAGTCTAGACCTTGACAAAAAGTAATTGCCTACTCCTGGTTTAAGACAAGGAAGTGATGGATACAGTGTCCAACTGAAATGACAGGGAAGAAAGCAGATACCTGATGGAGAATTTGACCAGAACAGTCACAGTCCTGCCCACAAACACACAGCACCTCGGTTTTACATCTCACCAAACAAGACTACCCCTCAAGCAGCAGAGTACGCTCTAGCACCATGGAAGATCAGGGTTAGAAGGGGCCTCAGGAGGTCATCTAGTCCAATCCCCTGCTCAAAGCAGGACCAATCCCCAACTAAATCCCCAAATTGCCCACTCAAGGATTGAACTCATAACCCTAGGTTTAGCAGGCCAATGCTCAAACCACTGAGCTATCCCACCCCCACTATGCTAGGGCCTCAGATCTAAGAGATTAGACTCACCTCCTAATCCCCAACACCCATCAGCTACAGCACCGTGCCCCCAGCAGCAACTGCCTCTATATTTGCTCAGAGAGAAGGTCGCCAATCACCCCTGCCTGCAGGATCCTGTGTTTTTCCTGGACCACTCCCAGCCGAACACGAATCAGACTTGACCCTTCTTAGTTTATATTATCAGGCAAGGTCGCAGCCCAGCTGGTTATGGCACTGGGCCATCACTAGTTGCTAATCTCAGTGTCTATTACTTGTAACTATATCTTAAATATGAAACAGTGATTTAGTGCAGTGTTTTTCCAAGGCTCAGAGGGGGAAGCTGATGAGCCGTAACTTATCTTGATTTCTCCCTCTCCCTGTGCTCCCATTCAGCAACAACAGCTTTATGCTGCCAAACCTCCTATGTGGGTGAAGGTGAATGGACTCAAAGATCCCAGTCCAGTAACAGAACGCACTTAAAAATGACCAAACAACAAAATAGTCACTTAGCTGCAGGGACTGGGCTGTCCACAGCGAGAGACAGCCATAACATAATAGCACCTGTTTGCATTTCTATGCAGATCTCAAAGCGCTCTGCAAATGCTGATAAATTAATGCATGCACCAGCCCTGCAAGGCCAGGGCATAATGATTGTCCATGTTCTGCAGCTGTAGAAACTGAGACTCAAAGCCCCACAGCGAGTCAGTGGCAGGACTAGAGCCCACAAAGCTGGACTGCTAGTTCTGCACAGTCCCTACAAGGCTATCCTCTCAGCATCACCCCAGATGAAGAGCCCATCCATGGGTAACCTTGAGAGCCCATCCAACCACAGCACCTTCCCCATCATCATGATGCTCCCCAGCCTGCTCCCCACCTATCAAACTATTACAGCTGTCTGGAAGATAGCCAGCCCCGCTGCCCCCTCCCCGCCCAAAATTTTGCCTTTTTGACAAAATATTCCATCCAGGTACCACAGTATTTTGTTTCAAAGTGACACTGTGGTGCCTCATGGGAGTTGTAGTTTGGCTACCTTATGTTCCCATTCTCTAGGATTGCGGTCTCAGGCTGGACTACTTCTCCCATAATGCACCATGGCCTGGGACAACTCCTCCTTCCCAGCACCAAGAGGTGTGGTCACCTTGGGAGATGTAGTCTGGCCCAGAGAGAACAGGAGCATAAGGCACTCAAACTACAACTCTCATAAGGCCCTGCAGGGCCATTTTTAATAGAAATACCAGCATTTTCTACAGAAAGCAGACTCTTCATGAAAAGTTTAATTTTTTCAAGTTCTCAGTTTTCTGACAAAAAACAGTTTTGACAGAAAGTGCTTGACCAGCTTGAGAAACGACCCCTTTTTCTTCTGTTAAGCACCAGACCCAAACTCCAGCTGCTTCCCTGCCATAGGCTCCGCTCCCTGACCTGCTGACTCAAGGCCAGAGAGGCTAGGTAGGAAATTGGTAATGCACACCTGGCTCACTTGCTTCCCCCAAGCCAGATCCCCTCTCGATGGGCAGACCAAAATCTGGCAGTAGGGTGACAAGTCCTGTGGGTTAGGGCTACCAAGGTAAATGGGGGTGGGGATCAGAACAACCCCTGGGCCTGTACCCCATCCCTGCCCCTTCCAAACCCAGCTGTTATCCAGGTGCTGCCAGTTTCCCAAGGCTTAGAACCCAGCAGGCCATATAGCTCCCCATGAGGTCCCTGGGCATGAACAGGGGTGTCCCTGGGCATGTCCTTTTGGTAGGCACCATATCTGTAGGACACTGTCTCAGATTTCCCTCCTCAGAGCTCTAAGAGGGGCTTTCTTATAGCCAGTAGCCCTGTTTGGCGCTGATTTATTAACACGGTGCAATGCAAGCAGGTCCCAAAATACAGCCCAGCCACACAACCCATAGTCAGCTCCCACACCTGCTGCCAGCCCCAGGCCTTCTTTAGCCCTAGCCTGCTTTTTACCCAGCCCCTTCCAGCTGGACTGCTTCCCTGCTCTTCCATGCAGAACTCCCCAGCCTTCTTACCTAGACTCCTTGCTTCTCCAGGAGAGACTCCAATGCTTCCCCAGTGCTCAGCACAGGTCAGCAAGCAAACCCTTCTCTTACTGGCCTTGCCCTCTGCCTCTTTCAAACTAACACCCTTCTTCCTTAATTAACCCCAGCTGCCACCCACCCTCCTAATCAGGTCCAGCTGGGGAGTCCTAGTTCTGTCACAGGAAAGCAGATCTGCTACTAGCACCAAGCTGGCTGGCTCCAGACTCCCCAGCCCTTCTACGGGCAGATGACCCTGATGCAAAGGGGCTGGTTGTGCAGGGGCCGAAGATTGGCGTTGGCCAAGGGCAAGGTAACACAGTCCAATGCAACAAGTCACATAAAATTATTTACAAGCGTCAGCAAAAGATAAAGAGCCTGGGTGCCTGGGGCTTGTTTCCAGTAAAAGGCCTGAGTTCAGGGGGTCTGCTGGGCTCCTGGGCCAGGGCCCAGGTTGGCATGGCAACGAGCGGAAAGGTGCCAGAAATGGGAGGGAATGGTTAGGGTTGAACTAATGGACACGTGTTTGATTGGTGAGTGTTAGTGGGATGAGCCCCCACCTCCGCCCCCTCGGACACTGGTTATCAGAGGGTCACTAAACAAAGGGGGGGAGGGGATGTGCAGACTGACAGGAACCAGCTTCACCATCACAGCTAGGGGGATCCCAGGAGCCACCATGACACCAATGGGCCTTCATCAGCCTCCTCCTGAAAGGGCTCCTGACAGCACCAGGCCAGGGACCTGATGACATTGTTAACACTTCTGGCTTCAGCTAAAAATCTGACCAAGGCCTGGCCTTGAGAGGCTGGGGTCTCTGGCGTGCCGCCCCCCCCTCACCCCCACCTTTTTTCTCCTCTCACCTCTGTCCAGTACACGTCCAGCTGAGCTGCCAAGACAGCATCCCATTTGCACCAGCGCTGTGCACCTGTGCCCAGAGAGGCAGCTAAAAGCAAGGCCTTACCCAGCCCCTGGCGGGTACAAGTCTCCCAGGTCACAGCGGCTGAGCAGACCATGGGCTGGGCCTGTCTTTCTCCAGCAGAAGGGCTGCAATGGAGGCTCAGCACCAGAGACAGAAACTGCATCTTCTCTGCTGCTCTCTTCTCCCTTGTGCGGGTCTGGCTTAAGGACGGCAGGATCAGACTTCAACATGTGCAGCTCCAGCCCACCTCAGCGAACTGCTTCTCTTTTCCCCCAAAGGGGGCTAGAACCCTCTTTAATACGATCAAAACGATTATCAAATAGGGGGTTTCCCCATAAAAACTCTCTGCAGCTAACGGGACAGGGACTATGGAGCAGCGTTAACATGGAAGCCTTAGTTAATTAACACTTTACATGACAAATGCTTTCACTGTTTTTCCTCCTTTTCCTGCCTCTTATCAATGGCTATCAAGATCTCTCCTGGCGGTTGTTACAATGGGAGTGGGCAGGGGAGCACACTGAACTGAGCAGTGTGACAGTGACCAAGGGGTTCACTAACCTCATTGGACCTCAGTTACCCCTTTCCAAAACAGCAGGGTGCTGTGGAAGGGTGTGCCTGATGCAGCTTCAGCCTTCTTCGCTCAGCGTGGCCTGCTGCCCCAGTGCAGGGATGGGGGGAACGGCCCCACCTCTGCCCTGCCCTGTACTGCCTGGGGCTGGAAGATGGAGCACATCCTGTGGCTCAGGGACTGCGACTGTGAGCCTTGGATGGAGCATGCCCAAGGGCAGAAAGAGGCCCCTTGTACCCCCTCCCCCTGCCCCACACACCCTGGAAAGACCATGCTGCAATCTGTGATACCCTCAGCAGTTGCAGGGGAAACTCAGAATCCCAAACCTGGGCCTTAGCAAGCTGAGGTCCCCTCTGATCCCAGTCCCTGTTGGCTTCCCTTGGATGGTTCCAGGAGGAGGGGCCTGTATCTTCCCTGGGAATAGCTCTGCCCCCTTGGCCTGGGTTGGCCCACAGGGATAACACATATCATATATTTTAACGAAGGGTTTTCCTTGGAAGAAAAATTCCTTCCCCCTGGTTCCTTCCCAGTCAGGATACCTTGTTCTGCCATGACTGTCCAATTCCTCACCCCCATCCATTGGCTCTCCTAGACCAATATGCAAATCTAATCCTGACAAAGGACCTCTGGAGTTTACCTTTATAGAGTCAGTAGCTTGAGCTCCAGAAGAGAAAAGCAAAGAAACAATCTGTCCCTGGCTATAACCGTAGCCAGACAAGACGCTCCAGGGGCCCAACATGGGAGTTGAAGACTCTAGGCTGGATTTTCCAAAGAGCTCAGCTCCATTTAGGCTCAGCACATTGGAGAATGTCCAGCACAATTGTAGGTTCTGAAACCTTGCAAATCTAGCTGCTAGCGCCTACCATGTACTCAAAGCAGCAATGCTTTTTGTTAAAGCGTGACAGCACCAACATCTGAATGCCTTTCCACTTGCTTTAAGTGGGAATCTCACCTCCCCTCTTGTCTTTTTGTCCTTGTTTCTCTGCCTGCAACCTGCCTTCTCTGCTTGTTTGCTTGCTTAAAAGTGGGCATCTAAGTTGACGGCAAAAAGAAAAAGGAACTGACACAAGATTCCCAATGTTTCTAACGTAGAGCTGGACAGAGCGTGATTCAGACACAGCCTCGGGCATGGTGCAGGACAACCACAGTCTTCAGAAAGGCACAGGAGTCCACAGGACAAGTCAAAGTTGGGGGCTGTACTATACAGTTCATGGTACCCAATCAGGCGGTGCATTCTTCAGACAATAAGACCAAGCGAGAGTGAGACAGACATGAAGGCAGTTCAGAGAAATGAGACCTGAGAAAAGTCAGTCGGGTCCCCTCTAGTCTCCACCCCTTGGCCAGTGCAGAAGGATTCTCTAGCATCCAGTGCTCTGTTTAGTCCAGTGTTGGAGAGCACACAAGCAAGTGGGCTCCTACCCCATCCCTTGGGGGGCGGGGGTCATTCCCCCACTCTAAGGCTCTCACTGTTGGGAAACACTTCCTGAGATCCAGCCTCAGGTTTCCCTTTGCTCAATTCCATCCCATTTCCCCTAACCACACTACTGCTCATCAACAAGGCCACCCCTAATTGAAGGTGATGATCTTCTGCAGGGACTGAACCCATGACCTCTGGATCTAAAACCTTTGCTCTTGGACCTAAACGGGAGGTCTATTAGCCTGGAGGCTGGAGCAGACTCTGCAGAGCCCATGCTCTGGAGGAGGACAGAAAACCAGACTGGGTTCACGTGGGTTCTATTAGCACAGTCTGGCAGCCTGGGTGAAAGAGAAGAGCCAGGACTGGAGTAATTTGCTTGCATGGCTTTGTTGGGGGAGGGGTGTTGAGCAGAGATGGGCCAAACCCCAAAGTATAAGTGATCCAAAAGCAGGGGAGTTCAGACACAGTGAGACCCCGATCTGACCCACCATACCAAAACCTCACTGCCCAGCACTGATTAAGCCCAAGCCCAAGCTCCACCACCCTGTCCTCTCCAGGAGCCCCTCCTCCCTATGCCAAACGACTGCACCTAGCACAGGGATGTTGGTTAATCAAACTTAGCTGTGCCTCTTCAGCTGCCGCTGAGAAAAATCAACAGCTCCCCGAGCAGCCGTGAATTAACTTCGCTCTTCACTGCCATGTGCTTTATGCAGCTCACAGGGGCTGCTTGAATTACCACCTCACTTAGAGCCTTTACTGCCCCATAATCTGCAGTAAAGACCTGGGCAACACAACAAAGGAAGTCTTATAAATAGCAGGGGAATGTCAGACACCCGCGGTGCCATTATAACTGCTGGATTAAGTATGTATTTGCTCAAGTCTCCTGGGGGGATTGTTACAGTCTATGGGGCTGATGCCAGACATACATGCTTGTGTATAAGCCAGGAAAATTTATACTGCAGTTTCAACTCATCAGTTGCAAAAGGACACGGCAAGCCCCCAGGCCCTGGTGCTCCACGACGTGGGAGCTGCGCTGGGGTCAGGGAGCAGGGCTCCTGGCTGCAGACATGGGACTCACGATCCCCATTGATGCCAATAAAGCCTCCTGCAAGGGTAAATCAGGAGTGAGGTCAGAGTCAGGCCCAAAGAGTGTTCAGCACCTCTGGAAATCAGAGCCAAAAAGCCTCCCAGAAGGAAAAAGGGGGAAGATCTGAAACTGGCAGACTAGCCACTAAGACCAAGCTCCTCAAAGGGATTTAGTACATAACTGCCATTGATTGAGGATCTGCCAGTTCATTGGAGTCGGGTTAACACATTGCCCAGACTAGCATTCTTTCAGGAAGGATCACTGAAATAGCAACATGCACCCTGGATATTAGCAAGGAGCTGAGAGATACCTCAGGAGCAGAGACTAAGGCAAAAGGGAGTTGTGGACAGCAGTACCTCCCATAGGGTGTGCTGAAAGTCAAGCCCCAGGTAATGACCGGATCGGTAATCCAACACAAAGAAAATCCGAGTTCCACCTAGCCAGCAAGTCACCTCTTTGAAGGTTGGCAACTGAAACTGCTCGCCTTTCCCATATTTATTAAGTGACCTAAAATCTGCGCACAGTCGAATATCGCCCTTCTTCTTGGATATGATCACTGTGGGTGAGCTCCAATCCATAGGCCCTTCCACCTCCCAGCTGATAGTGTTATCTTTCACGCACTGCACATCTGCCAGGATCTTGGCCACAAGTGGAGGAGGCACTCGACATGGTGGCGGTGCCAAGGTTTTGGTGTTCCAATCCAACTACAGGGAATACGACAGAACACTGCCATCATTCAGTAAATCCTGATGTCTCTGAACAATACTTTGGGTGTCCCCTTCTGTTCTAGCCAGCATAACCACACCTGAGCCCATGCATAATACCGAGTGGTAAGCACAGATCGTACGACGATAATGGAACAGCATTCCAGCTGCGCCTTTAACAATGCGAAACTTTGCAGTCCAGGCTATGTCTTTGTAGAGCACAGACCATAGAGCTTCACCAGCTATCTGCGAGGCATCCACATTCCAGGCTTTTATAACCTCTGTAGTCAGGCAAATGTCCAGACTGTGAACTAACCCAGAGAGGTTTCAGAGTGGTAGCCGTGTTAGTCTGTATCAGCAAAAACAATGAGGAGTCCTTGTGGCACCTTAAAGAGGAGGATGTTCACTTCAGCACCGGTATCCACCATGTACTTCAGCGATGTGCCATTAATTTCCACGATATGGGATACCAGCCCCAGCGCCTTGCTACATGAGAAGATGATAAACATCCAGGTCCCTGGTAAAGGTGGTCTCATGCAGTTCCACATTCACAGTAGGCACTTCAGGCCCCATCTCCGTGAACCAGTGTACAACGGCACCCTCACTTCAAGTGTCCTTCCCACAAGCCTGGCACATAGCAGTTCTAGCTGAGCAGGCAGGGAAATTGACCGAGTGACCCGTACTGCCACAGTGGAAACAGTGAGGAGATGGCAGCTTTCACTGCCAAAGCCGTGAAGTGGGAGTAGGCAGGACTGGTTGAGGGAAATAGGAGGAGCAGCTGACAGTTTAAGTGTAGACACAAAATTAGCAGCTGTCTGAGACCCAGAGCCCTTCTCTGCCCCAGCCCTCTCAAATGCCTCACTCTGAGCAACGCAGTATCAAAAGTTAGCGGTCCGGCATCGTGAGCCAGTAACCATTCCCCCAGGTGGTCATTGGCTACGCCAGTCTTAAAAATATCTCTGAGCATGACCATCGTAATGTCCCCAGTTCTGCAGCAAGGGTAACCCAGCAGCATCACAGGGTTGCCTGATCTGCACATAATTCCAAAGGAAGTATCGCCGGTCAACAGCCGAAGGATGTGCAGGCAGCATGGGTTGCAGAATTAAAATAACATTATGCTCTGGTGCACTCCAGAGCAAAGTCAAAGCTCCCCCAAGCCAATGGCTCATTGGGCTGATGCAGTTAAGGCAAGTCAGTTTCATAGCCAAGGGAATGCAAGGGAGTGATGGGGCCAGCATCACATCCAAGCACCTTTGACTGCTCTAACCCAATAGATCAGGTCTTCATTTTGCAGCCGGGTGAACTGGAGGTGGCAGCAATCTCAAAACACAAAAAATGTTGAGCAATACCCACAGGTAGGTTGTCAATCAAAACATGTAATACCCATGAACAGGTTAGATCAGTAACAGTGTGAACAACACATAACAACATAACAATAGCCCGAACAGCAGCTCTGTAGTGGAAGGCTCTGAGTAGCTGCACACACAGATGAGGGAGCAGGAACCAGGAAACGAAAGAGGGAGCAGGAAGGCAAGACACACCAGTCATCACCCAATCCCAGCCTGTACAGCCCCAGTACGACATGTGGCTGACCCCTGATCAGGTTGCCAACAAATAATAGTCACTCAACACCCATTGCATTCAAGCCTGGTCTACACCTAAAACTTAGGTCGACTTAGCTATGTCACTCAGGGCTGTGAAAAATTTCATGCCCCATACAATGTGGTCAACCTAACCCCTAACTCCCACTGGAGACACAGCTAGGTTGAGGGAGGAATTCTTCCATCCGGCCAAGCTACCGCCTCTCAGAGAGATGGATTACCTACATCGATGGAAAAACCCCAGTGCCGCTGCAGTGTAGACACACCCTCAGCCTCCTGCCAGCTCAGGATTTTGCTGCTAAGCCGGGGTTGCCAGCCTGCCATCGAAGTTGGTGCCTTCTCCATAGATCCCTGGGAGGAGTGTCACGATCAGTCTCCCAGCAAAGCGCGAGGAACAGGAATGGTTTTCATTCATCCACAGAAACGTGTTAGAGGAGACTGATAGGTGCCCAAGTGCCCAGGCCCTCCCTGAACCCCTGCTTCCAAGGAAGCACCAACCCGTAGCCGGCTGAATTCCTGGCTCTGCAGATCACCCCACAGCATCTCCTGACAAGCAGAGATACTTGGTTTCTCCTCAGCTCCATCTCGAGCTTTCCATGAAAACCAGGACCAGGTTCATTAGGAACGTGGCCTCGGACGGAGCTGATAAGCTAAAGGGAGTAACTGGATTCGGGTTTACAAAGTTCTCTGTTTATAAAGTTCCCAGTCCTGGAGCCTTTGTGTCCTGCCTGCATTTGTTACCCTATCCAACAACAGCAGCGTAGCCTCAGACACCTGCCAAGGGCATGGCTTGAATCCTATTGTGCTATCTCTCCCCAGCCAGTCCCCATAGGGTGGGGGGGGGATTTCCCGAGTCCCCCGCTGCCCCCTCAGGCTGGCTGCACCCAACCGCTCCTTGTGAGAGACTTCAACGCCCTGATTCAGCCAGGCACCCAAGCACGCCCTTCTGTCCATCCCTCCTAAACAAGGTGTGCGTGCCTGGCTGATGCCGGGCCAGCATCCCTGGCTTTCTCTCCAGCTCTGCACTCGCTCAGGCCTGGGCCTGGCCGTGCTCCGGGGTGAGCGGCCATGGGGGTGCACAGACCCACTGGCTCATCTGTGGCCTCCTGCCTCCTTCACCACATGAGGGGACTGAGGCTGGTGGGAGGCGAGGATGAGGAGGGTTTGGTCATGGCCCACCCAGCTCCACAGCCGGGTGAGAATGGAGACACCCCTCCCTCCCACCCGCCTCTCCATCAACCCCCTCCCGCTCTTGGGTGGCCTTGACTGAGCCCTCAGCCTGTGGCCCCTCTCTCGACCCACACAGGCTGCTCCGCGGTCTGCAGCGGGGGAAGAGGGGCTATCTGTAGATAGGCAGACTGGTACAGAGCCTCCCTACGTGGGAGGAAGAGGCCTTAGCGCCCCTGAGGGCATCATCTGGTAAATACCATTACAACATGGCAGGGGCACAGCCCGAACCTCTCCCTCTGCCGCCCCTGCTGTGCTTTATTGCTTTAATATCCTGGAACCGGCCTCCGAGCCCGACAAGCCTTTCTGCTCCCGAGACGAATCTCTGCAGAGGGGGAAACCAACAAAGCTGCAGGGACAAAACAGCCCGGGCGGTGAGCGGCAGGTCGCCGGCTCTGCGTGCCAGGACCAGTCCGCACTTAGGCTCCCCAGTCAGGTGTGTATGCACCTTCCCGGCCACTTGCATATCCCATCCTCTAAATGATTAGGGGTATGGAACCGCTTCCATATGAGGAGAGATTAAAAAGACTGAGACCATTTAGCTGGTGAAAGAGACAACTAAGGGGGGAAAAGATAGAGGTCTATGAAATCAAGAATGGTGTGGAGGCAGTGAACAAGGAAGCATTATTTACCTCTTCACATAATACACAAACCAGGCTCACGCAATGAAATTAATGGGCAGCAGGTTTAAAACAAAGAAAAAGAAGTGTTTCTTCATACAACGCACAGTCAACCTGTGGAATTCATCACCAGGGGATGTTGTGAAGGCCAAAAGTATAGCTGGGTTCAAAAAAGAACTAGATACATTCATGGAGAATAGGTCCAGCAATGGCTATTCGCCAAGATGGTCAGGAGTACAGCCCCATTCTATGGGGGTTCCTAGACTTCTGACTGCTAGAAGCTGGGACTGGGCGACAGGGGATGGATCACTCAATAAATTGTCCTGTTCTGTTCATTCCCTATGAAGCATCTGGCACCAGCCACTGTCGGAAGACAGGATACTGGGCTAGATGGACCATTGGTCTGATCCACTATGGCCATTCTTATGTTTGTATTTTTATGTTATACAGCCTGTGCATAAGGACTTGAACCAGACACAAGTCTGAAATACCTGGGAAGGCCACCCCTGGTTAATAACTCTATTAGAGTCAGTGGAGTTGCACCAGGGGTTCTGACATTGGCCCCTATTGTCTGTAAGGCAATGGTGTAAATCGGCCTAGCTTCATTGACTTCACCCTGCTGAAGATCCGGCCCGCTCTATTTTGTTCCAGCGGCGCTCCAAAGGGATAAACATCATTCTCTTACTTCGCTTGGAACTGATTCTTTTCCAGCCCCTGCACGTGCTGTAATTAAAGACCAGGGCAAGGCTTACACTGTGCGTTTAGCCCACTGACAGCCTGTGATGTATTTTGTTTACTCAAATCACTCGAGAATCTGATGGGCGCCTGCGGTGGCTCTGAGATGGAAATTTTGCTTTTACGAGAATGATCTAATTTATATACAACTTATCGCTCCGGTTGCTAGCAAGCCGGCTGCCTGCGTGTGCATGGCGCAGGGTGGGCTCCAGTGGCCCAGCCATTAGATCAGCCTGTGGGCAGCCCCCCAACCACCTATTGTTACGTCATGGGTGACCCCAGCCCAAGGCAAAGGACGAGCAAGCGTGATCTGGGCTGAGATCCCAGCAGTGAGCATGACTTTCCTGCAGCAATAGATCCACCGGGGCCCATCCTAGGAGCCACAGCACAGAAGGGGCAGCCGGGAGGGACGGGGACGAAGGTGGCCAGAAGCCACCTTAGTGCCACCTGGATTCTGGCTCCCAGCATAATTTAGAGCAGCCCCAGAAGCTGCGCTGCCTTACAGCAGCTTCCTCACAGCTCCCTACCGCAATACTGTGGCCTGCCCCATACCCTGGGTCTGTGAAAATGGGCAGTATAAGGCCAGTTATGTTGGGAAAAGTCTCCCCCAGCCCTCTGGGGCTGCTTACAGCCCCTACACACTGCTGCAGGGGCATATAGGGTCGGGGAGGCAGAACTGACCCCCTAGATTTTAAAGTCCAAAGGGACCATTAGATCAGCTAGCCTGACCTCCTGCATCTCATTTCAGCCACTGATTCCCGCAGTGGAGGGCAGGGCTAGGAACGATTCCTCCCCACGCATCGTAACACCGCCTCTCTCTGGACAACACTGCAAACTGCCTGGCAAAGCAGGACCTCCCTTCTTGCTGCACAGCACCCAGCCAGGGAGGCCCTGATCCCTGAGCAGCGGCTCTCAGCGCTACCGTGAGCCCCAATGTTGCTCACTAACCATTGCCCCAGGCAGAACTCACCCATTTCAGAGATGGCTGAAGGGGGGGGAGGGGAGGGACTCACGCTGGGTGCAAATCAGGGCATGGAGACGCCTCGCTGATTGGTGGGTGTGGTCAGGTGGCTTTAGCCTGTGCTCATCACTGGAATATCTGAGGGGCTCCCATCAGAATGAGGTTCCAGGACAAGCTCTTGACTGTCCCCAGACCTGAAGAAGAGCTCTGTGTAGCTTGGAACCTTGTCTCTCTCACCTACAGAAGCTGGTCCAATAAAAAACATGACCTCACCGACCTTGTCGCTCCCAGATCCTATCCCTTTAAGGCACAGTGCCTGATTAAAGTCAATCCATCACTGTATAGGCAGCCAGAATGCAGGTGTTGGGAATACCCACTTCTTTCAAGCAACCCCATTGGCCTCAGATGTGGAAATGGATCCGTCTAGTTATGGGCTGGGGAACTATTCCTTCCATCTTGAATTGGGCCCCAGGAAGGCGTACGCTCCCTGCTGTAGCTGAACCTGTCAGAGCTTCCCCTGGAGTACTCCCGCCTGCCCGAAAGCTGTTAAATCAGAAAGTGCAGGAAACAGATTCTCTGTAATAAATCAAGATTAATGAAGTTCAAACAGTAATTAATTACTGCACTCTTTGGTAGCTAGTTAGAGTCGCATGTGCGGAGCCATTAATAATGTTCATGTCATGTTTTGGACAGCACAGAGAATCGAGTACCAGAACCCCTCCCTCCCCAAAGGCAGCAGAAGAGATGTCAGAGAGCACCCCTGTGGCCAGATCTTTAGCTGGCATAAAGGGGCAGAGCTTGACTGACTGCGGAGGAGTTATGGGTCTGTGGGAAGCTGGCAAAGAACTGGAGGCTGCAGTTCATTGGACTGTGGACATGCCAGCCTTGGTTCTCCTTTAGTCCTTCATACAGCTATAGCTGGTGAAGCTGGGAGAGGAATTTCAGATGGTCTAGTCCTGCCCTCTGCAGAGGCAGGGAGGGATCTGCCCTGCTCCTTCACTAGCCTTGTGGTACCTCTCATTTGCCAGTGAACGAGCTAGAGATGTGCCGAAGCTAAACCCCAGATCTGAACTCCGTGGGCTTTTGAAATTTGCTGAGCTATTCCCAGTTGCATTATTCTAGTGAACTCACTGGAATCATGAGTGTCTTGTGAATCTGGCATAGCACTAAGGGGAATCAAGCCATGCGGCGCTAAAACGAACACCAGAGAATCAAGGCAGCAATAGAAGTGTAGCTGCAATTCCTGATATCTATTGCATTAAGTTAGGTCAGAGGATTGGAGTGGATCAGCTGGGACAAGAGACTCCACAAGCTTTTCTCTCCCAGCACTTGTCCCTTAGGTTTGCAGAGGGCCAGGCTGACAACAGGTGAAACCAGATCGGTTTTACATGACTACAAAATACTGAACAATTCCAGACTGGGTGTAATTACAACCCATACCTGGGCTCAGAGCTCTGGCTTCCGAACCCCCCAGTTAATCAGGAAGAAGAGCTGGTCCCATAAATGGTTTCATTCAAAATGTTGATGTAATTTTCATTCCAAAATAAAACAATTCTGTTTTTTTTTTAAATTTGTCATTAAACTATTTTTTAATCGGAAAAGGTTGTGGATTTTATTTTTGTTCCCTTTTTTCCACTGAATGCAATTGGACGACTGACAGCACTAGGGGGTTTCTTTCCACCTTTTCATTTTTCTTAGTCTCTCTCTTTTTCCCTTTGCTACTCCATAGCTTCTCAAATCTGCCTCAATTTGGGCAGAGGGACAGAATCGCATTTTTCCTATTGCTGCTCTGGAATTTCACCAAAGTGAAGGAATTTTTTAAAAGCAAAAAAGGAACAAAATGAAAAAATAAAAAACAAACAAACAAACAAAAGAAAACACCCTCCTCCACCCTGCCAAACAACAGTCATTCTATTGCATTTGGGGAGGGGGGGAAATGGGGAAAGAAACTGAGGAAAAGGTGAAAATCAAATTTTTGAAATTTCATATCATCTACATTTTTGACATTTCTCGTTTCAACAAAGAAAATGGAAAATAAAATTTTAAAAGTTTGGTAAAAGTTTTTCTCTTTTGAGAAAAAGCCATTTTTTGTCCCATCCCCTCCCTTTAAAAAAATTGAACAAAAATGTCAGCCGGTTCTCCTATCAAGATGGTTTTGGGGAGGGAGATTTTGGGACATTCTCCCAGTGCCCAGGGCCGGCTCCAGACACCAGCGTAGCAAGCAGGTGCCTGGGGCAGCCAATGAAGAGGGGGGCGGCACGTCCGGCCGTTTGGTGGCAATTCGGCGGCGGGGCCGTCACTCCCTCTTGGAGCGAAGGACCAGCCGCTGAATTGCCGTCGATTGCAACTTTTTTTTTTTTTTTTTGGTGCTTGGGGAGGCAAAAACGCTAAAGCCGGCCCTGCCAATGCCAGACTGGCCCCAACCCTCCCTCATTATAGATTCTTAGATTCCAAAACCAGAAGGGACCAGAGTGATCATCTAGTCTGACCCCCTGCATAGTACTGGCCCTGAGTTAATTAATGTCTGAATTAGAGCAGAACTTTTAGAAAAACATCCAGTCTTGATTTAAAAATTGCCAGTGATGGAGAACCCACCACAGCCCTTGGTAAATTGTTCCAATGGCTAATTATCTTTACTGATTAAAAAAAATTACACGTTATTTCCAGTCTGAATTTGCCTAGCTTCAACTTCTAGCCATTGGATCATGTCAGACTTTCCTCTACTAGACTGAAGAGGACATTATCAAATATTTGTTCCCTGTGTAGGTACTTATAGACTGTGATCAAGTCACCTCTCAGCCTTCTCTCTGTTAAGCTAAATAATCATTCCATCCTCTACACCTGTTCGAGGTCTAAGCAGGGCGTTAGCTCACTGCTTGCTAGAAAACTATCAAGCTCTTCGAATCTTGCCACTGGGGGACTAACTAAGATGAAGTTGCCACTTGCCCCCTTCTAGATGAGGCAATTTTTTTTTAAACCCACCTGGTCTGGTCCTGCAAACTCTAAACTTCTCCTCTGGGTTGTTGGGGTAATGGTAGAGATACTGCCAGCAGAGCACTACTCATGCAACCCCCACACATCCAGTTCGCTTATTCATACCTGCGATCAGTGCTCTGCTCTGCCTGAAGCTGATCGGGGTGAGTGAAGGCCTGAATGCCCCAAAGAAGAGCTACCCAAGTCAACCCAAGAAATGCTGCATATTCAAGACAAGATTCCATAGCTCTAAGACCCTGCCAAAATTCCCTGCAGATTTCATTTACAGCTAATGTTATATTAGTTAATTACACAGCTCAACCAATTAGGGAACAGAAGCAACACCATGTGGCTTGCGTAGCTCACCAACGCAGCACAGGTTGCAAGTTACATATATAGTTGATTGTAAACACGGCAATTTTGGTTCATGGTATTCATGGCTTGTAGGATCTGCTGAAGAAATTCATGAGTAATTCTGAACCACAAATAAATTCAGGAATTTGTGGTCGGTTTGTGGACAGGACTACAACACATCAAAGTTCATTGAATAAATTACTTGTGGTGATTGATTTGCTCAGAGATATTGGTGTCTCTGGCCCATATGGAGCTCTGAAGTCACTATAAACATGATCGGATAGGCAGGGCAAAGGAAGTCTGTGGTCTATTGTGGACGGTGGGCAGAGAGATGGGGTCAGAGTTAAGGGTGTTTGTGGATCCAGATATCTGAATTTCCTTCATTCCTAGACTTTTGGGGGTTGAGCTACAACAAAATGAGATTCTTTCTATTTAAGGAGTTTATATTTCTAAACTTAATTCTAGCCTCGTGACATATTTTTGTGGGGGGAATTGATACTCCTGGAGAAGACTAGGGGAAAAAGAACACTCCTAGTACTGTATGTTAGCCATGTATACCCAAGGGCAGGGATGGACAAAAAAGAGACCATGGACCTCCTGAGCGATCCCCAGGCCTGCCTTCTCTTTTATTACAGGGTCATAGTGGGTGATGCTCTATCTTGAGCTAAGCAACTAGGTCCCATTGCATGCTGGGAGCTGTACATGTCACAGGTCTTACCTCCAATGCTGTTTGATCGTAAACAGGTGCAGCCTTGGGCTCTGCAGCGGGTCAAGATTGAGTGCTCCCAAACTGGACTTGCCAGCGACGTGCGACTCTCCTGTGATGCACCGCCGCTGTTTGTTCTCTACTCTGCCAACGGGCATCATTATTTCCATGCTACAGTGACTGGCAGCGCGTTTATTATTCAACAGCGTTTTACAGCCAGCCATTGCTCTTCGTTGTTTAACTCCGGGCACACTTGCTGCCTGCAGAAGATTTATCCATTGGCAGCCATGAGGTTTGCTTCGCACTCTCCTGAGCAGAGAGGAGACTCCCGGTCTTAGGCCACCAGATACATTCTCCCATCATTCCAGGCAGAAGAAGGGTTGAAGCTGCTTTGATCTCAAGGGGGCCAGAATCCACTGGGATTACTTTTTTGAAGGGGTATGGGAGAGTGGTGGAAGGATACAGGGCAAAATTCACCCCCTGTGCAGAGAGCCTACATACCCTGAGGGTTTAACTGGGACTTGAATGTGCAAAGAGGTGAATTCCACACACAGTGCAAGATGCCATCTCCATTGTGAGACACCACCACCACCATCAGGCAGGCAGATATTTCAGGTGACTGGTGAGGTTATTTTGACAGCTCAATCCTTGACCATGCTGAAATCAGTGGGCGTTTTGCCATTGGTTTCAACCAGACCAAGATTTGGCCCAACCACTCAGGGGAAGCGACTGTGCCCCCATAGCTGCATATTGCAAAAGGACATACCTCTCCCATGACCTGATCCAAAGCCTGTAGAAGTAAAGAGAGAGACTCACTGACTTTGGACCAGCGAGTATATTTTGAATTTGATGGACCACGTCACACCCTCCTTTCCAGGTGCAGACTCCAGTGACTTCCATGAGGTCACTGAGGGCAGAATGTGGTTGGTTGTGTTCATCACCTGCAAAGCACGGCTAACTCTGTCTCACAACGATAAGTGATTTATGTCGATATACCCTAGCATATTTCATCCTGAAGTATCCCAGGGTGCTTTGCAAACGGCTACGCAGACACAAGCTAAACATCAGGACTAGAAGAACCTAGGTCACTGTAGCGGGGTGGACACCCGCTCCTGCCTGGCAGGGCTTGAAAGCAGCCCTACAGAGGGCTGCAGCTCTAAAAGCTGGGCTGATTGGGGAAGCAGCCGCAGCTGGGCCATACCCCAATCAGGCCACAGCTGGCCTGTATAAAAAGGCTGGGAGCCAGGAGCACAAGGAGTCTCTCTCTGCTTTCAGAGGGAAAAGGGCCTGGCTGCATGAGCTAGATTGAGTCTCTCTCAGCGTTCAGGGAGAGAAGGGCCTGGCTGCAGGGAGCTAGACATAGGGTACCTGTAGTGGAGCAGGGCTGGGGAAAGGCTGAGGAGCTGGGGAGCTCCAGCCTGGATAGCCCCAGGCTGCGGCCTAGTAGGAGGCCAAGGGGTACTGGGGGTTGCAGAGGGCAGCCCAGGGCTAGGCCAAGGCAGCAGGTCCAAACCCAACCTTGCCTGTCATGAGTGGCCTATACTGCAGTCTGCCTCAGGGAACGGGGGGTTAGTTGGAGACTGGCAGTGGCCTTATTCTGAGGTGAGGTAGGGATAGTGGGTGGGGGTTCCCCAGGGAGGGGAGACCCTAGTACTGAGGGGTACTGCCAGGGGGCAGCACCCCAGATACAAGGGCACCAGGGTCCGGGAGGGACACGGGGGCCAGAGGACAGGTGGATCACCGGCCTGCAGGGGATGCTCCAGGATTCTGGAAGAGCTAATTCCCGAGACGACCAGTAGGAGGCGCCGCAGGCGTGAGTCCGCTTGTCTACAGTCACGCATTCAACTTCATCTCAGATTGGACATGACCAGAAGTCATGAGGACCTGAAAGCTGCACACCGACCTACATGAAATGAGTGGCTGGACTCCAGCCCCCTTCCTTTTGTGTCCTTTTCACAAAAATCACCATCTCCACTGGCACGAATGAGCAGTAGATCAACGTGCACTATGGAATTTTTAGGGTGTGGTGGCAGCGTCCACACAACCAGTTAATGCGCTGTGGATTTTGCACCCCAGTGTGCCATGCACTAACTCTCCACTTAGAAAAGGCCCTTTGTTCTTCTTGTCTTTTTAGATTACAGGCTCTTTGGAGCCCGGATTATCTCAGTAATTGTGTGTCCAGCACAGTAGGGTCACAGTCTACTGTTGGTAATGGATGGACAGCTCAAAATGCTGTTTAAAAGATACTGTCTGTGCCCACCCCTCACCTGAACCTGATTAAAATGATTAAAGGGCTAGAAAACATGACCTACAAGAAGAGAGAGAAAAAATTGGGTTTTGTGAGTCTGGAGAAGAAAAGACCGAGGGGAGACATGAAAACAGTTTTCAAGTACATAAAAGGTTGCTCTAAGGAGGAGGGTGATAAATTGTTTTCCTTAGCCACTGAGGACAGGACAAGAAGGGAGATATAGGTTGGACATCAGGAAAAACTTCCTAACTGTCAGGGTTGTTAAGCACTGGAACAAATTGCCTAGGGAGGCTGGGGAATCTCCATCATAGGAGCTTTCTAAGAACAGATTAGACAAACACCTGTCAGGGATGGTTTAGATAATACTTAGTCCTGCCTGAGTGCAGGGGACTGGACTAGATGACCTATCAAGGTCCCTTCCAGTCCTACATTTCAACGATTCTCCGGAATGCACCTGATGTTTGACCCTAATTCACTTCTGCCCGCCAAAGATCTGCTACTCTCTCTCCTTTTTCAGAAGTCCAGCGAAGGTTTCTCTGTCCATTTTAAGCCCTGTCTTGGGTTGCTTTGCCAGCCAACTGAGAGCTACCTCTGCACATGCCTCCTAAAGGCGTCCCCTCCAACACGCAATCTGGCCCTAGGAAGCCACCATTACCTGACTTAACCCAGAGCAATGTGCGAGCTGCGTTCCTTCCAGGGGGAGAAATTCCATGAGGCACCTAGAGATCGATAAAGTTCAATTATGCAGGGCGTAGCACTTACACAAATACACTGTGCTTTCCAGAGCCATTTGTACGACTTTGCTCCTCATGGGGAACGGAGTCTAATTAAGGAAAAACATGACTTTGCTTCTAACAGTCATTTAATGAACAGATTTCTGGCCTCCTGTTAACCTTTCAAAGGTTCCACCTATAGCTGCAGCATGGGCTTGATGGTGCTTCACAGACCCAGCTACGTACTAGAGCATAACTAGCTAAGGAACTGACACACACAGAGATCAACACATGAGCTACCCTTGATCATGCCCATTCTATGGCAGAGCCAGGACTCAAACCCAGAGATCCACAGTACCTGCCAACTGCTGTAACCAAGGCCAGCCAGATAACAGTGAATAGTAAGGCCAGATCTCCATACCCCAGCCTGCTGAGCTCCCTTGCACTCCTGACCTCTCTTTCCGAACAGTGTCTGTTGCTGGTTCTCACGCCCATGCATCAGGCTCTCATTTTTGGGTTGCCAACGCCAGGGCGGAGGAGCAAATCTAAATGGAGCACTGTTATCTGTGGGTTAAAAAATAACGAAATAATGAAAACATTTCTAATGACTGAAAGTTTGGGAAATGGATTACCTACACTTGGGGGCCTGATTTGATCTGGCAATGAATGGGTAGGATTTTCCACCACCAACTGTGGTGTATTGAGGACTGTGGAGGAATTGCAAATTGTACCTTTAAGAGGAGACAAGGTGGGGAGGTAATATCTTTTATTGGCCCAACTTCTGTTGGTGACAGAGACAAGTTTCAGGTCCAGACCTGAAGAAGAGATCTGTGTAGCTTGAAAGCTTGGCTCTCTCACCAATAGAAATTAATCCAATAAAAAACATGAGCTCACCCACCTTGTCTCTCTAATATCCTGGGACTAACACAGCTATAACAACATTGCAAACTTTAAGAGCAAGGAAGTTTCCTGGTCCTGTTTGCAGCCTGTGTGGCTCTGCAGCAAAGTGTGTGATTGGACTCAGCTTGGAAGGAGTCAGCTTAAAGCAAGTTGGGGTAAATTATGTCTTAGGGAGCAGCCTGCTTTCTCTCTTTCTGGTTTGGAGTTCTTATATGTTGTTCTGAATTCTACGAAAAAAAGTAACCTTCCAGCAAAAGGATTCATGTTTTTCATGGATGCTGCAAATTTAACATCAACTCCCATTGATTTTCTCACCAAGTGTTTCTCTAATTCATCTCACTTCTCGTTCTGGGGATGGCTCTGATCACTAGAGAAAGGCTCCTGAGCAATGATACCATCCCCATCACCCACCAGGCATTGATCCGCCTAAAGATGTCCATGCCTTCTTGCCAAACCCTAGATGATAAGGCACAACATCCAAATGGGCACTTTAGCCCATCTCCTGACACTGGTGAAGGACTGTGTACATCTACAGTTGAGGATCAGAACCCAAAAGGGACTCCGCTCTCCCTTGCTCCCCTGTGTGGACACATTGTCCCGGTCACAATCCAGCTTGGTTTTTGCTGGATCTCAAAAGTCTCTCTCTCTGTCTCACTCCTGACACATGAGGCTCTGGGACTTGTATAGCAGACTGATGGGAGAATGATAGCTCACAGAGATGGGACAGAGTTCTTTCTCCCCAGAGCTTCACTCCAGATTTCCCAAGGCTATGATTTAGCAGCTCCCATTCATATCCAGCCACCTTCTCACTGCTGAAGAGGTCCCCCTAGAAGTCACTGGATTTTTCCATTGTCCCATTGGGACCATAAGTGGTGGAAATCAAGTAGGACTAGGGAGGTGGTATTATCTCCGTATACAGCATTGGTGAGACCATTTCTGGATACCGTGTGTGGTGCTGGTGTCCACACTTCAAAAAGGGTGTTGACAAATTGGAGAGGGTTCAGAAAAGAGCCACAAGAATGATTCGAGATCTGGAAAATCTGCCGTAGGCCGAGGCTACATTAGAAAAGTTTTGGTGGTACAGCTATTCCTGTACAGCTACACCAGCAATCCCTCTGAGAGCTGATGCAGCTTGTGCTGGGAAAAGAGTGCTTTTACTGGTCTAGCTTATACTGGGCTCTGTGAGCAAAATACATTGGATGGCAAAAGGAATTTTTTGCCAGTATAGCTGTGTCTATACTAGGGCTCTGGCTGGTGCACACCCCTAACTGACATTGCAACACTGGCCAATGCTTCCAGTGTAGACCTGGCCCTACAGTGAGAGAGTACAGATGCTCAATCTATTTACTTTATCCGAGAGAAGGTTAAAATGTGACGTGATCGGTGCAGAAACCACTAGATCACACCTGCCTCCAACTGGAGGCATTCTGGCAGGCACTACAAACCACCAGAGATGCTCCAGGCACCAGAGCTCTGAGATGGACTCGCAGTGCACATAGTATCATATTATACAGGGCCCCAGCCACTGGCTAATGCATGAAATGGCCCTGAGCACTACCTATCAACGGTGCTGGCCACCTGAAGGTGCAGTGCCCAGGGCAACAGCAGATGCTATCTGTCTATCGTACTTCTCTGGCCCAATCAAACCACAGTACCTGAGCATCTCCCAGTCTGCACTGATCCTCACACACCCCTGGGAGGCCATGCAGTGCTATTCTCCCCCTGGGCACAGGGAGATTATGTGATTTGCTGAACATCACACAAGGAGTCCAGAAGAGCAGGGAATTAAAACCAGGACTCCCAAACCCCAGCCTAGTGCTCCAACCACTAGGCCACCCTTCCTGTCCAATAACCCTCATAGAATATCAGGGTTGGAAGGGACCTCAGGAGGTCATCCAGTCCAACCCCCTAATCAAAGCAGGACCAATCCCCAGACAGATTTTTGCCCCAGATCCCTAAATGGCCCCCTCAAGGATTGAACTCACAACCCTGGATTTAGCAGGCCAATGCTCAAACCACTGAGCTATCCCTCTCCCCACTCTGAACCATTTGTTCCTTCTGCTGTGCTCTGTCCACTGGGGGGGAAGTTTCCATCTTCTGGGGATTTTTTTCTAATGCCAGGGCAGTCCATTCAGATGAAAACTCCCCCGTTGACAAGCTACCCACTACATGTCTCTCTGTGTAATAGGTTTGACTATTCATCTCCACGCCATCTGACCTGAATATTTAATAGCAGGAGCCACATCATCCATTAGTGACTATGAATTATTCAGGGCAGGGATCTAGGAACAATGACCAAGCTACGACATCAACATTGTCTGGCAGGTGATGGCAGAAACATACACCTGCAACTTACATGTGTCAAATTACATGCAGGGGACTTCCAGCCTCCATCCCTCCACCAGGCCCCTCGCTCTCCTACTGAGCTATTTGTGCTTGGAGCTCTCTTTCTTTAAACTGTTTCCCTGAAGCTCCCAGCCACACATCAGCATAGGGGGCATGTCAGGAGTGTGGCCAAAGAAGGGGCGTGGCAAGGCATGTTGGGGGGGTGACCAATGGAGAGGGTGCAGCCAATGGAGAGAGTGCAGCCAACGGAGAGGGTGTGGCAGGAGCACTGTGACCCTCAGTGGCACCAGGGCCCCCTGGGCTGCCACAGGCTGATGTAAACTAGAGCAGCCCCAAGGCTACTCTAGTGCCAGCAGTCAAGCCAGCAGCCCTGGATAGTGGAGCGTGCAGGTGCTACAGACCCACACAGACACCGGGGTCCTCAGCTAGAGCCCAGGACTAGACCTGAGGAGGTCAGACCTCCTGGGGCTCCAGGCTTGCTAGTGGGCTCTGTAGCCTTCCCCCTCGGTGCTGGGGATGCAATCGTCTCTCGCTGACAGCTTCTCCATGGTCAGGTAATGAAATCACTGAAACCATTCCCCTCACCTCACTGGTATTAATCACACACATGGGCAGCCCCTGCAGATAGCCCAAGGACTGAACGTACCTCAGAGACTGATCCCCTCCCATAGCTATAGGGCATGGGAGGGAGCCTTTGCTGTGGCTTGGTGGAGACCTTCAGACCCCAGTGCACAGAGCTCCCTTACCTGGTGCTCGGAGAAGGGATCGGTACCAAGAGTCTGGCTGCATTTTAACCATGGAAAGTTTCCTTGCTCTCTCTACTTCATCCCCCTTGCAGTGACATGTGCGCTTGCAGCTACACAATTCAGCCACTAGATGTCACTGTACAGAGTTCCAGACAGGGAGGGGTGCCTGGTAAACACCAGCTGGAACGCGAGCTGGGTGGGAGCCTGCTTGTAGTTAGAAGTTGATTGCTATAATAAACGCCCACTGTTTAGGAAGGATCGTAATTCCATGATTCTGTATATCATGATTCTCCCCCAGCACTGAAAGATCTGCTCCATTCGGGTCCACCCCTTCCTGCTCACTCTCAGAAGAAAGAACATTTGGCAGGAGCGCACTGGCTGACCTGGCCACATCCCAGGTTCCCTGCTCACGTCTCCTCCAACACCCCACCCTGTGGATGCTGTCAGCTGCTTCCCTTGGCATGGGCAGCTCGAGGGGCTGGGTCTGCCAGGGTGGATGCTTCTCACTCAGGAAGGCTGCCAATCACTTGGACAGGGAGGGAGGCATTTCTGTTGGGCACGGGCACTGCTGCCTGACAATGAGACAGAGGGTGCCTGGCTCACAGGGTCCTGCAGTGATGTCAGTGCCCATGTGCTATAGCCAACCATTATGCCCCAGCTATGCTCTGTTTAAGTCCTGTGCCAACATTGTGGCTGTATCTCCGTGTGCATGTGTCCGGATAGGTGCATATGCCCAGCTTGGCTGCGGTATTCCCCACCTTGTGCAGGCCCCGTTCCTAGCAGCGCGTCCCACCCCATCTGCTACAGATTTGGCTGGGACGGCACCTCACGCACACTGCCGTACTGGCAAGCAGCTGGCGTCTTCCTGCTACTCCCGCACCACCTGCCAGTGCTGCAGTGTCAGTGGGGCTGCCCTGCCGTTGGCTGCTACAGACATGCTGGTAGTTTGGGAGCCTGGCGCAGCCTCCTGGAGTAGGCTGTGCCAACTGCCCTCTGCCCCATCAGCCACGGCTCTACCCAGCCCCACACACACACCTGCAAAGGGAGGCAGAGATCTACACCACCAATGCACCGATGCACATAACACATGGGACACACACACCCCAGCACAGACACACACGTTATCCATATAGACACACATAGTTATAGTCCCAGATGAACACACACATTTTTACCTGCAAGAAAAGTGCCCCCGACAGATGGTTCCACAAAAGTCCCTGCTTTTCCAGTCCTGGCCTGCCCACCCCACACATAGCTCTGCTGATGCCCCTCAATCCTAGACTGCAACCCCCTGCCCTTCCAAGCCCTGGGTTCTTCATATTGTTATATGCTGGAATGTATTAATGGCCACTATCAAGCGGGCCTTTGCTCTGCAGAGAGTCACCAGCTGGTAAAAGCCGGTGGGTGTGCTAAGGCGAAACAGAATGAGCAATGAATCCCCCTTTTATGCAGTGATAGCTGGAAACAATAGAAGCCACCACCCAAGGCAATGGGCTGCATGGCAAGACCTGAGCAGAAGCTAAATTGTGTGGACTGAGGGGTTCCCTGCTTGCAAATGCAGGAGTGAGGTGGTTGTTTGGCAAGCTGTGTGCATGTGAGAGAGAGAAAGCTAGCAGACAGGGAGAGAAGCACTGGTGAGCATGGCCCTGGGACAGAGCAGAGACAGGTCTCCTGGGGGCCCAGGACTGGCTGGAGAAGCTGGCTCAGAAATTGTAAGCAAGGAAACTGCTTGCAGTTGTTTGATCCTGCCGCATTCAGGGGAACAGGAATGTGTGTGTATTCTGTGTACCAAAGAATTTGCCTCTTTCCTATCATCAATTTCTCCTCCTAATGGAAACAATCTACAAAGCCCTGAATATTGGCTAACCGATTGGGCCACAGAGCCAACAACACACAGAGATCTGCCAATGCCCCTCAATCTCGACTCACAGCTCTCCCGGCAAGTCCAGCTTTCCAATCCCCTCGCACGCAGAAAGCTCTGTTGACTCACTGCAACGCTGAGTTAGTCCTGGACTCTGTCTCTTATGGGGAAAGCAGCCAGCGGTGAGATGCAGAAGAACAACCAAGGACATTTAATTAAGCAAACACATAACCACCTTGCTCTAAAGCGCAGCCCCGCATCGCTCCTAAGACCCAATTCTGTGCCCAGTGCTCCGGGTATGACGCCGACTGGGCCTGATTTCCTGCAGGCATAACTTGAATGACTCCACTTGGAGTTGCCCCCCTGTAACCATGGGCAGAATTAGGTCTTGGTCTTAAAAGAAGGAGTGATGCGAATATACCGGGCGCAAGTCAACCCAATGGAATGGTAAGGACAAGTGCAGAGAGGGGGCCAGACTCCGGGTGCCCACCTGAGGCATCTCCAGTGAAGCCAGAGGGTGGCTCCACATTTCCACCAGTGTACCTGAAAGCAGCACCCATCCCTGGGATGGGGGCCTGAGCGCTGCCCCAGCTGCACGTTCTCCCTTCTCTGAGCCGAATGAGCCTGCTAAGAGCACCGGACCACAGCAGGATACGGTGTGTGGGGGGAGGGGTCCCTGCCCTGGAAATCCAGGAAAGAGCCATCCTGTGGGCCCCTCCAAAGCCAGGCCCCAGGAGCCTGCGATGGGGGTGGGGGCGGCACTGCAGCATGTAATGCAGAGTGAGAGCCTCGTTCATCAGAGCTGTCAGGGCAGCACTGCAGAGCCCTGCGCACTCTGTCGCAATCAGCCTCTCCCGGCAGCTTCCCACCTGCTCTGGCGCAGGGCTGGGGAGCGGGGACAGTTCCCCTCCCTGCCCAGCGCTGATGCAGATGGGGAGCCCCTCGGAAGAGCTGTGGGCATCATTTGCATTCTAATCAGGGCGCCTCCCAGGGGACCCCGGGATATGCAGCCTCCGTGCTGCTCTGCAGAAGAGAGCCCCCATCCTGCCTAGCTGGAGTTTAGCAGAAGGCACAAGCATTTCCCCACGTGCACAGTTCTGCGCCCCTACCCCATGCCCCATCCACTCCCCAGGGACTTCAGTCCCAGTACCAGCGTCCAAGGGAGCCACTCCCAAAGCGTGAGGATCTGCACAGACCGAACACAACTCAGTACGTGTGCCGGCTCACGCCTCCCATCCGCGGACGGGACCGGAGTGCTGCACGACTCGCTCGACCAATCAGCACAGCCCAAGTAACCAATACGTGCAGGGAGCTGCCTGTGGGCTCGGAGTGTTCCCCGTGCATTTGCTGAGCGCTCTCGGATAACAAACCCGCCTGGGAATTCCCAAAGCAAGACAGAGTCCGGATTCCCATCTCCCAGCATGTGCTGGAGGAACTGGCACTGATGGCTCAGGAGGGGGTGCCCTCTCCTCCAAGTCCATTAGAGAACCAACGCCCACCCCCAGTGCGAGGGGGCACTGAACCGCTGGAGGTGCCGATGGTTTATTATCTGAACCCTGCTGTGCAAGGTGCTGTACGAATCAGAACAAAGAGAGGCTCCCTGCCCCACAACGCTCGCAATCTTAGTGTAAAACAGGAGCCAGCAGGTGGATACAAGCAAGCAATGAGACAGCACAGGCCAGCGGGGCAGAAAAAGGTCTCAGCCCATCAGGTATCTAAGCAGTGCTGAGTCAGGAGCACTCGACTCCCGAACCTTATGGTGCTTAGAGATCCCTCGGTGCTATATGCAAGAGAAGAGCTGTTCACCTCAACCTCCAACTATAACAGCCCAGCCCTGTGCCCAGCACGGAAGAGAACTCAGCACAGAGGCAAGGGCTTGTTCTCTTTGTGATGGCAATGGAATGGGTTGTTTGAACGACTGCAGATCCTCTCTGCCCACCCCCAGGGCACAGCGGAAATGAATGACAGATGGGCTGTGACAGATTACAAGTGCAGCCCCGCACAGTGCCCGGGGTCAAACCTAGGCCCTCAGGATCCAAACACCTGCATCGTTCCTGCATGAGCTAGAAGTGCCAGCGCTGCTAGCCAGGCCGACATCAGCCTCCTTGACCTGTATATGTCGCCCAGCCAGCCTGAGCGAGGGACAGAGCCCCACACGGGTGGGTTACAGAAGTCACTGCAGCCATTGCTTGGGTGGCTTATGTTGGTGTCACCTCCAAGGGGACGTAATTCCTCACACTCACAGCTCATTCAATGCCCATCTGTCCAGGGCATAGGCCTGAGCTTTCTATAAGGCGCTGGTGGCTGTGGAGCAGGCGGGGGTCTGGCTGAGGCAAACAGGCATGCACAGTGGGCTACAAAGCCAGGTGCCACCCTGAGAGCTAAGGATCGCCCACTACGCCCAGCCGTTGAGGAGGGCTCTGGGCATGGAGACCCTGCAGGATCGGGTCCTGTCATCCTGTCTCATTGTTGGGATGTCGCAGCAGAAGAATGAAGCTTCGGGTGCCCGAAAGGTGAGGTGCCATTGACTCAATCAGACCAGCCCCGATTCCTCTCTAATGCACCCTGGTGTAAATCAGGAGTGACTCCACTATAGACATTGGACCAGATTCTCGGCTGGCGTAATTTGGAGTAGCACCACCCACTTAAAGGGGGTTATTCCAATTTACATCCACTGGGGATTTGGCCCCTTATCCAGACATTATGGGTATGTCTACACTGACACCAAGTCTCAGAGTCGGGATCAGCTGACTTGGGCTCACGCTGTGGGGCTAAAAATTGCCGTGTAGATATCTGGGCTTGGGCTGGAGTCTACACTCCTAGAGCCAGTGTCTCAGCGCCCAGGGTCCAGCCCCAGCCCAAACATCTCTATTGCCATTTTATACCCACAGCCTGAGTCAACTGACCTGGGTCAG
The DNA here is from genome assembly GCF_002925995.2 of Terrapene triunguis. Taxonomy (NCBI): domain Eukaryota; kingdom Metazoa; phylum Chordata; order Testudines; family Emydidae; genus Terrapene; species Terrapene triunguis. Next base: position 1,502,569 of record NW_020664542.1, on the reverse strand, counting down.
CCACGGCCGCAAGTCTTTTATCACAGTGTAGACAGACCATCTAAGGTCCCAGATCTCATCTCACCCCCCCTGCTTTTGCACAGGGGTAACTCCGCTGATTTCAGTGGCCTTTCTGCTGCTTTACAGCCCTGTAACAGAGCAGTACATGGCCCAAAGACATCACCTCTGGCATTTCCCATGGGGTAGCTGCAGAGACTTCAGCAGAGCTCAGGAGCACTGGGCTAAGGTGCTGTAATATCTGAGCAGCTTACAATCTTTACTGCATTTACCCTCTCACACTCCTGTGCAGCAGGGCAGGCCTGGTGTCCCCTTTTTACATTGTGGGGAAGCAAGGCACAGACCCAGATCCACAAAGGTGTTTGGGCACCTAATTCCCATTGATTTCAATGGGAGCGATGAACCTAATAACTGAGGATCTGCGGCTAAGTGACTCACCCAAGGCTGCACAGAGACTGTGTCAGAGCAGGGAACTGAACCTCATTTTCCTCGACTCCTAGGCAAGTGCGTTAACCACTGGGCCTCCCTCCCCTGCCTTTAAGCTTTCCATTCCACTCCAGCTCCATTCTCCAATAGCTAGTCCAATGACTAAGGTATTGACACGGAATCCCAAGTATCACCAGGCCCCTTCAGTGGGTTCAGCCTTGTGACACCCCGAGCCAAGTCCCCAGCTGCTGTAACTCAGCAGAGCTCCTTAGAAGCCACCAGAGCCATGGTGGTTTACAGGCCCCCCCCCGGGTCTCGAAGCTTGTGTTATCCAGCGAGGCAGCCTCGGGCTGGGTTTGCCAGAGTAATTAGAAGCACTAGTGGCACAAGATATTGGTGCTGGGTTGTGGCATAGCCTCCCCCACCTCCTTCAAATTCACAGCTGCTGCAAGTTGCTAAGGCCTGAGAATTACTGGGTGACTAATGCAAGATGAGTTTGGCAGGTGTGAATCCCACCCCTGGCAGACAGGGATCCACGTCATTAAGATCACAGGGCTCTCTCTGGTTTCATCAGAGGGGCCCAGGGTAGACCTGGCCTCGGCGACTGGACCTCAAAGCCGGTCTCGCGCTAGCAAGGCACATTGGTGGGCAGAGGGAAGCTTGCAGGCCCTGCTGTCCCTGGGGGGGGCTGGCCTACTAGCAGGAAATGTTTCACAAGGACAGATCCTAACTTGGAATGTCTCTGGACTCAGAGCAAAGCCGCTGGGAAACTGGGGAGATGAAATCCACAGGGCACCCGGGGCGCATCCACCTCACCTCCATTGCTGCAGTAGCTCAGAGTAGATGGGCAGGGGGAAGTGTCGTTTGAGAATCCTGCTGGGCTCTGAGCAGCTGGTCTGGGGTGGGGCAGCTTTGCACTACATCCACCGACAGAAATTTAGGCACCAACTGAGCAGTGGGTTTGAGAACGTCAGTGGTGTCTAAATACCTTTGTAGACCGAGCCCAGGGAGAACTGGTTACTGGCCAGAGATCACAGACACCCTCTGCGGCAGAACCAGGAAATAATCCCACATCTCCTGAGTCCCCAGGATGGTGCCCCACCCACTAGACCATCCTTTCCCACATAGGCCATAGAGCTTAAGTGGGACATAGGCCTGCTGCTAGCCCACTGCAGAGCGGCGAATTTCACCAACAGACATGTAGAAACATAACGCTGGTAGCAAATGTTCAGATACGGGCTGGGCACGCAGCCTAAAGCGCTCAGTCAACCAAGTCAAGGAAAGGATCAGGCTGTAAGGGAGAGAAGATTAAAAAAAGAAGGGTACAAGTGGTAACATACTGTCTGGGGCGGGGGCGCGAGTGTGTAGATACATCACTGTCCTCTCCTGGGGGATGGAATTAATTCTGCTTGTGGGTAAGAAGATTCTGTTGCCCTCTAGAGGCCTTTCTGTATAGAGGATAAAAGCCTTATTACTACTGACTGCTAACGGTGAATCCCTCCCAGCCCACTTGGAAGAGGCCCTGATCACCGCCCCAGGCCACATGTCAATCATTTAGCTGGTGTTTGCAAAAACGTGTGTGATTGTTACAACAGGAGTGGGGGGGGAGAGGGGGAAATGAGGCCATGGCAAGGAAAAATCCCAGCCCCCATCACTCAGTTATGTGCAGCCTGGAGAGAAAAAGTCACGCTCCGAATTATTGGGATTTCTGTGCCAGTGCCTCAATTAAGCAGCTGTCTGCCAGCCTGCAATCAAGCGCCATTTACCACCCAGGGCAGAGTGGGAGCGGCCCAGACATGCCCGCCCCCATATTTAGAGTGTATCAACAGACTCTTTACAGTGTCAATACTGAGAAAATACAGCCTTCAACTAACAACACCCCGGGTGGCGTGGCAGCCTTCCGCCTCTCTCACTGTCAACCCAAATAGATTCCCAGCCCCGTTGGAGCTGGGGATTTCCCTCTCTCATGCATTATGCTCAGAAAGGCTGCATCAGCAACGTCAGGCCCTGCATAAATCAGCGTCACTGGCCAGGAACCTGAGAGGCAGTGCGGTCTAACGGATAAGTCGTTGCCCTGGGACTCAGGACACCTGGGCTGTATTCCCAGTACTGCGGTGCCACCTCTGGTTTCTCAGTCAGTGAACTTTCTGAGGCAGGGTCCAGCTCTCACACCATGTCTGTGCAGCACCCGGCACAATGGGACCCTGACCTCGGGTGGTGCAGCTATCATCATAAATCAGTGGTTTGCACCAGCTGGGTCATTTTAAAGCAAAGGATCCCACTTCATTTTAAGCCACCTGGCAAGGCAATTCTTCCCCTCCTCTGTCCCCTGTCAGGGCCCTGGACGGGCTAACGAGAGCATCTTCCTAAACTGATGGCTTTCAGGGACTGACTGAATTCCAACCACCTGCTGGAATTTCCCAACGAGGCCCCTGAGAGCAGAGGGCCATTATTACTCAGTAGCGCTGATGCAGTGGGGTGGTTAATGGAAATTACATGGGAAACAAACATGGATCATCAATCAGCAGAGGCTGCAGATGAGCAGCCGTCACCTTGCTATGCTGCTCATACATGTACTTGCTAATTATGCCCATCCACTTAACCGCTTTCTAGTCCATGCCAGAGCTTCCCCTCTCAGATCACCACAAATGAACTTCCTTTGGGAAGAGCCCTTTGCGAGAGGCTGTTAAGAAAACTAAGTGGCAATGGGAGCGAGGTCTGTCATGGATCGGAAGCGAGAAAAGAGTCAGGAGGCCTCCAAATAAGGATAAATGGTCTTGACTGTTAACTTAGCGAAAGGATAGTGGTGGGTTCCCCAAGGATTTATGCTAGGACCGGTCTTCAATATATTTCTCAATGATCTGGTCAGGCATGCAGGGAGGTGACAAAGCATGGCACAAAATTATAGAGCAGAGAAGCCTGCAAGGAACTTTAGAGAGATCTAAGCCAACTAAGGGAATTGGCAACAGGAGGGCAGATGCACTTGAGTGTTGACAAAGGCAAGAGAATGCACACTGGAAGGAATCATGGGAAGTGCTTATACATTATGACAGGAGAAAGATCTGGGTTACCTCCATGGGAACATCTGATCATGGTGAACAGGAGATCGAGAGGCAAATGAGATGGGAGGCTGGATTAAACAAGGAGCAGAAATGGAACGCCAAAATATCCCCCAATGGCACACCCTTCCCTGAGGTGCTCTGTTCAGTTCTGGACACCCTACCTAAAGATGGAGAGTGCGGCAGCTAAGACACAGAAACTTCGTCAAGGTCACATAGCTAGTTAGCAGTTAGGCATCTCTAATCAACCATAGCTAGAATTAGAACCCAGGTCTCCTGACTCCCTGTCATAGAATCATAGAATATCAGGGTTAGAAGGGACCTCAGGAGGTCATCTAGTCCCACCCCCTGCCCAAAGCAGGACCAATCCCCAACTAAATCATCCAATCATCCACTAGACCTGGCTGCTCCCTGCTGAGATCTCCTGCTTCGCAGCCTAAACTAACTACTAAGTGCCTGGGATTAGGAAGCTATGTTCTCACAGCCTTAATTATCTCTGGGCGTTTTACGCCTCCCCGTGAAACACTGGGTCCAGACCTGAGTCTCAGGGAGCATCTACACTGCAATCAGGGCGTGACTGCAGCACGTGTAGACATCCATGACCTAGCTACTGCCAATTACAATAGCAGCGAAGCCGCCATAGCAGGAGATGCACAAGCCCGCCTGAGAACCAGGGTATGTACCTGAGCAGCTAGCTCATGCGGTCGCAGACTCACTCCTATTGCTACCTGTGTTAGCTAGCTCAAAGCTAGCCGGGGTCTGCCTATGCACACTGTAGTTACACCTCTTGACCGCAGTGTAGACCTACCCTCAGACAGGACACTGCATGAGAGGGGCCATTGTCTGACCCCAGCAGAGCCCTTTCGACATGCCCCAGTGTCATGTTAACAATGCTGAGGATACGCTAGTTACCTCAGGGCAGGGTTGTCTCAAGCACGTTCCCACTGGACAGTCGTACAGAACATTTTGATTCCCCCTGGTTGGATTTCCGTGGCTCCGAGACCCCGGCACTCTGATCCCACAAAGCTCAAGCCTGCAAGGGTGAGGAGGGGGGGGAATCATGCACAAACGGGTTTAGACCCTCACTCCCACCACTGCATTGCGGGCCTGGAACGAATTGCAGAGGGCGAAGAGAAGCGACACAAAGCCAGGGTTATGTGGCATAGCAAAAGGGCGAGTTCCAGGAGCTCTGAAGACGGGATCTGAGATCAGTCCCTTCTGATCAGCTCCTCGCTTTAACTCTGTCCCATGATGTGGGAACTAGGGGTCGCTTGCTGGAGTTGGCAGCGGATAAATTTAGAACAAATTAAAGGAAGTCAACTGCTGCAGCTGGAATTCTAACAAGTCTGGATAATTGCATGGCCGGTAAGGACCCTGGGAGCTGCACAGGCTGTCAGGAGAAGAAACAGATCTGCAGCTTCATGGCCAGGAAGGGGCTTTCTCCCCCATGGGACAACACCTGACAACGACCAGCCATACTGGGCTTAGGAGGAACACGGGTCCAGCTTGTGCATTGCTTCCTCACGCTGGTGAGCAGTTACTCACACAAGTAGCTCCACCGAAGTCGGTGGGGTGTACCCACATGAGTGACTGCTCAGAGACTGGCCCAAAGCAGTTATGATATCAGAGCAACTGTGGGCCCGTATAGTTCAGTATCTTGCCTCCTACCCTGCCAATCCTAGATACTTCAGCAAGAGGTGAAACAAACCCCCGAATGGACAACTGGGAACTCACCTGCCCATACGAGATGTCTCTTCCCAAGCCCCACCAGTCAATGTTTGGCTCATATCTTGGAGCATGAAAGTTTGTACGTCTTCTAGACATTGTTTTCTATCCTGTCTGATGTAACTGAGGACGGTCTTGTTAGCTAAAGAAACGTCTAGCCCTTTTTGGAACCCTTCCACACTCTTGGCCTCAACAATATCTTGTAGCAATGAGTTCCCCAGGTTAAATCTACATTATATAAACAAGCCTTACTGTATATATCAATTTGAAATGCAAGGTATCCGTTTGAATGGATGTTCCCTTTTTTCTCACATTACAAGACCAGGTAAATAGGGGCTCCTGATTCACCTTCTCCATACTATTCATTATTTTGTGGAATTCAATCATGTCCCTAGTCATCTCTAAACTAAAGTGTTCCAGTTTTTCCTCCATCCATCTGGCACCATGTGTGTAGCAAGTATACTGGGGTGGGGGGAGGGGAGGTTAATGAAGTCCTTTCTATTCTGCAAGGATATTCAGTATCCCCTGAGACTTTTTGGAAGAGTTGAGGTCTGCCCCAGTATCCAAGATTTCTCATTTCCCAGAAAGTTGTACTGCATGATGGTTGGCTGCTACACTGCACCCCAGAGCTGGCTGCATTCCAATCTTGCTGCATGTGGATAATTTGTGTTTGCACTTTGGGATCTTTCAGGATGACAGCTGCTATGGAAATGGCAATCAGGATTATCACTAGAGCTGGTTGAAACATTTTAAATGAACATCTCACTCAAACTTTGCTTTTAAACTGAAAACTTACTGTTTTTATTAAAACATTTTTCATGAAAAAGATTTTTTTTAGCAAAATTTCACTTTTGATTAAAAAAAATCTTTTTTGTCAATTGTTTTTGACCAAATGCAGCAATAACACTACTTTACATTTCTATAGTATCAACCGGCAGGATCTCACGTGGAAACACAAATTATATACTTGCACCACCACTGGAATGCAGCTAGCTCTGGGGTGGAATCTGTGAGGTGGAACATCACTAGAGAGCCTCAAGAGATTGCCAATGACAAAATTCATCCAACTTCACTCCAACTTTGAGTTTTAAACCAAAAACTTTTCAATTGCTGAAAACTCAAAGATTCTTGGGGGGAGTCTCAGGTTTTTTTTGCTCAAAACCCAGCAGTTTTCATGGAAAAGTTGTGACAAAACCAAAGCATTTTTCATTATAATTATTTTTAAAAGGGAAAAAAATAATCTCCCAACCAGTTCTAATTATAATCCTAGTGGAGTGGCCTTTTGACAATGCTTTTTTCTATGAGAAGAAATCAGAGAATAAGAACCTTTGTCATCTGAGAACGAGATCCAAAACAAAAGCAATTTTCTCCTCTCTCCTGGCCTACCTGCTGTGTTAATGCACAGGGTGCCCCTTCAGTTATGCACAGTGCTGAAGTCCATCACTCCTGGATGCACAAGACTGTATTTGCAAATTGGCAGCAAACTGTCCAGAAAGTTGGTTACACATCTGGGAATGGGCAGTTTGCAAGATATGTATGTCTCTGTTTGAATACATCCTTTCTACATATTCCCTTGTCTGCCTGTATCAGCCTGCTGTCTCTTGTCATATTACATCGTAAGTTCTCTGGGGCAGGGAACATCTCTCTATTCTGTTTGTACAGCACCTGGCACAATAGGGTCTGTGTCCATGATGGGAGCTCCTAAGCACTACAAATTGCACACACATGCATGCATGCACACACTACAATAAAAGACCATTAAGTAAGCAAAGCAAAGTACACAAAAGTTAGGAAATGCCAGCATTGAGGTTGCCCATTCACTTATAAGCAACTGAAAACTGGGCCTTATCATGGAAAATGTCAGGAAACCTTAATCACAGGCATAGCTATCACCATAATCATTGTCAACTAGCTGCAGGTGATAGCACATGTCAAAAATGAAACACAAGGGAAACAAGGTGGCTTAAGGATTGTTAATGAATGAGCCTTTCACCTCCTGCCAGGGCTGGTCAAAAAGCAGAGTTCCATTTTTGTGAAAAATTTCAAAAGAACCAGAAACTTTTTGCTTCAACTCAAAATGTGGCACTTTTCTTCCCCATGGTCATTGAGATAAGAATGCATCTCTGTGCCAAAGACCAGCACAACATTTATGCACCACCTATGGCCTCAAAATAGGGCTTAAGAAGGATTTAAGAAATACATCAGCTCTGCACTGGCCCTCTGCACAGAGATGAATTTAACCCTTAATGCACAAAAAACAACAACCCTCCAAACCCCAAATAATTATACACCTTAGTATTCTTTGCTCAGCTCATGCGCAGGTTACCATCAGTCGCGGCAGTGTACAGTGAGTCTGATTGTTAATATATACTTGTAAAACTAAATCACAGACATTAGGGTAGGAAGGGACCTCATGGATCTTCTAAGATTAAAGGAGTGAGGGACATACCTGGAAATCAGCATGGAAAAATTAAGGCCACAAAAACCACTTGCTAATCCCTGATTCTCCAAGATGCCATTCAAATTGTTCTTTTACACACACTGGGCTTGATTCAGATCTCAGTGTAAACTGAGACACACTCCGTTGCTTTCAGTGGACAACATCAGGGGAAACGCCACTAATTTAACAAGGGTCACACCATTGCAAACTTGACATCAGAGAGATCGGCATCTAGTCCAGCATCTCAGCCACTGTCGCATCAGTGATCTGCGATGGACTGATAGCACTGGGGGGATGCATGGGAATCTGGGAGGTCTGGCACCTTGCTGAATGCATTTGTACCAGAATTGGCTGAAATTTTCCAAATACTTTTTTTCCCCGTTGAAAATTTGGAATGTTGATTTTCAAAATGTTTGTGTGGGTTGAACTTCATCCAAATTGCTTTTGGGACCCTTCGAGTTCGCACCCTGATTCTCCGAAAGGCCACCTCCGGCTCCTGCATTTGCCTGATTGCTTAGGTGTCCACGTTGCCTTTCACCATCTGGTTCAACAAATATTTGCCATCAGTCCCAGACCTCCACTCTGCCCAACAACACTACCAGCAGCCTGTGCTCTTACCTCTTACACTCTCCTGCTATCACTTACATCAAAAGCTAGACACCATAACCCTGTCTAATTAAAAATAATTATGTGCTTGGGTTCACCGGGCTGCTTTGGCCCGGCACCTAGCTCCCACTTGCTGGGAGTGCCCCAGAGAGCAGACACAATTGCAGAGAGACATGAGTAATCTGGAGGTGTTTTATTTCGGCCGAGACATACGTGGCTTCTGTAAAGACCCATTTGATCAGCCTCCTTGGCGAATTTTACAGCAGAACTAATTTCATTGTATTGCTGAGTCCCTGGAGCAGCCTCTGAGCCATATGATATTTTTATCGTCTAAACTCCTAATACGTTTTTTGTGCCTTCTAAGCTTTGAAAGAGATAAAATGATCATCCTTTGGTCACAGACTCTCCACTTTCCCATCAAACTCTCTTAACCTGCAGGCAGGGGGAATTCCCCCCAGTGCAGAGTGCCCAGGACCACATGTGTGTGGGTGGATGGGTGCGGGGGAGGTTACAGTGACCCCTTGGCTTTGCACTGTTCCCTCTGCCCGGGGGGGGGAGTGTGGGGGGGGCAATTTCAGCCTAGATTGGAGGCCTATTTCCCATTCACTGGAAGCTGTCCCTTAAACACCCAGTTGTATTTTAGGGAGCTGTCCACACACTCCAGTTCTGAAACACATGGGCCCTCTGATTAAACCAGCAGTCGGTTAAAGCAAAGGGCCATCTTGTGGCAGTGATTTTTGAGCAGAACTCTCCCACTGGGCCTAGATGAAGCCTGCAGGATCTGACGCTAGCTAAGATCCTTCACAGTTCATGCGTCACTGGTGAGTGCTCATAGATGTGCATTAACACACACGTCAGCCGCTGAGATATTAGCTGTCCCACCATGATTCCAGTAATAAGCCCGAGCTCCTGCACAGAACCCTTCATCAGCATATCTCAAAGTACTTTACACAAGACAGAAGCATCATTATCCCCATTTTACAAATGGGGAAACTGAGGCACCGGGAGGTTAAAGCCACTTGCCCAAGAACACGGAGCAGCCTGGGGGAAGAGCCGGGAATAGAACCTAGGCCCCCTGAATCCCAGTCCAGTGTTCTATCCACCAGGCAATATTGCCTCTGTAGGTGACTGTTATTTACTCCTACACAGCTCTGAAGGCTGCTGTCAGACCCCACTCTGGGGATTGCCGAGTTAGATTCCTCCCTGCGGCAGCCACCTCCCTGAGTGAAATGCACATTAAAGTCCCTTTAATGCTTTGAACTTTCACTATTAAAATGATATGAGCAGGGAATGATGGAAGCAGTTGCATCGCAAGGCAATACATTAAGGAAGCAATAACCAATTGTTCTGACCGCAGAACATCATAAGCCATTCATCTGGTAGCCGAGTGATGGATGAAGGCTACTTTTCAGACTATATTTAAGTTTTATTTATTTTTAAAGAGTGTCAGAAACATAATGTCTTTATCGTGACTGCCAGAGAGGGAGGCAGGGAGGCAGAGATTGGCTAAAAGGAAAAAGGGCAGATTTTTAAAAATTAGATTATTTTGAGAAAAAGTGTCGACATTTTCGATGTGATCTCAGAGCTGTTCCCCTTGGCTACAGAAATGCTTACCGCTATGGCATGAAAGAGCAGTAGGGCCAGACTGATCAGCATGCTACGATCTAGGAGGACAGATAGATATATCCGATAGCTCTCTTCCGCCTAGCCTCCTGAGCAGGACCAGGAGGGATATGCTGAATGGGAAAGCTCAGGAAATATTGGACATGATTTCCCAGCAATATTTGCTGGAACATAACAATGAATTTGCTCAGGCCATGCTCACAACCCTATTCTGTTCACTCCCATTTATCTAATCTATTTATGTGGCCCTCCGTAGATAGATAAATGTACTAAGATCTAGGAGGAAAGATATATCCGATAATTCACTTCTATCTATCTTCCTAGATCTTAGTACACTGACTGGCCTATCTATCTTCTTAGGTGATACTCATCACGATGGTATCTGGGTACTCAGCTCTGTGGCCATTCGAGCCATTGAGTTTCACTGGGATCAGTGTTCACAGAAAGTGAATTTCACAGCGGCATATATGAGTACTCATGCTGGAAGTGCTTAAGGGGCTCATCCAATCAAAGAACAGGACCAGAACCATGTGACTTATCTGCCCACTCGGCTACCAGATGAATGGCTTATGATGTTCTGTGGTCAGAACAATTGGTTATTGCTCCCTTAATGTATTGCCTTTAGATGCAACTGCTTCCATCATTCCCAAGTTATATCGTTTTAATGGGGAAAGTCCAAATCATTAAAGGGACTTCAATGTGCATTTCACTCAGGGAGGTGTCCTGGCATGATTGGGTATGTTTGTGTCTCTATGCAAAATAGCGAAGGAAGAGTTACAATTAAAGGCCAGATCAAGTCACCCCGGAAGGGCATTGGAGGAGAGATACCTTCTTGGTTTGGCATACATGATTTCTTAGTCCTTCTATATGCCAGCCAACCAACCTTGACATTTGCATGGCCCTCATCACAGCAGAGACAGAGGGGTATGCATGGGGATAAGCAGATAGACCAACCTCTGTATCCTCCTAGATCAGAGGTGGGCAAACTACAGCCCGCGGGCCACATCCGGCCCGTGGGATTCTCCTGCCTGGCCCCTGAGCTCCTGGCCGGGGAGGCTCGCCTCCGGCCCCTCCCCTGCTGTTCCCCCTCCCCCACAGCATCAGCTCACTGCGCCGCCGGCATAATGCTCTGGGAGGCGAGGCTCTTGCAGAGCCTGGACTGACCCGGTGCTCTGTGCTGCGCAGTGGCGTGGCTGGCTCCAGCTGGGCGGCGCGGCTGCCTGTCCTGGTGCTCTGCCGCACTGCCAGCCACCGGTGCTCCAGGCAGTGCGGTAAGGGGGCAGGGAGCAGGGGGGTTGGATAGAGAGCAGGGGAGTTTGGGGTGGTGGTCGGTGCGGTCAGAGGGGAGGGAACAGGGGGGTTGAATGGGGGTGGGGGTCCCGGAGGAGCAGTCAGGAAGGAGAGGGAGGTTGGAGGGGGCGGCATGGGGGCAATTAGGGGCAGGGGTTCCAGCAGCAGGCAGGGAGAAGGGGTGGTTGGATGGGGTAGGGGTCCCCAGGGGGCAGTCAGGAATGAGAAAAGGGGTTGGATGGGGCGGCAGGGGGCAGTCAGGGGCAGGGGGTCCGTGGGCGTTCAGGGGATAGCGAGGGGTGGATGGGGCAGGGGTCCCGGGGGAGCCGTCAGGGAACAGGGGGGTTGGATGGGGCAGGAGTCCTGGGCGGGGTCATCAGGGAGCGAGAAGCGGGCGGGGGTCGGATAGCGGATGGGGGACGGACCACGCCTGGCTCTTTGGGAAGGCACAGCCTCCCCTAACCGGCCCTCCATACAATTTCAGAAACCCGATGTGGCCCTCAGGCCAAAACGTTTGCCCGCCCGTCCTAGATCTTACTATATGGGTGTACCCGTAATCTATCTAGCTCTGACCCATCTTCTGTTCCCTCCCCTCTGTTCATGTACCTAGGGGGTATTTACATGGCCCTCATCACAGCACATAGCTACTTCTCTCTCTCTAGATTTTTATTCCCATCACCATGATGTGTGAGCCTCCTTTGGTGCTGGGAAGAGTGAAGTTTTTCCACTAGGTTTTAGCTTTCCTGTGCTTAAGCCAACATGTCCCCATCCCCCTTACACTTCCCCAGGTCTAGGTCCTCTTCAGGAACACACTTAAGTACATGGTGCACTTCAAGCACATGCCTCAGTCCCATTAAAGTTGATCGTGTGCTGAGAGCTTTCCTGAATGGGGACCTTTGTGTCTGGCTGTGCCGTCAGTCTTCTATGGGCCTGGCCACTGGGCACTTGAGACAGACTCATCCATGGCTACTGGGGATTGGTACCCAAACCATAAACGTTTTTTCCCCACCTTGACTTAGTAAAATCAGGCCACCGCCGAGATAAAATCAGGGAATGGGCTACAAGAAACAGTGGAAAAGGGAGTGCATCATGTGATCCAATCAGGGCCCCAAGGATGCCGGACTACCAACGGCTTAGGTCAGATCCCCCTTCTGCCGAACTACGGCACTTCAAATCTTTGCCCCGTTCCAATCTGGCCGTGCTTGTGGTTAACCCCCACCTGCTGCAGTTCAACTTCACATGCTTCTTTTGCACATGGTAGCAGTACCTTGGCTGGAGTCACCTCCCCAATTATACAGTAGGTGCCACATCCTGCAACCCGTCCCTCCCGCCAGTCGTACTTACTCATGCCAGTCACATTGCAACGTGCGAGCTTTGGGTGCGGGAGCCGCTGATGTCACCCTCTAGGGGCCAGGTCTGAGAGAAAGATAAAGGAACAGCTTTTTGCATCCATCTACCAGAGCTCTCTAGTAACTCGGGTGGCTTGAGAGCTCAAGGACCAGGTTCTAGCAGCAGCTCCCAAAGCATGCGTGCAATTTATACAGCGACTGAGAGTGTCACTCACTAGCTGGACTCATTACAATCGAAGGGTGGGTTTGTAGGGTCAGGATTCCTAGGCTCTGTGGAAGTGGTGTGAGGCTGAACGCATTCATGTGCTTGGAGATCCCCCAGAGCCAGGGCCAGCTCTAGCTTTTTTGCCGCCCCAAGCAAAAAAAAAAAAAAAAAGGGCGGCAGCCGCAGGGAGCGCATGGAGGGCGGTCAAGGCGGCTCGCAGGGGAGTGAAGGGCGGCGCCCGCCCGCTCCCTCTGCCCGTGGGCAGCCAGGTGCTGCAGCCCACTCGCAGCCAGGCGAGAGGGGCTCCCCCCTCCGGCCTTGGGTTGCCTCTCCCGTCCGGGCAGGCGGAGCCCCCGGGGGCTGCAAGAGGTGCTGGCTCAGCTGCTCCTTTAAAGGCGCCTTGGCCGGGCTGGGCTCAGAGCAGTGCGGGAGGCGGAGGCCGGTGCAGGCGGCGGGGAGTGGCGCATCCCGGGGAGCCCGGCGGCACAGTGAGCAGCAGGGATCGCTAGTTCCTGCCCCCCCCGGGCCGGGGTCCATGCCCCTGCAGGGCTGGGCTGGGACTGGCAGAGCACGGGGAGCCGGCCGGGGGCTCCGGAGCTACGGACCAGGCT
>NW_020664542.1:1468305-1489138 GCF_002925995.2 Terrapene triunguis | reverse complement strand
AAAAAAAAAAAAAGAACCACGACAGGGCGGCCAGAATGTGCCGCCCCAAGATTGGCCGGAATGCTGCCCCTTACAATGTGCCACCCCAGGCACGTGCTTTCTCGTCTGGTGCCTGGAGCCGGCCCTGTAGACAAGCCCCAAGATACTTATATGGCCCCCCATCCCATAGTATCTGTGTGCCTCACAATTTTTAATTTATCTTTATGAGGCAGGACAGTGCTATTATCTCCATTTTACAGAAGGGGAATGGAGGCACAGAGAGGGTAAGGGACTTGCCCAAGGTCACACACAGTCTGTGGTGGAGCAGGGAATTGAACCCAGGTTCTGAAGTGTTAGACCTTCTTATTCTCTTATTTATATGAGCTGAATGGTATCATGTGTTTGATTTTCAGCTACAAAGCCCCTAACTTTGCAGTAGAAGTTTTGCAACTGCAATTGCAAATGGTAAAATGTAAACATCCAATGTCATTTTACCCTTGCAAGCCAGCAAGTTAGGTATCTAACCGCTACTGCAATTTGTTGCAGGCCCAGTTATTTATCCGTATAAAACTGAATGTTCAAAATTAGAGGTAAGGTTCAAAATGAGCCTCTGAAAATTTTAAGGGGCTGTGTTCCATCGTCGGTCTGGCAGGGAGCACAAGCTAGCGCAGTTCTGCTGGGTTTACTTTATTGTCACTAGCATCATCCGATTTATGGGCAATAGTTGTAGCTTTGAAAGATCTGGGGAGAATCCTGATGAGCAAACAGATTGCTTTGTTGCATAATCGACAATTAGGGAAAAAAGTAGTAAGTGCTAATACATTAAACCGAGCAGGGACAGGCAGACACTGCTGACAGAGACCCCGATGGTGGGAAATCTGCCATATAGGAAAGTTCTCCTCATTGTCAGAGGGTCCCCGTAAAGGGCCAGTCCATCACTCAAAGTGGAGGGAACGGGCCAGGGAGGGGGTAAAGCAGGGCTGGCTCCAGGGTTTTTGCCGCCCCAAGCAAGGCAAAAAAAAGCCGCGATCGTGATCGGCGGCAGCTCCACCGCACCACTTTCTTCTTCGGCAGCAATTTGGCAGCAGGTCCTTCCCTCCGAGAGGGACCGAGGGACCCGCTGCCGAAGAGCCCGATGTGCCGACCCCTCCCCTTGGCCGCCCCAAGCACCTGCTTGCTGGGCTGGTGCCTGGAGCTGGCCCTGCCCCGGAGCAAAGGGACCGCAGTTGTGGAAAGTGTCGCAGCACCTGGGCCCCAGCTGACAGAAATCCCTCTTCTCTATTGGAACCAATGGATCTAGGTTCCTTTACTCCAGCTGAGGAGATGGACCGCCCTGTGCAAATGAACATGAGACAGAGCCTGGGTCTGCGGTAAATGATTAGACTATCAAAAAGGTGAAGGACTGAAAAGGTCCAAACTCCCTCTTGCATAACGGTGCCCTCAGGAGCCATCAGAAGCCACTGGAACAGGGATTGCCATTTCCCTCGGAGAGAAACAGCATTTTAATATGTTTCCAAATCAATCAGACCAGCGACTGTTTTCTCTTCTCCCTCACCCGTCCTTCGCTGCTTCTCTTTGCTTTAGATTTTCATTAAATGTTGTTGCAACGTTCGGCCAGCTGCCAAGAACTCCAGGGAAGGAAGGAGAGATCATTTCTAGATACCTGCTCCTGTGACTACTGAGCCAGAGATCCCTAGTGGGAAATACATTTCTCCCTTTGCTCGGGGCATGCTCACTTTCCTTGGACTTTAATCAGGTTTTTTTAGGATCCTGCCATGGAGCAGAACCAAGACCTAACACACCCAGCATAAACCCCAGCTTCCCAGACTCCCAGGGCACTGTTGGTATTGCTTCCACTTAGCGGGTGTCTGATTGGTTCATGCAGGATGGGCGAGGGCAGGGGTAGGCAATAGGCAGACCGCGGGCCAAATCCAGATGCCAGACGCTTTTTGAACAGACCCGGAGATGTTTTATTAACATCATTATCGGAGTTTTTATGGGTTTCTCTGGAATCTGGACCTCGCCTATAGCTTGACCAAGAAATTTTGACCTTGATAAAAAATAACTGACTATCCCTGGTCAAGGGGTTAGAGCAGGGAAGGGGAAAACATGATTTGTGGCCAGGATATGCCACAAGCCTCCTGTCTGATCTCAGATAAATCCATTAGCTGATCTTTATTATGGGAGTGCCTGGATAGCTCAGCCATGATCAGCCATTGTGCTGGGCGCTGCACAAACACAGAGCGAGAGACAGGCCCCGCCCTGAGGCGCTTTCAGTCTGAAGAGGCAAGACAGACAAAGGGTGTGAGGGGAATCTGAGGCAGGGAGCGAGGCAAGGCCTGGTCCAATGGCAGGCCAGTGGCAGAGCTGGGAACAGAACCCAGGTCTCCTGAGTCTTACTTCTGCATGCCTCAGTTTCCTTGCCCAGGGTGACACCTACCCGCCTCAGGGGGAGGGGGGCTGTGTGGGGTTAAACTGTCACGTTTTGTCAAGTGCTTTGAGATCCTCGTAGGAACGGTGCTACAGAACGGGAAGGGAATGAGCCATTAATAACAATGACTCTGCATCCCACTGCTCCCCCGAGCCGCCTTGTGATGCTCGACCCGCCTTGTTTCCAAAAAGCTCGCAGTCACAGTTACACCGCATGAGCTCAGCAACGGTGGCAAAGGCCCCCATGCCTTTGAGGCTGCAATGGCTTCTGCGCAGCCTTGGGAGAAGCTATGAGAGACCCTGGCTTGAGCAAGCTCCACGGGCTTGTAATAAAGGCTTCCAAGAGGCCGGTGCAGACCCAGAAGGAGCAGCGGTTTAATTGACGCTGTACTGAAGTGCGCTCTGAGTTACCTCCGGTCAGTGCTTAGAGCAGGGGGCTGGACGTCAGGAATCCTGGGTCCCATCCCCCTTTTCAACACTATGTGACCTCGAGCAAATCGTTTATGCTGTGCAGACCTGAGCTGTGCAGAATGGGCCCAGTCACCCCTGCCTACCTCCCCACACCGGAGGGTTGGCGGGGTGAGGTACTGGGTGGGTTCTTTGAAATCCCTGAACAGGAGGGAATGTCGAAGAGCAAAAAGCCATTCGTTATGAGCAGGTTGCAGGACCCGGGGACATGCCGGAGAGAGCAGGCCCAGCCCTGCCAGCCATCACTCACACACACAAGGATTGCTCGTGAGACAGTTTGCGCCTGTGGGCAGAATGGCGCTCCTGGCCTGGAAACATCCATAGGGCAAGTCTGGAGAGGGGGAGAAAAACGGCCCCATCTCTAGATCTCCGTGGGCTCCTTCACTGCCCCCCATGCCCAGATCAGTGGGGCACAATCAGGCCCCAGAGGTGATTTCGCTGGGCACGTGTTAACAACAGCCAGCTCAGGTGGCTGCTGCTGATTTTCCTGGGGCTGCAAGTCTCTGAGTCATCAAGGGAAACACTCTCTGGCTGCTGAATGCATGACAAACCGCACCGCAGCAGGAGCAGGGATCAGAGTAACCGCGGGTCCTGCTGCAGCCAGACTTCTCCCAGGCCCCTGGGACACTTGCTGCTTTTATAGGTAACATCAACCCTGGCACTTGGTGACACCTTTCCTGCCCGGCCAGCCTTCCCCTCACCCCAGGCTCATCTCGTCCGGGTTGGGACCGATCCTGCCCTGAACCCAGCTAGACTCGCACTCTGCAGAAGGGTGTTCCTGAGATTTCTGTGGTGGCCAGGCTCCCGTTGGCAGGACAGGGGTAGCACCATGTATGCATTAAGTTAAACTGGGCCTTCTCTCCCTTTGCCTCACACATACACAAGCACAATCACACTCCTCTCAATGCATGCTGTGACTCTCACACATACATGCTCACACACTTCCTGGTGCACAATCATCCTCTCACTCAAAGACACACATGCTCAAGTACACACACAAGCATGTGTATAGGAATATGACTGTCACAGACATGCTCACATCATGCACAATCACACACTCATGCATCATCACACTCTCCTTCAGAGACATTCACACACACACGCTTGAATACACATACAGGCACTGGCATCCATACCCACCCTCATGTACAATCACACACACATTCACACACACAAACCTATTACTCATCCATTCACACACACACATCCCTCAATAGTCACATGTACACTCACACCCATACTCTTGCTCAAGCAAAATACAGCATCACTCTTCATTGCACGGTAGCCCATGCCAACACTGAGTTGTCTGGCTTTGGTAACAGATGCCTTCCTGAGGACAGGCGCAAGAGGGCACGTGGAGGGGCACCTTGTTGACTAGATGGGGCTCTTATCAGCATTCCGGTCTTCTTGTTATATTTTAAAACACCGGAGCTGGTGCTCATGGGAGGACTCCTCAGTCCCTGAGTAGAGGCTGCTCACGTGAGTAAGGGTCACAGGACTGGGCCCAAACTGTAGTAGAAGGAATGCAGTTTTAGTCTCAGCTCCTAATCTGGGCACACGGTCCAGAGCACACACAGGCTACGTGCCCCATAGGCACTTTTAGGGTCAGTCTTCTCTGGAGTGTGTCCGTGTGGGGGGAAAAGGTCTGTACTTAACTCAGATTCAAATAGCCACGAAGAGACAGCAACTCTGCTTTTAACTCGGGTTAGCAGGGCGAGTTTGAGCCTAGTCTTGAACCCGCGTTCAGTGGCTGGTATGTGATTCCAGGGATGGAATCTGCAAAGTGTTTGGGGAAGAGAGAAACACTACAGAGAGAGGAGCATTCCTTGGCTCTGGACAGAGTAATAGCAGTTAGGAAATCCCTCTCAGGTCCCCCCAGTGCCAGCCTGGTCTCTCCAGCACCTTTAGTGCTTTGTCCCGTTTAGCTGTAAATATCGCAAGGGATGGAGTCAGCGTTCATATGGCGCATAGTGCCTCGTGTCAGAGCCTGTAGGGGCTCTACACACATACCGAAAAAGACATGCCCAGCCTCAAGATCTCAACAGCTAAATGAGGCCTGGCGCTGGGGTGCTGAAAGCTGCAGATTCAAAGCCTGCGATGGTCCAGGTGTGAGATCCCTCCTCCCCCCCGAGGCCAGGTGTGTGCAAAGTATCTTCTCCCCAGTGCTGGCAGACCTGCTCCAGGCAGGACAGGATGGGGGAAGAACCCCCCGGGAAGTGATGCAACTGTGGGGAGTTTGGGTTAAAAGTCTCTGGCCAGCAATGACATCTAACTCCTACTGGAGCGGAGATCCCAGGTATAAGCTCCCCTGAGCTAGGCTGTTTCTGCTGTTTGTTACTCAGTGCTTCGGAAAGAGCCGTGTAACACCAGAGCTTATTTTACCACCACCATCCCCACCTTGCCCCATCTCATCCAATGACCTCTACGCATTTTAATGAATTAAGCCTCACAACACTTCTGCGAGAGAGGGATCAGGATACCCTAGATGGGGGAAACTGAGGCAGGGAGGGGGAAGTGACTTGCCCAAGGTCACGCAGTGAGTCAAAGGGACTTAAGAGGAGTAGAAGCCAGGAGTCCTGATTCCCCAAGCCCTTCTCTTAGCCTAGAGCACACTGCCTGCCAGAGACAGCAATAGAGCCCAGGAATCCTGCGGTGTGTTCCCCTGCTTTAACTGTTAGAAATACTCCCCTCCCAGAGACTGAAATAAAACCCAAGATTCCTGACTCCCAATCTCCTGGTCTAGCCCCTAAGCCACATTGCTCCTGTCTTGTGCTGCTCAGAAGGGATGCAGATACCACTATGACCGAGTCCTTCCCTGGTATCTAGGTTCCTAGGTTCTAAGCCCAGAAGAGACATCTGTGATCATCTAGTCTGCCCTCCTACCTAACACACGCCAGAGCATTTCCCTGAAATAATTCCTGTGCGAACCAGAGCAGATCTTTTTTCAGAAAAACATCCAGTCTGGATTTTAAAACATCCAGTGATGGAGACTCCACCCTTGGTAAATTCTTCCGCTGGTTAATCGTTCTCACTATTTCTAGTCTGGATCAGAGCAATCTCTGTCAGGTCAAGCTAGGTAGGACCGGCCCGATGCACAGCCAATGATGCTTGCATGAGCGTCATAAGAGGTGGCTGGGCCATTGCATCAGATCTGTCCTGGACTGATGAAGGGCCCCAGGCATTGCCAGCATGCATGGGACATCAGTGCTTCTAAGAGAGAGATGAGGCCTTGCATCTCATTGCACCCAGAAGCTCCCTGGGCCACATGTCAGAACTGCCGAGAGTGGAGATCAGTTCTTGACTTGTGTCTCTGTCTGGTTTAGCCTTCTGTCTTAACAATAGACCCATGTGGTAAGAAAACCGTCCACCCAGGTAACCGGATCAGACCAGGTATCCTGAGAGCTGGGAGAGAGGCAGGAGGCGAGAACATGCCGGGCCTTGTTTATTGTGCATTTTGCTGTAGTGACTGTGCGGGACCCGCTCCCCGCGGCCCCTGGCTCTGCACACAGTGGGCTAGGTTAGGAATCAGGTGACAGAGAACGTGCATGGAAGCATGTTAGTGAGAGAGAGGGGCGGGGGCAAGAGAGCACAGGCCACATATGGCCACATTTGTGGATCTGCGGTTGTTGGTGCCCCTCTCTCCCCCACCCCTGAAGCTGAGCCCAGTCCCCTGGCCCATTCCCTATGTAGCCCCACGGAGATGACTGAGTGCACGATGCTGCCCCCCAACTGATTAACACTCTGTCAGGAAGGGGACGGGCAATCCCCAGCCCCTCACATGTCTGCATGGAACACAGGCTTGACCTTGAAGTCAGCATCTGAGATTGGCTCGAGAACAGCCCCAGCAGGCTGGGCTGGGAGCCTTTTGCTGCCTGCCATTCGTAGTGACCCTCATTAACATTGCCCCAGAGGTGGGCCTGCATGCCGGCACTGCATCAGTTTCCTTTGCAGACCTCTCTCCTCCTGCGTTTGCATTCACCCAGTGCAGGCGATGGGGATATTCCCTCCTTGCTCCAAGCTTCCGCTTTTCGGGAGCTAGTTTTGCAGCAGGAAACCAGCCAAGCCAGGGCAGAAGCTGATCCTGAATTTGCACGGGGTTCTGCGGGGAATGGAGGTGCCTTCATTCTGGTGCAGTCTCTTCCTGCTGCAGCAGTGAGTGGAGGGGTGCCGGAGAGGAGAGCAGCAGCGAGTAGGCAGAGCTGCCAACCCCCAGCAACCTGAAGGCTTTTGCTCACTAGCAAATAGTCCCTGCAGTTTCCTTGCTCCGCATACCCTCTACCTTGTTCCCTGACATGAGGAGCCTGGACAAAAAATGACTCCATGCAATAGCATCGTCCCAAAGCCAACAGGAAATTCAGGGCAAGAGGGAGAAGGGGGTGTAACGGGCGGGGAAGGAAGGAGAAAGGGGTTAATATAAAACACCAGCCCAGCATCGGAATCCAAATGAGAACAACTCCTTCCCTTCCACCTTCATTGGTCTAAGTTAACATTTGTTTCCCCTTTTTCCGGGGCACACAATCATTGATGAAAGGTGGCGATTTCAGAGAAGCCAGAAATGAGACAAACAGGTCACAAGGGACGCGCCAATGTCCTATTCCAGCTCACGCAAAAGGCTCCGCTCACGTAGAGCGAAGGGTGCTCCCGGGAGCTCCCAGTGACTCAATGCAGCCACTAGCATCCTCTGCAGCCTCCAACAGCATCGTACCCCCAAACAGCATTGTGCCCCCCACGCCCTCGCTAACCCTCTCCAGTCCCAGCACTCCCCCATCCCCAGGCCACACATCCAGTCCCCCTCCACAGCACTTGGACATGCAGCCTTGACTCGCGCCCCATGGAGCGTAAGGGCTAGGCTGTGACTTGGCTTGGACACCTGCATAGGGGACTCTGTGCACCCCTACCTGAGCTACCTGGGCCCTGGGGTCCTCCCCCATCCCAGACCAGGTGAGCAGAACAGGTGGAGCCTTGTCCCCATCTGTTAACACAACTGGCACCAGGGGGTGTCAATTTCCAGCTGCAAAGTGGGATGCGGGGGAGGAATTCACCCCAGTACCGAGAGCCAGCCTGCAGGGAGGTCAGATTGTCAAGAAGAGCGGAGAGCAAGGTTTTATGGGGCTCGGCACCCAGAACTGGGGGAGAATTTCACCAGAGCCCACCTCCCATTTAGGCACCGAAGGAGGGGGCCGATGTGCAGAAGTGCTCAGTGCCCAACATGCTGAACTCTTGAAAATCTGGCCACTTATTTAGCTGCCTATGTGGGAGCTGAGCTCTTTGGAAAACCAGACCCTCGGGGGCTTAACTGGGACTTAAGTGACTTCTCTGCACAGGATGCATTCCCCCCAGAAATCAACAGCATGTATCACCCACACTGAGTGCTGCGTGCTCTTCCCCCCAGTGGTGGCTGGGCCGCAGAGCGAGCCGACTGCAGCCTTGGCTAGCAAAACTAGCATTTTGGCTCAGGCGTTAGAGGCTGGTGCTTTTAGAACAAGGAGTCGCAGGTTCCATCCCCATGGCTGACAGCCCAGCCTGTCGCACCGCATTACTTTAAGAACAATTTGCAAACAGGAAAAAAAAGCACCAACCTTGTAAAGAAATAATCCAGCCAGTTCTACTTACCACCTGATTCCTCTCTCGCTGATGTGTGTGTAGTGCTGCCTGCACGCACCCAGCTCTACCAGTTCCACCCCCCGCCACACACACCCACCCACACACCACCACCACCTCTTTCGGACCCCCCAGAAGTTAGTGCTCCAAGGACGTTCCTCCGCAGCGGGTGCAATCCCTACGCTCTGTTCAGAGGACAAGATCAAAAGGGAGCTTTTTAAGCACCTCTGCAAGCAGCATGAAGGCTCCATCTATCAAGCGGTTATCTGAGCAGCTCACATTCAGACTGGCCTGGCCCTTGCTGCTCAGTTCATTGCAGCCAAAGCCAGCCACAAAGCAGCTGCAAATAAATAGAATCATAGAATATCAGGGTTGGAAGAGACCTCAGGAGATCATCTAGTCCAACCTCCTGCTCAAAGCAGGACCAACCCCAACTAAATCATCCCAGCCAAGGCCTTAAAAATCTCCAAGGATGGAGATTCCACCACCTCCCTAGGTAACCCCTTCCAGTGCTTCACCACCCTCCTAGTGAAATAGTGTTTCCTAATATCCTAATATCTCAATGGAGGTTTCCTGCGTGAATAGAAGACGAGGCTGGAGTTGATCCCCAGGCTGTGCAATTTGCACAGGTCCACATTCAGCAGGCCCGGCTAAGGGAGTCATTCTCCCAGCTTCTGCGGGGCCACTGGAGTGAGCAAGGAGAGCAGAATTGGGAACAAAGGCATCTACCCCTCAAAGCCCCAGGCATGACTCCGAGGTGCCGCAGCAGGTGGAGCAGGTATCTACCGGCGGGCGGGTCGAAGAGAGGGCACGGCCGTGCTTGCAGCAACAAGGAGGAGGTGGTCAGAAGGCGTAAGCGGACGCAGGTGTCCCTTCCTTTCGCCAACACCATCGTCCACCAAACCTAAGCTGCTTGTCAAGGCCCTTCCCAGGCAGTCCCCACTCTGCTGCTGCTATCTCATTCGCTACTGAGCTCTCGATGCTCACCTCTAGTCGGGCCATGCTGCCAGTCTCCCTTGCCTGCTCGTTAGGTTTTCCAACAAGCACCTTAATGCTTTCTCCCCAGCTCCCTTCATGATAGGGGGGAGCTTCCCGTAAACGTCCACAAAGCCACCTCCTTCTCCTTAAAACTCTCCTTTGCCGTGATGCCTACACAAAACTCGGCCACGAGTAGACCGCTGGTGTGCCAAGACCACAGCCCGCCATGCTAACTCCTCGTACTCCCTCATCTGGCTGCGGGCATCAGCTGTCTCAGGTCTTATGCTCAGAGTGTCAGCTCCTTGGGGCAGAGACCGTCGGTCTGTTCTGTGTCTGTACAGCACAAGGAGGTCCTGATCCGTGGCTGGGGCTCCTGGCCAGGACGGTAATATAAATAATATTTATTACTATTTAAGTCACATCAGCTACACTCTGACTCAGTGGACAGTGATGGTGGTAGGGATCCGGTTGTGCTTCCCTGGTCCTTGGCCACCTGGCCTAGGCAGAAGTTAGAGGGGCAGTGAGGCTACCCTAATTTCTGCTTCTGGTGCTCCACCATGCCCCTGCCTCACCCCTTCCCTCCCCCTTACACGGTGGTTTTCCCAGGGAGCAGCAGAACCACCTCTGCCAGGAGAGAGTTCCCTTCCACAAGGAGAATTCTCCACCAGCTTCCAGCCCTCAAAGGGACGAGCACAAGCCCACGATGCGTGTGGCCGCTCCGAGGTCCAAAGGGATTTAAATCCTAAGCCCCGCAGCTTCGATGGTTGTGATGGGAAGACGGCTCCAATTCCAACCGCGCGCTGTCTGAATTAGCCTTGAAGGTTTAATTAATAAATGGGGAATTATGCTGATTGTATCCAATACTTTAGGACGCGTGACGTTATCAAAATCCCATTATAAATGAAGGGAAGCATGACGAGGAAAATTAGCCACAGCATCTGAAACATCTCAATCCAAGTGATAACGCCGTTATTAGGGGTAATAATCAAACAGTGCTTTGGGAAGTGCAGCCTCCTCTGGGACGGGGCGTGGACCTCAGGCCCAGACTATCTGAGCTGAGAGCACATGGGGCCATGGCATCTGCGAAGTGACCCTCATAACCAAGGGCGGAGAATTCAACTTCTCTCCCAACTGAGATGGCTCTACTGGTCCCAGCTCGCAACGGCGGATGCATGAGCCAATTGGCCAAGATGTGAGCTCCCATGCACAGCCCTGTCAGTCCCTAGCATTCAAAACTCCTGAATCGAGCCTCCAAAAATCATGGTTATTGCCTTAAAAAAAAAAAAAAAAACCACAATATCTCAAAAGTAACACATGCTGGGTTCTGTTTATTTACCTTCTGGTGCCACAGCCTTTCGGGGCCATGTTTTCCAGCTTTTCTTTACAACCAGGAGGGCTAGGAACTGAACGGTGACCCTCCCAGAACCACCTGACTCCAGGAGCTGGAGCTTACTGGGAAAACACCCAAAATCGCAATCGTCGTGATCCAGTACAGGAGCCAGGGACACAAGGGCCCAATCTTCCCCTTGGAAGTCAGTGGGCGTGTTTCCAGTCTGTGTGATTTAGGTCAGGCCCGCTGCGCAACGTTATCGGGGGTAGGGTCCCCAGAATAATGGCAGAGGCGTGGGCTCAGCAAGCAGCAGGGCTGTGTCTATTTCTGGCTGGCAGAGGGCTCCTGCTGCTGGCACTGCTGTTCCCTTGGAGAATCCCGAGTGACCTTCCCTTCCCAGTTTTCTCCAGAGACGAGGGCTCTTCCCCTCCAGAGGCACTACCCCTCTCGGGGCTGCCTGTGGGAGTGCCACGGGACACCTACTCGCCCTCCTGCAGGGGAGCGAGCTCGCTGGCACTCAGCACCTCCCAGGATCAGCCTGGAGAGCTCCTTGCAATGGAGAAGAGCCAGACTGGGCTATAACGGATACAAAGGGGAGTCTAGTGAGGCTGCGGAACCTGGACAGACCCTGTCTCCCACTAGGGCTCTCCTTCTGTCACGGCACGTCCCCAGAGAGGAGTCCTTTGCCCAAAATGACCGAGGCTCAGTGGGATACGACGCTGGTGGGGAGGGGGGAAGAGGAGAGAAGAAGAGAAGGAGCAGGAGGCAGATTTCCCAGGCCCTTGCACAAGAAGGTGGGTGAGTGCTGCTGAGATAGCATCTGGCCATGCTAACAGACAGCGCTGCCAGGCCACCGTTTCCACAGGCACAATAATCCAGCTGTCATTCCCTTTTAAAACATAAAGACGGGGGCACTTGATGGCCCAAGGGGCTGAGAATGGGAATGGAGCCTCCCAGGCCCTGAAACGGAGCCCTAGGCAGCAGTGACCCAAAGCTGATGGCTGCCGCATGACCCCAGTGCGCAAGGCACTGTTTGGGTCTCAGTCCACTTCCAAGCTCAGGAGATGTGTTGGCCTCCCATTGGCTACCCCAACCAGCGCTAATTAGCTCACCCAGCAAGAGTCTTTTTGTCTTTTTCCTTTGGCTCAATTGTGCGTACAGCCCCTTGCGCAAAGAGGTCCGGATGCTACTGTAATACACCTAACAACAACGAGGCTAGGTTGCTGCTGGTATGTTGGGGGCTGATGTTCACAGAAAGCAAGCCCGTCATGGAGAAACTGGGCGTTTGTGACAGCTTCTCTCTAGTTACACCAGGGAAGGTCAGTGTGGTCCAGTGGATCAAATATACGACTGCCGGTCAAAAGATTGGGGTTCTAATCCTGACTCTCCCACTGTCTTACTATGTGACTTCAGGGAAGCCACCTCCCCGCTCTTTGCCTCAGTTTCCCCATCTGTAAAATGGGGAATAAACACTGACTTCTCTTGGCAAAGCACTTTGAAATCAATGAGCAAGAAGGCCTGGAGGAGTGTTTTGGTAGGTTTTGTTCTGGTGGAGTAGTAATAATATTGTCTGAAAGGCAGTAAGACCTAGGAAGTCTGACCCCACAAATAAATCACTGTTAGGACCTTGGGAGTGTCACGTCTTCGCTCTATGCCTCAGTTTCCCCAATCTGTAAAACAGGGACAATGACATTTTTGCAAAGGGCTTTGAAATCCTCAAGTGACAGGTGCAAGGTACAGCAAACACAGAGTATTAACTACTGCTCCTATTGCATTAGGGCAGCCAGCAATTACAGAGAGTCTCCTTTAAAGGACACGTGCTACAGAGAAATGATGCAGCAGACGGCCAGTGACCCTTCCTGCCAGTCGCTGCTCTTCTGTACAGTTTCTGGTGCCAGGAGGGGAAAAAAATCTGCAGCATCATCTCAGCACAAAGAATTAACAAATAAAATCCTTCGCTCATTAAATTACAGGCACTGTGCGGTAACTACAGCACTCCACCACTGCAGAGAGTGGCTCTGAACTGGTTAATACCAAGCAGCACAAGCTGGGGAGGCAGAAAGAATGGAGGGTTCTGAGGAGCTTTCCAAAGCAGTTCCCCCCACTCAAGCTCCCACGCCCCGAGGGATGAACGCAGCTGTCTGACTGGCAATAAAGATCCAGGATGTGTTGTGCCCACTCATCATAGGTGTCGCCAAGTCGTGCTGTTTGACCACCATGCACCAAGGAATCTGCCCGCAGAAACCTGGCTGCTGCTAGATGAGATGTTTGGGGCGAGGTCGGGGGTGGGGAGGAGTGGAGTGGAGTGCAGGCTGCCCGCCTATCTGCCCAGAGAGAACGAAGCTGCCAGAGAGCAGGGTACCAGACAGGCCCTTCTTAGAACAAGAGGGGTCAGAGCCTGGATGTGCTCGTGCCGTGCCATCACTGCCACCAACTTCTGGTGCTGCTGTAGGGTTATATGTCAGAGCCCACTGGAGCATGCGCCTCCCCCACACACACCCCACTGGGACACCCATCCCGGGACCCCCCTTCACACACCCAACTAGGCAACCCTTCCTTACCCTCTCCCCACACCTGCCTGGTACTCCTCCACCTCCACCACCAGGAAAACCACACACAACCCTGCAGTCTTGGCACCTCCCCTGAGCAGTGGGGCACTCACGCCCCACCCTACACCCCCCTCACTAGCAGCGTTGACGCCCACTGAATCTAGCAAAAGAAAAGAGGCAAAGTGAACAGCAGCTGGCACAGCCCCCCTGGGGAGAGAGGGCAACTATACCCACTCCAGAATTGGGAGCCTACCAAGCAGGGGAAAGACCTTTCAGCATAAACACCACAGGAGACCAAATCCTGGCCCAGTCCGGTCCCCTCTCCCTTACCCCTCCTGCTTTAACAAGAACACCACATCAGAACGGCCACCCTGGGTCAGACCAAGGGTCCATCTAGCCCAGTCTCCTGTCTTCTGACAGTGCCCAATGCCAGGTGCTTCAGAGGGAATGAACAGAACAGGGAAATAATGGAGTGATCCATCCCGTTATCCACTCCCAGCATCTGGCAGTCAGAGGTTCAGGGAGACACAGAGCGTGGGGTTGCATCCCAGCCCATCCTGGCTAATAGCCATTGCTAGACCTATCCTCCATGAACTGATCTAATTCTCTGTGCGCAGGAGTCCTGGCTGCCAGTTCCCTGCTCTTACCACTAGACTACACTCTCTTCCTCCGGCTGGGAATAGCGCCCAGGAGTCCTGGCTAGACCATCCTGCTGTAACAGGTTATAATGCTCATGCGCCAGCTCTGCCCAGTGCCTGCCTTTGGAGAGAACCCCGATTCCCCTTTGCTCTGGCTGGCCGGACCAGATCCTCTGGGGGTGCTAGGCTGGGCCGTCAGGCTGCAATCCCAGCCCATCTCTGCAAGCCCGTCCCGCCTGCACTAGGAGGAGACCCAGCCTTATCGTGGACAGGCAGCGCTAATGACTCAAGAGTAGGGAGTCGGTATCTCCCGCCTCATCTTGTAAGTGCTCCAGTGCTGTAATAGACAGAGAGCTCGGAGACTGACCTCCTCTCAGCAGCCGGGAAGGAGACAGAGACGCCTCTGCCAGCAATTCTTCCTAGGCACTGCCGGCAAGGGGGGAGAATGACGGGGGCGGGGGGGTGGTTAATGACCAGCGCCAAGCAGACTGTCAATCTGCTGCATCCCCTGGGATGTGAGAGATGGACCCTGCCCCCAATGACATTGGCGCGAATCCATCAGAGTCCCTGCACTGACACCGGCGTCTCCCAGATCCCCCCCAGGGCCCACTTTGGCCTGCTGGGCTCTCGCTTTCTTCCTGCTGCAAATCACACAGAGAAATGCCGTCCCTCAGCAATGGAGCTCGCTGTAACGGAGCGACCCCTCCGCAAACTGAGGCGCTGGCCTTAGCCTGTCCCACACCGGCGGCTGGCATATAGGGCTGGCACAATCTCGCCCGCCTTCATCTGCGCCCACTTCCTCCTGTCGCCTTTTTCTCATTCCTGCCCTTGTCCCACTCCCCAGCCTCTCTTTTCTGTCCCATTCTGGCCTGCTCTTGGCCCTGCTCCCAGCTGCATGCTCAGAGCAGCTCGTTCTCATCTTCTCCCCTGGCGCTGACACGCTCAGCACGCCCGGTACTGACACTTCACTTTGGCGCAGTGGGTTCATCCCATAACTGTGCACTCCCGGTGGGGGATGGGGTGTCCTTCCGCAGCAACACAGCAGATGGTGCCATTGGCCTAAGGGTCCCTCGGCTCTCGGCGAGCAGGGCTGGCCACACGCACCAACGGGGGATACACGGAGGGTCCCAGGGAAGGGGCTGCTTGGATCCAGGGTTTGGAAGTGGCCCATTGTAGGGTGACTGGGATCAAAGCGCTGGGGTGTTCGGAGCTGGCCCATCTTACCTGTGAAAGGACACCCCTGAATTCATCCCTTCCGCACACCACAAGCAGGCAGCCAGAAAGTTTGTTTGAGTGCCAGTCAAGCAGCGCTCTCCAGGGACCCTGCAGGCGGCAGATGCCCGCTGTGTAATCCCCCCCCCCCGCCACATGCGCTATTGGGATCATGGGCACTGTACAGCATGAGCACAGGTGTTCCAGATCCTCTCTGGGGCTTCAAGCCCAGCCCAGGGCGTTCGCATGGGACAGACAGGCCAGAGATCAGGTGGGAAATGTTCTTGTCTCACTTCCCTCCTTGGCTCACCAGCATCCCCTGGGATCCCTAGCCCCGGGTCTTGCCTGAGGGAAGCCCCTGAATTGTAGCCTTGAAACAATAGATACCAGCCCTACAGCATCACCTCTGCATATGTTTTGCTTTACCCTAACCAGTGCTCGGGAGCCTCCCCTGCCAGGACCAACCCGGGGATGGAGCCCCATCCTAGCTGGAATCTTGAAATTACCCCCAGGTCTCTCCTGCTCCACAGCAGCACCCAGAGACGAGGGTCCCTCCGCCAAGCCCACCGCGCACTAGGATCTCCAGCACCAGGGCTTCATTGGTAATGAAAGAGGGGCCGGGACTCAAGCAATTTTTATACTTTCATAACTGATGCAGCAAGCCCAGCGGCGCCGGGGCTCTGCCCTGCCAGTGCCCCACGTAGAGGTGCCCGGGTTCAAACCATGCACCGTGCAGCACCCCCCTGTGCAAACCAGGCTCCCCCCCAGAGTCAGCCCGCGGGCCCAGGAGCCCACCCCCTGCCCAGAGAGCAAACAAACAAACAAACAAACTTCAGCGAGCTCTTTCCCTGCGCCCCCAGCCCACCCAACTGCTCCAGAGGCGCAAAGCCAGGGGCGGGGAGCGGCTCGGAGCGGCGCTGCCGCAAAGCCACGAAACTCACCCGCCTGCTGGAGCGGAGCCGGTCCCCACCGCGCGCGCAGGACCAGGACCAGGGCGCACCGAGCCTGGGCTCCAGCAGCTCAAGCCCTAAATGCTGCAGTGAGCCGCGCTACCCACCAGCCCTCCGGGGCTCCCGTGCGGCGTAGGAGCGCAGCGCTCCCACCTCATTGGCTGAGGTGCTGCTCACTAGGCTAAAGCATCTGCATTAATTGAGAAGGGTCGGAGGAGGGCTGCCCCCCCCCCCACAGCTCCTCCCCACCACGGTGCGGCGGATCAGCCAGCCCCTCCCCTCCATCCCAACTCCTGCCCAAGTGTCCCCCGCCCCAGCTGGACTTTGCTGAGCTTTGCAGGGGGGGAGGCTGCGCGCAGCGGCCAGGCAGCTGCAGCGCCGCGGGAGGGCGGGCAGAGCAGAGAGCGCAGCGGGAGGAAAGGGGATTTACGCAGCAGTTCATTGCGCTGGCAGGAGCGGCGAGGAGGGGAAGGCAACTTCAGACGGAGCCAGGGCTCGCTCCAAGGTCAAGCTCTGAGGCTCGCTAGCCTGGCTCCCGGCCCTGCGCAGTCACGGGCTCCGAGCCAGGCGACACCCCCCCCCCCCCGCCGGCAGAGGCAAGGCTGGGGAGCCGAAACGCTACCCGGATCGAGGCCCCCTTGCAGGGATCTGGTTCCGCTCCGGAGTCGCAACCCCCCTCCCTTTGGAAGGCCCCTCTTTGGGGCTGGCGAGTTGTGGCTTCGGCTTCCCCTTGCCCGGACCCAGGCTGAGCTGCAATGCAGAGCCGGGGAGGAGGCGGGGGCCGCTGGAGGCCAGGGAGCACTGCCTAGCAGTGGGGCAGGACTCCTGGGTTCTTTCCCTGGCTGTGCCACTGGCCTGCCGGAAGAAGTTGGCCAAGTTGCTCCTCTGTGTATCAGCGTCTCACTCTGTGACATGGGGACAATAACACCTGTCCTGTCTCCCTGACGGGCTGGGGTGGGGGGATGGAAGGATGAGGCTTACTTCAGGAATGTCTGGAATGGGCTTTGAGATCCTCGGAGGGAGAGGGGACAAAACTCTATTACTCGGTATTAGTAAACTAGAGCCAGATGCCCTCTGCCCCTGTCTAGGGATTGTTCATGTAGCCGTTAAAGACCTCAATTTATACAGGAATGTAATATACCCTTGGATGAGTTGTCAGCTGTGGGCTTGAACCTGGGACATCTGTATCACTCCTGCTGGAGCTACTAAACCCAGCTCCCATAACTCAAAGCCTGTAGCTGCCTCATAAACCACTATACATGGAATTGATTCTCTCCCAGGGTTTGTAGCCATTAGAGGGAGACAGAGACACTCTGTTAGCACGGGTTACAGAACTATAATATTGCTGCCCCTCTGTGGCATCTACTTAGGCCTTGCAGGTCAGCTACCAATGGAGAGGAAATCAGTGACACAGAGTCTGAGTGTAACTTGTTTTAATTACATGTAAACACCCGTCCTGGAATGGAAGGAAGTCAAACAGCATGCAGACAATCCGTTTTTCCAGGAATCTCAGCCCAACACCCTTGCCGCATTCCCAGGGAGCAGTCCCAGAGTTGACTTGGGCTAGAGAGAATAAGGCAGAGAGCAATCTCTCCTGCTCCTTACAACAGCTCCCCTAAAGAAGGCCAGCAATCAAAACTAACATCAATACAGCATTTCTTCAAAGACTAAAAACTTGCTCCCATGCTAGGAAAAAGAACTTGTAAGATTATTTGTAACAGCGCCATCTGGTGGCTCCTGCTATGACAATGTAAGATACTTGACTCTACTCTAGCCCCTTTTACCAGAGGATCCTAAAACACTTTAGTACCAAAGTAAGCCTCCTCTCAACCCCCTGAGGGCAGAACAGAGGAGAATCTCTGTGTCTGATCAGCAGCTCTTCTCTCAGTAAAATATGCTCTCGTGACCCAGGGCCCAGTCCTGCAACCCCCCTGTTCCCGCATCACGTCCCAGGAATCTGCCCGCATGGTCCTCAATGCAGGATCAGAGCCTGGGACTTTATGTGAGCTAATGGCACTGCTGTCCCCAGCACGACTGCTTTGATGGGCAACAGAGGCTATACTGCGGCCACCTATCCTGCCATGCTTCTGCAAGCAGAACACCCTGTCAAACCAGTGGAAATTTTGCCTGCAAGATCCGTCCCCCGCTTGCAAAGTGTTTGGAGTTCCTTAAGAAACTACTTACTCGGGTATCTCAGAACATGGCAGTAATGCTACTGGATGCAGTAATACTTGGGCAAAATGACGGCACAGTACACTCAGTGGTGAGCTGGAGCCGGTTCGCACTGGTTCGCGGGAACGGTTGTTAAATTTAGAAGCTCTTTTAGAACCGGTTGTCCCGCGCCGGAGCAGGGAGCGGGTTGGATAGAGGGCAGGGGAGTTCGGGGGGGTGGTCTGGGGTGGGGGGGTGGATGGGGTCGGGGCGATCAGAGGGTGGGGAACAGGGGGATTGAATGGGGGCAAGGGTCCTGGGGGGGCAGTCAGGAAGGAGCAGGGGTTGGATGGGACGATGGGAGGCAGTCAGGGGCAGGGGTTCCAGGGGCAGTCAGGGGACAGAGAGAAGGGGTGGTTGGATGGGGCAGGGGTCCCGGGGGGCCATCAGGAATGAGAGGAGGGGTTGGATGGGGTGGCGGGGGACAGTCAGGGGACAGGGAAGGGGGGTGGATGGGGCAGGGGTCCTGGGGGGGAGGCGTCAAGGAACGCAGGGGGTTGGATGGGGCAGGAGTCCCGTGGGGCGGAGGTGGGCCACGGCCCCCTCGTGGGGTGAGGAGGGAAGCGGTTGATAAGATTTTGGCAGCTCATCACGGAGTACACTAGCAGGTAGCCTATCGAGGGATAGAGCCAAAGCTATGGTGCACATTCTCCTTCAGAAGCAGTTTCTAATCACGCTAGGTGAAATTTGCCCCTGTGCAGAGGGTCAGCGTGAAGCTAGGCACCACTTAAGTTCCACTAATGCCATTCAAGTGGCAGCTGGGCTTTGGGCTGGCTCTCTGCCGAGGGGAGAATTTCGCCCATTGTCTGGCAGTGACTTTCCCCATCAGAGCTATGGGGCGTCACAGCTAGACCTGGTCAGCCATGAAACTCGGATGAGAACTGGTTTAGAAATGGAAATTTTTGACTGAAAAACATCCATTTGGGGAGCAAATGTTCAGGTTTACATAAAAAAAAAATCAAGTTAAATTTTCTCCATTTTAAATTGATTCTCTCCCAGGGTTTGTCTGTCTTTTCCAAGGAACATTTCTAATGAAAATTCTGACCTTTGAATGTTGATTTTTGTCACAATTTTTCAGGGGGGTAAAAAAAGAAGAAGAATTTCCCCTCCAGCCTGATTGGACAGAAAGCTTTTGTGGGCATGAGGATGGGCACATTACATTATCCAGGGCATCCCCCAACTTATTCCTAATCAGACCTTTAACCCATCCCTGCCTTCATG
Source organism: Terrapene triunguis (assembly GCF_002925995.2). Taxonomy (NCBI): domain Eukaryota; kingdom Metazoa; phylum Chordata; order Testudines; family Emydidae; genus Terrapene; species Terrapene triunguis. The sequence continues at coordinate 1,469,571 of NW_020664542.1, read as the reverse complement.
GGTTTTGCTTAGTCCATATATATTATATCGGCAAACTATTCCAGCGATGTCTGATCTTTGTTTGTTTGTATTTTTAAAACAGTGTCGGGCTCATTACGATCCCTCTATCTCAGCGGTTCTCAAACTTCATTGCACCCTGACCCCCTTCTGACAACAAAAGTTACTACATGACCGCAGGACGGGGGACCGAAGCCCGAGTCCACTCCAGCCCCACTGGTGCAGGGCAGGCATATAACCTTAGCCCCCCTTCCCAGAGCTGAAGCACTCGGGCTTCAGCCCCGGGAAGTGGGGCTTGGGCTTTGGCTTCAGCCTCAGCCCTAGGCACCAGTGAGTCTAACACCAGCCTTGGTGACCCCACTTTGGGGTCCCGACCCACAGTTTGAGAACCCCTGCTCTATCTGTAAAGCCAAGTTCCTGCCTTGAAATCAACTCTACAGGCCTCAGGTGGAAAGAAATATTCTAATTAATAGAGATAAAGATCTAGACTGGGAGTCAGGAGATTCAGGCCCTATTCCCAGACTTTGTGTGAACTTGGGTTAGGCCCAGACCCTGATAGGTATATAGGCACCCAACTCCCTTTGAAATCAGTGGGAGTTAGACACCTAAGTACTTTTGAGGATCTGAGCCGTAGTCCCTTCCCAGCTCAATGCCTTAGTTTCCCCCCCTAAACAATTGGGCTAATGCTCCTTGTAAAGGGCTTTGAGATCAGTGGGTGAAGAGCTAAGTACCATGATTATTTCTATAACTTAGAACATCATGGCTTTAAAGTCCAATACCTCACCAGCTTCCTCCCTGAGCTAGAAGCCAGGGAGGTGTCTCATGGGCAAGGAAGACCCCAGCTTCTCGCCGCTTGGAAATAGCTTCTGCTTCTGGCCTCGAGAGGTCACGTGGGATCAGACATTAGACTTGTCACTGGGATGGAATGGGAGATTGTCCCTCTTGGGCCTCGGCTCAGTGTAATCTCGGAAAGAGGGGAAATTTCACATTTGGGGGAGAAATAAACTTTTCTGCCTGGCATGGGAGGAAGTTGATTTAACAAAGCAAAATGGCAGCTGTTTGGAGTGGGAAGCATGCAGGCAAAGAGGTCCCATATTCATATGATCACCCCCTCTTACAGATCCATATAGACAGCCCCTTTATCCCAAAGGATATCAAAATGCTTTCCAAATGCAGCCAGCTCTGGGGTGGAAGGCAGCAGCCAGACAGCCCCAGCCTGGGGAGGAGGACAAATGTGGGCCGAGGGTACTAGGTGCTAGCATAGGCGTG
>NW_020664542.1:1461825-1467905 GCF_002925995.2 Terrapene triunguis | reverse complement strand
GAGGGGGGAAGTCAGGGGGCGGGAAGTAGGAGGGAGTGAATGGGGGCGGGACTAGGGCAGGGTGGGGGCGGGGCTAGGGCGGGGCTTCCTGGGTGCACACCCTAATGAAATGGGCTGTGCACGCCTAGGGGTGCTAGCCAGAAGCTGCCCTGGAATTTTTCATGTCTAGCAGAGCAGGGAGGACATTGGGTTTGTAAAGGCTACTCTGAAAGACGCACACAGAGTAAAGTGAATAAGCATCAATGGCCGAGAACCTCAGCTGGGGTAAATCAACCTAGTTCCATGGGTGTGTGTGACGGGGGGGGGGGGGGGGGGGGGGGGGGGGGTGAGCGAGCTAACCCTGATAGAAGTCACACCCTTTATCCCAAGGGGTGTAGGGATTTCTGAGCTGGGGCTTGTCCCTCACTAAGGGATAGCCTGATGCCTCCGGTCGGGCTGCAGCCCATTGATTTAGCAGAGCTAATGTACTGATACCTTCCTGCATCTGCGCAAACCAGGCCAGTCACCATGGCAGGTTTCTCCAGTGGCCTACTCCCAAGCCTCTTGCTCCCAAGCGGAGAGGGGTAGAAAATCCATTTCATGACGGATTTCGAGCTTTAAAACATTGGCTGCATTTCGAATCAGAACAAAGCCCCCAATGTTCCAAATTTGATACGGAAGATCATTATAAAAAACAATTCATTTTGGATCAGCTGACATGTTTTTCTTTGATTTTGACTTTTTAAAAATTCTATCTTCTACTAGAACAATGCAATATATAAACTCTAAATAAAAATAATTCAAAACAAAAAGTCAAAAGGGTTCATTCTGAAATGTCCAAATGGTATTGTCGGGACTCACCCCCACCCCCAGTTTTTCTCCAAAATGAAGATTTGGTGAAACTGACACGAGTTCCCAAGGCATTTCGATACCAACAGAACTGCATTGTCCAATAGAAAACTGTTCAGTCCAGTTTTTCTTAGCTCTGTGGCTGGCAGAAGGCTGCACCTGCCACCTCTGGCTTGCAAATGATGGGTGAGTGGCAGGTCAGCAATGCAGCCAGGGCTCACCCTGACAAATACTGGCAGCCTGCTTCAGTTCTGGCTGCCTTCTCTCCACAATGATTTGTCCTTGCTTGATCAGAATCTCAGCAGCTGGACTTACCTTTCCCTTCACTCTAGCACAGGGGTAGGCAACCTATGGCACACGTGCCGAAGGCAGCACGCGAGCTGATTTTCAGTGGCACTCACACCGCCCAGGTCCTGGCCACCGGTCCGGGGGGCTCTGCATTTTAATTTAATTTTAAATGAAGCATCTTAAACATTTTAAAAACCTTATTTACTTTACATACAACAATAGTTTAGTTATATATTATAGACTTATAGAAAGAGCCCTTCTAAAAATGTTAAAATGTATTACTGGCACGCGAAACCTTAAATTAGAGTGAATAAATGAAAACTCAGCACACCACTTCTGAAAGGTTGCCGACCCCTGCTCTAGCACTCTGCTCTGGTTTTACAGCCCACATGCCACTCCCCACTGCCCTCCCTCCCCTCCCCCCGCTAAATCAGAAAGTCTCCTACTTCTTGTTTAAGTCAAATGTCCTTCATACTCTTTATCTGCCCAGTCTTTGCAACAAACTCATGGGCATGTGAACAGATACTATGGGAGCAGCTAATTCACATGCACACAATCAGTCTCTTATGCTGCAAAAACACAAGCCTCCAGCACTCAGGCGAGAGCAGATTTGCCATCCAGGGCTGGTACCATTACATCTTACCCTCAGGGAGGCTCCAGTGACTAGAGAGTGAAGGAAATACAGACACTCAAGCAAGGTCCGATTCCACCCAGCAGGCAGCAGTGTCTCTCTCTCCAACACACACACGGTCAGTGTGACTATTATGGCCTGGGAAGTGTCCACCAGACAATCTATATATTCAAATGTCATCCACACTAAAGTTTGGGATCCCCTCTCCCTTGCATATTGGTGAGAGAACACGTCCCTGGGTGGGTCATGGATGGGGCTTTCTGAACTACAGAACATAAGCGTGGGCTTTAGAGAGAGACAGAGAGACACGGGGTTACACTTAGACCGGCTAAGGGCTCTCACTGAGATCAAGGTGCAGCAGATTTATCACCAACTCAAATAGCACCATAGAAAGAGCAAATACTGTGAAAGTCTGAATTTCTAATTAATGGCCCTTAATAGGGGAATATGAATCCTTTTTATAATGCAGCCAACTAATCTCCCAGCAATAGCAAGCTAGTTCAAACAGGCATCTCTTGGCCTCAGCTTCTTCCATACGCTCATGAGAAATAAGGTTAGAAAATGTCACGCTGCCTTGTTTTAGGCTGTTAAGAGATTCTGTACTGCACTCAGTGTTGCTGTGAAATACAGTGCACTGCTGGCATTCGTTTGGATGGTCTCTTCATTCCTGAGAGTGCATATGTGACAATGGCAAAGTATGGGCCACCCACATCTCCCTCAAATGGCTGGTGCACTGGAGGATAACAGCCTCCTACTGCTATCCAGTAATGAAACTGCTCTTTTAGCTCAAGTGGCAGACCTTAAACAAGTGCCTAACTTTAAGCATTTCAGTGGGATTACTTTCGTGCTTAAAGTCAGGCACATATTGTTGGATCAGTCTTGGTGACTAGTAACAGCCAAAGCAACTGTTTGCGGGCTCGCCATCCGTTAGAAGTTACCCAGCCAAATGATACAGTGAATTCATCTGAATAATAAATAGAGTCACAGAAATAAAGCTTGATTTTCCTGGGAGATAAAAGGACAGCAGGCTGATGGAGCATTATGCCCGGGGAATAATATTCAATTCACTCTACTCCATGGCAGTCTTTGTTGTGATGCCGGGCTGGGTTTTGTGTCACAAGAGAACAGGATTCGAGGTCCCAATCCAGCAAAGCATTTAAGTATCCCCGCTAATATTTCAGCACTATAGCCTGGACAGCTTTGAGCCACCGCAGGGCAAAACTGGAGTAACTCCACTGATGTCAGTGTCGTTACCGCAGTGTAAACGAGAGAAGAACTGAAGCCGCAGGGAATAACATTCATTCCGTTTCTGACCCCGGCGCAAACCCACTGACTTTGCCGGAGTGGCCCTGAGGTAAATGACAATAGAGTTTAACCCAGAGCCTTCAACAAAGCTCTCAGCCCAGCCTGTAAGAGCTGCCATGTAGCATCAGCCTACGTCCTGACTGTATCCAGGGCTGGATAGAGGAGGGGGACAGCACCCGGGGGGTACAGCACCCAAGCAGCAGCCACTGCAGTTTGATCTCAGTGTCGTCTGAGTGCCCAGCCCAGAGACCCCTGTCCAGCACCTAGGATCCAGGTCACAGCTCCCATCGGTGCAGAGTGGCTGGTGTCTCTGGGAGAGATGAACAGGGGCTTCCACATGCTGGAACTTAAGTGAGAGAAAATCTCCACCCCAGCCTCTTTTGAAATCTGGCCCCGGGCACTCAGCTATAACAGGGATCAGGGACATACAAGAACCAGGCTAGATGGATGAATGGCTGGAGAGCCAAGGGAAGAGAGAGAATCTCATTTTCAGAGAACGTTCTCCGTTGTGTGCCCTAATAAACACGGGCGTCTTTGAAATGTTAATTGAATTAATATATTTTGTAGTGACTTGTTACAAACCGCTTGGCCTTCGGGTTTTCTTAATGTCAATTAAATGAGCGGCTCAGCCAGGTTCTGCAGTCCTATTTATTGTTTTATGAACTAACGGGACTGTCAAAGGACTGCAGTAAAAAGGAAGGGTTTTACAGCTGTATTCAATTACAACGAGCGCAGCCCCTCTCTCCGAAGGCCTTTTTCACCCCAGACTCCAGGCGGGTTTGTAATGGCTCGGGCCCCGTTCTGGGCCTAGAAAACTCACCACATCCATGGGAAAACAAGCATGATCTTTCCCACGCTCAATGACTGCAGTGCTAAGGAGCTGCTAACATCTCTTCACCAGGGTGCAATAGGGGGTCATAGATTAACCCTTCCGAGCTCACTCCATTAGCTGCACTAGGCTGCCAGGGCACAGGGGGCTCGGCCCCTAGTCTCCTCCAACCACGCACCCTCTCCGGGGTGCCTAATACAGCCATAGCCACTAGCTCCCCCCCCCCCAGTTCTGTTCAGTGCTCAAAGCACCAGGGTGAAAGGGGCTCCCTGACCCCACTCCCCACCCAGGGCTGGACAGAGGAGGGGGACAGCACCCGGGGGGTACAGCACCCAAGCTGCAGCCACTGCAGTTTGATCTTGGGGTTGTCTGAGTGCCCGGCCCAGAGACCCCCGTCCAGCACCTAGGATCCAGGTCACAGCTCCCATCGGTGCAGAGTGGCTGGCGTCTCTGGGAGAGATGAACAGGGGCTTCCACGTGCTCCCAGCCCCATCGCCATAGGCCCAGCTCAGCCCACATCATTTGCCATCTCTCCTCCGCCCCCTACACGAGCAGCAAGCTTGGCTCCTGTCTGGCCACAGCTATGCAGCTGTTTAGCAATCCCACCCCACTTCCCCAATGCACCCGGCTCCAGCAGGCTCCCATGAGCAGGGGATCTCCAAACACTGGTGCAGAGGACACAGGTTTCCTCAGAACATGCACATGTAAAGCACACACGTCTCAGCTCCATGGACGCTTTGATATAGAGTAGGCAAGTGAAGCTGGTACCACGCTGCAAGAACCCATAGAATAGGGACAGAGCAACACAGACACCCCCTCCCCCTTGGCTTTCACTAGTGTTGCATTCAGCCCTTAATGAGACTTGAATTACTGCAGTCTTGGGGCAGCCTGAGCTGTGGCACAGACCCAGCGCCATCCAGCTAACAGTGAACTACAGCACCAGAACCCCGGCCAGCACCTGCATTAGGGCTGAGCCGTCTGGGGTCAGGGAGCGACAGCCTGTTCCAGACAGAGTCTGAGGGGGCTGATTCATTGCCCTCCATGCACCGTCCTTGCAGACAGCCAGGGTGGATGTCTGCCCTGGCTGTAATAAAACGGGTGCTGGCCCGTTATTGAAATTGAAACACAGATTCATTACTCCCTTTGCTGTTGCTGCAGCGGAGCCAAGGGACTTTTCCGCTGCCCAACTGAGGTTGCTTCAGTTCAAGCCAACGCGATAAACAACCCTGATCTAGCCACCAGGCAGAGGGAGACAGGGCTGGTTTTTTCCCCGTGCGGCCTGGAGCGAAAGGACTTAGCTGTCCCCAGTCTTCCACTGCCCTGCGCTTTAGAACTGTTCTTAGTTCTGCAACAGACACTTAACTCAGCTTTCCCAAACAGGAAGTCAGAGAACTGGCTTTGTCTTTGGGTGAGACGAGGACCCACTTGTGTTCATGCCACTATCACAAGGGAAGGGGTGATAATATTTTATAGCAGCTCCCAATATTCCTTCAGCGCATTCACATCCAGACACTGGATTCAGCTGGGCTTCTTGCCTTCTATTACTTCCAACTGATATGATGCACTGTTAAACCGGTGCCATGTTCCTCCCCAGAGGTAGCTGCATTTCAGCAGTCCCCGCCTGGTGCTTGTCCATGACCTTGCCAAGTGTTTTGGCAACATGCCGACTGAACAGGGCTCTGGGACAGAGGATGAGCTGATATTGTACCTGACCACTCAGGGAGTCCCTGCGGGTGTAGAGCTGTCCGGAATTCCTTCCCATGACGGCACAGTCCAGACCCAGATGTAGGGAGAGCTTGTGCAGTGACACTGGTCAACACAGGCTGTGTGTGTCAGGCTGGGAGCTGGAGAGACAGAATGATGCACAGAGTGTCTGTAACCAGCAGCCTCAGTGAAGAATCCCTGGCTGGGCTGTAATGGAATGACAGTCCCGTCACAGACACACCACAGCCAGCGTTGGAACAGCCAGACCCAGAAAGGAGCCTTGCTAGCAGGCTAGGTTTAGCATCAGCTTGGAGCAAGCCCTACAGACACTTCCACTCCTTAGGCCCCATTGGCTCCCGCCCAGGGCCGATGCAACCATTTAGGCGACGCTAGGATTTGGTGGGCGCCATTTTCTTCGGCAGCGACCATGGCGGCCGGATCTTCGGCCGCCCTGGTCACCGTCAGCATTTAGGCGGAGGGAGCTGGGGCAGTGGA
>NW_020664542.1:1411436-1461725 GCF_002925995.2 Terrapene triunguis | reverse complement strand
GGGCTCGGGGACGGGGGGGGCGCAAGGTGGAAGTTTTGCCTAGGGCGCGAAACATCCTTCCACCCGCCCTGCTCCCGCCCCATAAATGCTGATACCCATCTGGCCACAAGGAATTCCCTGGGGCTGGCTGAAAGAGGGGGGTGAATCCTGGAGGTACAGAGCCTAACACCTAAATACCCCTGAGGAACTGGGCCAAAGTCTTCATTGCAGAATTATGAAAGTGGAGGGCAGCCCGGTACAGGGGTCTCCACACCTACCCTGGTCCCTGGACCATTCGTACTCATTCAGCCTCCCCTCCCCCGCCCAGGGAGTTAGCCCATACTTAACACGTTACTTGGCCTGATTTTCCCCAAGTGCCGAGTGCCCCCCAGCTCCTAGCAAAACGGGGGCCAGTTGAAATGGCTAGTGCAGTCTCAGTCTAGTCTCTAATTCTGGCTGTTTCTCCATCCGTGTACAACGGGAGAACAGTCCCTCTAGTCTATGGTCCAATTTGAAACTGCAACAGACGTACACCAGGCCCCATCCCCTCCAGCTGCTGTAGATCTGCTTAGCAGCCGGCTATGGGCACATGCCTTAGGCACTTCTGAAAATCTCACCTGGCACCCACGGTAACTTACTGGATTTAGAGTCCTATGAAGATGAGACCTTTGCAGCTTCAACATCACACGCCAGACTGTAGGTGGTGCTAAAGACAAAGGGCCAAATCCTCAGCTGGAGTAAATCAGCATGGCTCTATCATTGTCACTGAGGCTGTGTCAACTCAGGATCTGGCCCAATGGTTTTTTCTACACCAGTTGCCACTTGCCACATGGCCTGTGATCAGCTGCTGCCGGGACCTTTCCTCCTCCATGTGCATCAGCTGCGCTTTAAGGCAAACCGAGCCCAGCTACAAGCCTCTTCCTTTTTGATCTGGTTACAGTTTCTGTCTGCCTTGCTCAGGGACTCCAAACCAAACACACCGAGCTGTTCTTTCTGCATGTGACACGTCGTGGGCCTGAGCGCTCTCCCATTTGAATCAGTGGAAAGTCTCAGCTGAGCTGGATCAGAACCCCAGCCCTTCAGAAGACTTACCACCTGGCAATGCCACTGTCTTGGTTAAATCCTACCATGCTAAGGCAGTTCTCACTGCCCAGACACTTGCTTAAGTTAATCTTCCCACTGCCAGGCAAAGACATTTTCCAGCAAATCCCTTAGGGCCGACTGGACCATGGACAGATTGGGAATGAATTTTGCCATCTGGCTGGATCACCCTGGATCTGGTCTCCATTGTGGAGTGGCCATTCCAGCCACTGTTTCCATCAGACCTGACTCGGCAGTTACATCATTGCTGCTCAGCCTTGTGCAGAGCAGAGGACATGCCCGAAGCTCTGAGCTCTCCAGTGGAAGGGACTGTGTGGGGTATTTCCTTTTTCAGCTGACGCAGGCTCTGTTCCACCCCGTGCTGGGATGAGAGAGAGAGTGTCAAGGTTCATCAAAGGAACCCTTAACTTAGGGGAAAGATCCCAGGGCTGGGAGCCAGGAGTTGGAGTTGAAAAGCCCAGCTCTTCTGTTCACTGCTGCTTTTATCTCTGCGCATGGCACAGCCCATATTACTGAGCCAGACCTCAGACCCCCATATCCGCTTCGCCTCCTGTTTTACAAATACATTAATGGAAGGGTTACATACAGTCACTTCAGGGCGAGTATGGAACAGTCCCTGTCTCATCTACTCAGCCAGTGGGCCTCTGGGGACTAACCAGCTATGGGTTGGCTAACCTAGCTGTCGCTGATGCCTGGACCATACTCGCTCCCAGAACCCAAGAACACAGATCTACAAAACCTACCGCTGTCTAGCAAACCATTGTGTCCCCCACTGGCAAAGCACCCATCACAAACTGCTCTAGTGGCTAGCACAGAGAGTGCCTAGCAGCTGCTCTTTGAGCCCCAGGAGCAGAGCTCTGTGCTTGAGACGGGAAGGACCAGCGTTCAAATCCTGCCGCTGAACTATGCCAATGGCATGATATAAAACAAAATCCACATTGCTCACACTGATTGCTTGTCACGCACTGGCAGGTTTGACCGTTAAGGGTATGGCAAGGCCTAAGCACCACCTGAGGCTTCAAAATAACACTTAAATAGTGCCTCGTTCTTGTGCCGCATGGGAGTGAATGTTACGCGCTGCGTCCCTTTCAGAGAGCTTCTTGGAGACCAGCTTTGGACTTGTGTCTAGAGGCAACCTTGCAAAGGCAAAGCAAATGGGCTTTGTGGCCTGATCTGTTTCTTTAGGACGACTCACAAAGCCTGGGTGGTTGGTTTTGTTATTTTTACTTTAGAAGTTCAGGCCTTGCCTGTCCGGTTTTTCGGGGAAGACTCTACGGCTGACTGGAGAACTGCTAGAACGATGACACCCCAGTGACAGCTGCCAAACTGAGATGTGAGGGGATTTCTATTAAAATATTTTAAAGCTCTTGGTTTGTTAATGCTCATTTAACTCCAATGTTTAATAAACACTTGGGAAAAATCCTCTTTGCTAAACATTCACCATTCTCTGTCAGTGGCACAGAGCAGTCTAGTTTCCTGAGGGTTGTAATACTTTGGTCTCATTTTGGTTGCTACAAGGTGATCTTTGATATGCAGGAGGTCAGACTAGCTGATCTGGTGGTGGTCCCTTCTGACCTTAAATTCTATGACTAAGTTCTACAGGTCCCAAGGTGCACCCAATGCACTGAGCTCTTCTGAAAACTCTGCCACTTCATGTCTACACTGGAGCTGGAGATGTAATTTCCAGTGCAGGTTGATGTACCTGCACTGCTTTGATTAGATATGTCCACCTCCACCTCCAGCGTAGATGAACCTTAGCCAGGTGCCTAAACAGGAGCTGAGGTCTTTACAAAATCTGTCTTTTAGGGGTGTGAGTGGGAGTTTAGCAGGGCCTAGACCTGGTGCTGGGGGCCCATTGAACAGCAGTGAATTTTACCACATTAGTAATGTCACCAGCACCAACCATTAAAAACAAAACAAACAAAAAAATCCCACATACCACACCATGAGTCAGGCATCTCAGAATCATGAGATCAGCTTTTAAAAATCTCAGGATTTTAAAGTCATCCCTGTTGGTTTCTGGTTTTGTCTGTTTGTTTTGTTTTGTTTTTGCATTCTGCTTTCTGAGCCTTTAGGTCACATTTTACAGTTTTGTCTGCAATCCCAAAGGCTGGACATTTGCTTTTCTGAGCTTTTGACTCAGTCACCTGACTCCAGGAGCTGGGACTTTAGGAAAAAAACACAAAGTAAATTGAGATTCCCTAGTTGGCAACACCATATCAGACGTTGGGCTTTGGATGCTAAGGTATTACAAGGCACATGGGAGCTGCAGCAGAGCACGAGCGGTCTTCCACAAGTCCCCTTTAATAGGTTGTATGTGCTTTAGGATCAATGTTTTACTACTGAAGGTCTCCTTCTAAAAAGCATGCTCTAGTCTAGCTCGACCACAAGCTGTGGGCTGGATGCAGGAACCCTTGGGGGAGGGGGTTCTTAGGCCAGTGCATAAGGATCCCTTCTGGCCTTCAGCCTCTAGCAATCTATGAACGTTTGTTTCACGTCACCAAGCCCGAGAGTCTGGACAGGGAAGAAATGACCAAGGAGGACTTAAGCTGTGATATTAAAGCAAGGACACTTGACCACAAGGCAAGGACATTTCATAACTTAGCAGCACTGGGGCACGCTGTTGTTTGAACAGCACTTTCCATCCCTTGCAAAGAATCACTGGGAAGGTTGAAACAGGGGGCTTAGAAGTTGGGCTGTTTCCAAATGCGCGTGGCTAGGGAGCCATCTGCTGGCAGAACGTTGCAGCATGTCCTAGCTTGCACAGACACGGGGCACTTGGTGTGGAGTTCAAATGTGGGATCCTCGAAAGCTTGTCTCTGTCACCAACAAAAGTTGGTCCAATACAGGATAAAGACGCAGGAGGTGCTGCGGAGTTCTTCTCTCTCTCCTTGCAGACCACCAAACATCAGTCCAGCCCCAAGGCTTTGTTATCACTGCCTCTTGGGCTTCACAGCCTGCAGCTTCCCCCTGGCTCAGGACTGCCCACCTCTGGCCCCAGGCACCCCCAGCCTCCCTCCTGGACCAGAACCCTCTGGCTCCAGGCCTCCTACTGCCGTTAGCCCAAGAGCAGAAACTCCCAGCTATCTCCCTCCCTCCTAGGTTGCTTCCCTGGCCTCCTTCTCACTGCCCTGTGCCCTTCCTTTCTGAAGACCCAGCTCCTCCCCAGCTGGGGTTGGTCACCAATTGTGCCCTGCACCCCTCCAGGTGGCCTAACTGGGCTATTAACTCCTGGTTAACCAGTGTGGGGTTTATACAGGAGGCTGGCTGAGCTCTCCTGATTTCAGGGGCTGGTTGGGAAGTGAAGGAAGAAGCACAGTGGAGACATGTCATTCCTTCTGGGGCTGGAGGGACTGGATCCCTCTGGGGAGCGGCACTAGGGCAAGGGGCTTCCCCCTGCTAGGCTGCTGGTTTGCATACATGCTGGGTCAGGAGCCCCTGAACGCTGCCCCATCAGGAGGTGATTCAGCGGCCAGGGGAAATGTGGGCTGTTAATACAGCGCGAGTTCCAGGGCTGCCCAGAGGATTCAGGGGGCCTGGGGCAAAGCGGGGTAGCTGCGGCACTTGTACTCACCCGGCGGCGGTCCGGGTCTTCAGTGGCATTTCAGCGGTGGCGGGGGGGCCCTTCAGTCGCTCCACGTCTTCGGCAGCACTGAAGGGCCCCCCGCCGCTGAAATGCCACTGAAGACCCGGACCACCACCGGGCCAGGGCTCGTGGGGCCCCTGCGGGGCCCGAGGCCTGGGACAAATTGCCCCACTTGCTCCCCCCCTCTGGGTGGCCCTGGCGAGTTCCCAACTCAAAGGGAGCTGTGCTGCAGTGCAGCCCGGGCGCAGCATCCGGCAGGGAGCAGCAAGGCACACAGGAGCTGAATGCTACTGGCCTTTGCGGTGGGTGGGCAGCGGCTCTTTGTGGGGAAGTTACCACCGTGTGGCTGCATGCGTGAGTGTGTGTGTGTGTGCACCTGTGGGCGGATGAGTGTGTGTGAATCTTGGGCAGAGCTGGCATCGGGAGGGCAGGATGGCAGCGCTGGCCGGAGCTGGCTGGCCTGTAGGAAGTAGCGGAACATGCACCTCCACCCATACACGCTCTGCCCTCCCGCAGCGATAGCCCTCACGCCTGACCCATGTGCCTGCTGCTAGGGGTGACCCAGGCGTTTGGCAGCCATGCCTGGGCACTGCCCGAAAAGGTGCCCATTGTGACCCCGGCCTGCTATGAAATGTGCTCAGAGCCACCAACTCTGTTCCCCAGAGGTCAGTGTGTGGCTGTCCCGTGGCAACAGCATCCATGGCAACAACCATCACCATCAGCCCTCTGAGCCACCCCCAGGACCGGCTCCAGGGTTTTTGCCGCCCCAAGCGGCGGGGGAAAAAAGAAGAAGCTGCGATCGCAATTGCGATCGGCAGCACTCCAGCGGTAGCTCCACTGCTCCGCTTTCTTCTTCGGTGGGAATTCAGCGGCAGGTGCTTCCCTCCGAAAGGGACCCGCTACCGAATTGCCGCCGAACAGCCCGACATGCCGCCCCTACCCCTTGGCCGCCCCAAGCACCTGCTTGCTGGGCTGGTGCCTGGAGCCGGCCCTGGCCACCACCCACAGAGCTGGACCCGGGACGGCCAGGAGCACTGGGGCACAGGAGTGCCTGGGAAAGCAGGACCCCCTCTTCCCACGGCCAGTCAGCCCTGCCCGACCTCCCCCTGGCTCTGGGCTCGGCTGGTCACCTCGCCTGGCAGCTTGTCACTGCTCCTGGAAACGCAACCCCCATTGACAGCCCGGTCAGATCTCTGGAGGCAGGAGACAAAGAGCTGAGGCAGAGCGCGCTCCCCAGAGAATGGAGCGGGATCGATGGGGAGAGAGAAATGCCCATAAATGGTTTTATCGGCAGAGCGCTCACTCATGGCGCATGCGGACAATGGGGCATGTCAGGCTGATGCCAGCTCGTGGTAGATCTAGGACTGCTCCCCGTCACATCCACATGCTGCCATTCAAACCCTGGATTCCTCCCCCCTGGCTCCGGGCAGTCAGTGTCCAGAGCTTGGCACTCTAGCTCGGGGCCGGACTGTCGCTCATGCAAGCCGGGGTGAAATCTGAGTCACTTGGCCTGCTGCGGTCTCAGAGTTTGGCCAAGGCCTGGCAGTGCCAGTGGGACCGGAGCAGGTACAGCAGCTTGGCATGGCTGTGCAAGAAACTTTGCAGCCCCTGGAGTTGGGCGAGAACTGAAGCATTCTGAGGGGCTGTGCGACAGGCAGGCCACCTGGGACAGTGCCCAGCACCAGAGAGCTGGACCCACAGGGCCGGATTGCACCTCCGGGGTACATCCGCTTGGGGCAGGAGATGGGAAAGCTAGGAGGGCGGGTGCCAGTGTAGTGGCACAAACTGCTCCCCGGCAGAAGTTCCTATCTAGGTTGTACTGATGGGGGCTGGGTCTGCGGGACACCCGGGTAGAGGCAGGGGGGTCTGCGGGACACTGGGATGGGGCCGAGTCTGCGGGACACAGGGATAAGGGCTGGGGTCTGCGGGACACCTGGTTGGGGCCAGGTCTGCGGTACACTGGGATAGAGGCTGAGGGGTCTGCGGTACACTGGGATGGGGTCTGGGGTCTGCGGGACACTGGGATGGGGTCTGTGGGACACCAGGATAGGGGCAGAGGGGGTCTGCGGGACACCGGGGTGAGGGCGGGGGGGGGGGGTCTGCGGGACACCGGGGTGAGGGCTGGCTTTGTGTGATGATGGGTCCTTGGGCTCCCTGAGCTCAGCAAGTGCCTGGAAAGACCCTGCACCTTTGCACTTGGCTCACAAGGCTCTGTGCCTGGGACACAGAGGCCCCAGCCCTGAGTCACCACTGGGTGTCCAGCCCTGGGTGTCCCTAGAGAGCAGTGCCACTGGCTATAGTGAGGCGGTGCCTTGCAGTTCCGGCACATTGCTCCATGGTGTGATAAATGAAGCGGGGGAGGGGGGTAGCTTCCTTTTATGGACCCCCAGCCAGCCAGTTAGCTATAAAATCCCTCTTAGTAGCTGTTCTCTACTTGCTTCACCTGTAAAGGGTTAAAAAGTCTCATTGCTATACATAGGTAAAAGTGAGTGGGCACCTGGCCAAAAGAGCCAATGGGAAGGCTAGAACTTTTTAAAATTGAAAAAACCCCACCCCATCTGTGGGGGTTCTACCAGCTCATTTAAAACCCCAGATATGTAAGTGGCTCAGGAAAGGGCTAGGAAGACGCAATTAAGTTCATCCCTTTTATTTCTTTATGGCTTGTGGACTCCTCCATGCTAATCCCAGGTGCTTTTGTTTTGCTTGTAACCTTTAAGCAGGACCTCAAGAAAGCTACTCTTGGTGCTTAATACTTGTAGTTGCTCTTTTAAAATCTAGCAATAACCTGAGTTCCCAGGTGTATTTTCTTCTTTTTTAAAAAATAAAATAAAATTTACCTTTTTTAAGAACAGGATTGAATTTCTGTGTCTTAAGAGGTTGTGCACATGTTTTTTATTTAGCTGGTAGCAACAACTAATTTCTTTTTTTTTCTTTTCCTTTCTCAGCTCTTCCCTGAAGGGGATGGGAGGGGGCAAGGGCTTGAGGGTACCCCACAGGGAGGAATTCCCAAGTGCGCCTTCCTGGGCTCTCAAAGGGGTTCTACACTTGGGTGGGGGCAGCATCTACCCATCCAAGGTCAGAGAGAAGCTGTAACCTTGGGAGTTTAATACAAGCCTGGAGTGGCCAGTATTCATTTTTAAAGTCCTTGCAGGCCCCGCCTTCTGCACTCCATGTGCCAGAGTGGGGAATCAGCCTTGACACATGGGCTCCTCCCTGACCCTGTTCTCTCCTCCATCACCTCCCTTGGAGGTTGCCTCTGCCTTCGGCAGCGTTGCACCGGTGGTGCCATTGGCACAGTGGTAGCTGCTCAGCGGCCCGCAGAGAGTTTTGCTGGAAGGGCCTGGCACTAGGGGTTTGCAAGGAGAACAGTGGCGGCAGCCGGCAGAGGGACAAGGGAGCAGAAGGCGGAGCAGAGAAAAGAGAGTCCAGCTGGGAAACGGGGAGGCGACTTTGCAATCGCATACCAATGCATGGCTGCTACGGTGGGCGACAGAGAGCCAGCTGAATGGATACACAGGCAGCCGCAAGACGTAAACCACCCCTTGGTTTAGATGCAGTGTGAAGCCCTGTACTCCCGAGGGCAGCTGTGTTCGAAGCCAATCTGCATTGGCTGTGAGCTGCGGATTTTAGGCTACAAAGTCTGGTTCACCTGCGTCCCTCTGTGAAGGCTGTAGGGGGCGCTGCCTCTCCAACTCCCTCCCCTGGGCATGGGGGAGCTTGGCCCAGCAGATGCTGTTATGAGCGGCTGTCTCTTGTATGGTTACCGCCCTTGTTACTGTAGGAGCTGCGCAGATCACAATCTTTACTGCATTTATCCTCACATACGCCTGGGAGGCAAGGTGATGCTATTAGCCCCATTGTACAGCAGGGGGAAACTGAGGCACAGATAGGCTAAATGACTTGTCCAAGGTCACACGGGGAGTCTGTGACAGAGCAGGGACTTGACCCTAGCTCTCCCCAGTCAGTGCCCTAACCAGGGGGCCCATCTTTCCATTTGCCTTCTTCCTGGCTAGGCTGTGTGGGCAGGGGCAGCGGGGGGGAGGGAGTGTGTGACATAGGGGTTTAGTTGAGTGTTGCACCATAATTGAACTATTTGCTTGGGTTCTAACTAGTGATCCTGCCTGCTGCATCCTCACAGGGTCTAGGAGATAAACCAGGTCTTTACCAAAGGGCACGGGAAAGACAACTGCCATCCTGTGCAGCCAAGTCACCCCTCCAACCTGCATCTGGGCAGGGTGTGCCCCACTACAGGTCTCTCCCACTCACCCACTTGGCCTGCAGCAGCTCCCCAACGGGGCGTGGCACGCACTGAGGGTGGGGTTCACCACTGTTTGTAGGCGGCCTAAATTGCCAACACTTATGAAACTACCATGCTGGGTAGGGGCTGCTTGTGATCATGGGACTGGCCACAGGCAGATCAGGAATTGGACTCACACCTCCGATTGCAGAGTAGACACACCCTGAGTATGCCTGGTGCTGAGCGTGGGGCAGGGCTGCTGCAGGTGTGACATATTAGTTGGTGCTGGTCCTGCTTTGAGCAGGGGGTTGGACTAGATGACCTGCTGAGCTCCCTTCCAACCCTGATATTCTATGATTCTATGATCCTGCTCACCTGGGGTTATTAAAACCCCCAGGGCACTTTTCACTTTTGTTGTCCTGGCTCAAGTGGAGTTTGAGGAACTCCATTCCCGCTTCCTACCTTCAGGCAGCTTTCGGCAGCATGCCTGCAGGAGGTCCGCCAGTCCCGCAGATTCAGCGGCAATTCGGTGACGGGTACGCCAAAGCCGCGGGACCGGTGGACCTCCCGCAGGCATGCTGCTGAAAGCCACCTGCCTGCCATGCTTAGGGCGGCAAAAAACAGAGCCACCCCTGCCTACCTTCCCCTACCGTTTTCATTGGCTACAATGGTGAGTCCCATCTGTCTGCCACCGTTCCTGTGGGCGCTTGATCCCGGCATGTCTCCGCTCTCCCCATGTGGCAAAGGAGCAGAGATTGATTTCTGTAAGAATCCAAATGTATTGACCAGTGAGACAAATATTGACTGGTGAGAAACCAAAGTCAGCGTGTAGCTGGGGGTGAGATCTCCAAGGTCACTGACAGCAGGATAGAACTGGCTGGGTTAGTTACCTAACGAATAGGGTAGTAGTTTGCCCTGTCATTTCCTGGAGGGCTATTGGTGGCGGTGCTTGGCCTGCTCGGCCAGAGAGCATGAACACACCCCGCGAGGCTGGAAGCCATCTCCCAACCCCCTTGGAAACTGAGATTCCCAATAGGAGGGCTGCAAACTACCATGCGTGATGAGACGCATGTGCAGCCCTTCAAAAGGCAGTTGTACGCAGCTGAGCTCTCTCTGGTTAACAACATCCCAGGCTGAATTTCACTGAGCTCCGAGCTTGTAAGCAATAGAATCCGGCCGACTGTTCAGCCATATCCTGTGCAAAGGTTTCTGGGTATGCGGGGTTTCACAGGGCTGTTTACCTGCCTCTGGGACAGGGTGGCTGGGACTATGAATGTTTGCAAGGGGCTTGGAGAGCCTCGGGGGAAAGGGTACTTAGATACATGCGGCTCTACATGAGAGCTATCAATGGTGGCATCCTGGTCATTAAGTGAAGGTGGGCCAAGTTGATCATATGGGCTCTTGGGCTACTGGGATTACCCAATATAATTTTGGAAGAACACTTAAGGCATGAGTCACATGACTGGCTGAACAGCTGCAGAATTACACCAAAAGCAATGACCGGTGTCTGCCTCCAGCGCACCAAGTGTAGTAGTGAGCTGTGACAATTCCGGGACCACGCATCATCATGTAGGCCCAGATCACGGCCCTCCTGGCTCACTGCTCATTGGCAGGATTCAAACCCAGGACACGATGGGTGGAACGCATGGGGAATCTCCCTTAGCCCGAGCAGTGCTGGGGCTTATAACATTGGTGGTGCCTTTAGCCACAAGGGTTACAACCTAGCCCCCAAAATAGCAGCCAGCTGGTCACAAAGCACAGGGCTCTACTTCCATTCACATACACACCCTCCTCTGGTGGAAAAATGCACCAAGAAACACAAACAGGAGTGGAAATGGCTAACATTAAAAATAGGGTGTCAAGGGATATTGCCAAGCAGTGGCCTTTATTCCTACAGCAGTACTGCCAGCTTCAACCTGCGGCCTAGGTAACACTTTGTGAGCCGAGAACCACTGATCTAGTCTGACCTCCTGCATAGCCCAGGCCGGAGAATGGCCCCACAATAATTCCCAGAGCAGATCTTTTAGACAGACATCCCATCTTGATTTAAAAATTGTCAGTGATGGAGAATCCACCACAACCCTTGGCAAATTGTTCCAGTGCTTAATTACTCTGTTAAAAAAAATTACGCCTTATTTCCAGTCTGAATTTGTCTAGTTTCAACTTCCAGCCATCGGATCCTGTTAGACCTTCCTCTGCTAGACTGAAGTGCTCATTATTAATTTGTTCCCCATGTAGATACAGCTTGTAATCAAGTCACCCCTTAACAAAAAAAAAAAAGGTTAACTAAATAAATTGAGCTTTTTCAATCTATCACTCTCAGGCAGGTTTTCCAATCATTCTTGGGGCTCTTCTCTGCACCCTCTCCAATTTATCAACATCCTTCTGGAATTGTGGGCACCAGAACTGGACACGGGATCCCAGCAATGGTTGCACCAGTGCCAAATACAGAGATAAAATAACCTCTCTGCTCCGACTCGAGATTCCTGTTTATGCATCCCAGCTTGACACACACTTCAACAGCTCTGATTCTATGCAGTAGAGGGCAGTGCTCTCTGGCTTAAATCCCCTCCCCATTACAATATGATAGTAATTAGCAAGGGAGTCAGAATCAACCTTCTAGATCAAGGGGTGGGGGTGGGGCTTAGAGGCAGCCCCCCCTTCCTGGGATAAATAGGACCAACAGACAAATAGTACAGGAGATAAATTTATTGAACTTCCAAGGTGTTAGACAGATGACCCCAGAGGAGACATGCCATTTGGTGTGACCGGCTTGGGCAGCAAGAGATGAGTAGGTGGAAGGTTGGATTTTGCTCTCTGTCTTTATTATTATTATTTTAAAAGCCTGTTTCTGGCTTCTTCTTCTTCTTCTTTTTAAAATTTTTAAACTTAAGTAAAAACGATTCATCTTGGAAACAGTCCAGCTCGTGTTGGTGTCCCATGATTGTTTCCGCAGCTATGTACAATGTCTGACTCGCGGCTTTTTGTCTACAACAGGTATAAAATGGAGCAAGTCTACAAAGAATCTCTTTGAGAAGGAAAGGAGAAAGCAAAGACAGACAGGAGAGAGAGAGAGACAGCAGTAGAAATTTGGACCAAAATCTTAAGAGAAATTTAAAAAGTGCTATAAAACCCCCTCAGCAGGAATACCATGCAGTTAAGAAACACAGAACCTCATCAATTACACAGCTCATCTAAAACAGGAATTCATCCATTTCAGGTTTTTTTATTCAATAAAAAAAAGGTTGGTTTGTTTTTAATAGAAAAAAGCTAAACTCGTACGGTTTGGGCCACCCGCCAGCAGTCGCTAATGGGCCAAGGAGACACAAGACTTTGGAGGAATCCTAACTCCATCCTCTGATGGAGTGCGGCCCAGGCTCAGGGGGGAAAAGCAGAAAGGGTTAATCAATGTCTTTGGCAGGGAAGGGACTTTAGGTTGGCCAATGGTTGGATGAATTAGTGCAATTGTCAGCTTTTCCAACAGCCTCACTCCGGGCTTCCGTGGGCATCAAGGCCTTGGGTATCTTAGCACCAACGCTCCAGGCAGAGCCCGGAGGAACCAGCCACCGTCTCCCTTTGGCTTGCTCATGGACTGATGGGTGGAATTCCCACAATCTCTCCCCCTTTTGTTTATTTATTTTTTGCAAAGCAGGGGCTGAAGTTAGGACAGCGTCAAAGGCTGGCCCCACATTCCTGCCCCTCTGCCCCCCGCAGGCCCTGCATTTGCTAAAGGAGGCAGCCAGCACTGAGCCCCTCTCTGCAGGGCTGGAGCATTAGGCCACAGGCTGTGTTTGTTCTCATGGGTGTCCTCTTTCCCCTGCCCCGTCCATATGCAGGGCCAGCTCCTCAGCTGGTGTAAATGGGCAGTGCTCCACTGAAGTCCACCTCTGCTGACCTGCAGCAGTTGAGGAGCTGGCCAGTAAAATGTAATTAGCACTTTGGCATCTCCAACCTTGCATCCCTCCTTGCTGAGGCTAGTCATATCTACCATCGCCCTACGGGCCAGAGTCCCCCTCCCTCACGCTGGTGTAAATCAGGAGTAATGCCATTGAAGTCAACCATGTCTCCCCCCCTCTCCCCAGTAAAAGTGGGGACTTGAGCCTGTTTCTTTAAAATCCTCCCTCGAGAGGGTCAGATCATGCCTTCGGGCCTCGCCCAGCAGGTGTGAGCAGGCAGCACCCCATTGCTCTCCCTACATGGAGCGCCGAGTTCCCTTGATTATGGGGTGCCTGGTGGGGGGGAAGGCAGGGGAGCCTCACTTGAATTGGGAATGGAAACCATAGCTTGGGGGGAGGCAGGGGCAGAGGAAAGAGTCGGTTCCAACTCTGGGTGGGTCTCCCCATGCTGGATGGACAAGGGCTGCTCCTAGGGATGGAGCCGGACCAAGGGCTCCGGGAGTGAGGCACGCAGATGCGGTTCAAGGGGAGCTGGGGGGCTCATGCCCTTAGGCTCCTTTTAACCGCGCAGCCGTAGCCTGTTAGAAATGGGCCTCTCCCTCCATCCCCCACCAGCTCTCAGCATCAGGCCCCTGAAGCCCTCCTGTCCCCTGTGCTGCCCTCTCTAGCACTGCTGTTCCTGCAGCCCATGCAAGGGGGCAGGTGGGGGGCAGTCCCAGTCTGATGGGGCAGGGCTCATGTCCCCCAGTTCTTGCTACTGCCCTATAGCGATTGCTGGGCCGGTGTCTCATACAATCAGAAACATGAGTCAGCACAGCACAGTTATTCACACATAGTACAAAAAGGGACAGACAGGCGGGGCCGGGCCCCATCCAATCCACTCCGGGCCTCCGGGTACAGCGCTATTTACAGTGTGTCCTTATCCTACAGAGTGAACAGAAAAGGCAAACGAGAGAAAACCCCAGTGTCGAGCCCAGCACGCGGTATGTAAATCGCCCGGCTCATCCGGAGCTAGGGAATGGCGCAGCGGGGACGTGCCGTGATACAGAGCGGACAGACAAGGACCAGGGCTGACCCTGTAAAGACGCATTGGCGGAGATGCCGCCCGTGCCATGCAGCTTGCTGCGTTCCTGCCCTTGGTGACTTGGCTGGTTTAATACGCTACCTCTTGGCTCTTCCTTCCTCGCCAGCAATGGGCGCAAACCTGGAATCCAGTGCTAGATGCCAAGGGTTGATTCAAAGCCTACAGCATACAGCTGGGTCCCGGCACCCAACTGGGCCATACCCAGCCCAGTGCTGGCGCACTCACAGGGACGCCTGGCCATGGTGAGGAGGGTGAAATAATGGGTGCGGTTGGGCAAGAAATTAAGGCCTAGGGCCCCGATCCTGAAAAGGGATTCAAGTGCCTCACGCCCACTGAAATGAAATGGGGGCAAGGTGCTTACGCACCTGGGAGAGTCCCCCCAGGAGCGACAGCTCTTGAGCGCCTTCAAACCCAGGTCTCCAAAACGGAAGCCACAATGTGTGTAAAAGAAACCTCTGGGTGGGATCACTGGATTCCAGTGGGGATTTCATTACCCAGCCACCTGTAATTAGGGTGACCAGATGTCCCAATTTTATAGGGACAGTCCCCATTTTGGGGGCTTTTTCTTATATAGGCACCTATTACCCCCCACCCCCGTCCCAATTTTTTACACTTGCTGTCTGGTCACCCTACCTGTGCTGCTAAGCACCGAAAACCAGAATATGGCACCTCCCTTTGAGACAGAGCCCAGCTGCCCAGTATGAATCCAGCTCTGAATCCAAACGTGTGTGTGTGTGTGGGGGGGGTGATCTTGGGTTCGGCGTTGGGCTCATCTTTACCTGAAAGATGCCAACGATTTTTCTTCGACCACGGCCCAGAAACCAATAGGTGTCAGGCACCGAAATATCTTTGAGGCTCTTGACCTCGGTCTTGCTGAGAGTTTGTGCAGCACACCCAGGCCCCCGTCCCGAACGGGCTCTCTGGCTGCTCCTACACCGTCGGTGTTACCAAAGCAAAGGGGATTGAGAGATGAGCAGCTCTGGTGAGGATGGAGCTGGAGAGATGAACAGTAGGGGGAAGAATGAAGAGAACTCAGTATTAAGAGCTTTGCTAAGTGGTGGCTAAGAGACAGTGAGGTCCTGCTAATTGCCTGCAACTCTTGGAAAGGGGCCAATGGAAGAGGAGGAATCACGTGGGTTGGGACAATGGGAGTTTTGAGCAAAAGCAAATTTCTCAGCAGCAAGAGGGATCAGTCTGGAACGGTCGCCCTGGGGCAGAGGTGGCTGGGCCATTGCTTGAGTCGTTTAAGATCACAGACCAAAGCCCTGGAGACCAGAGTCTGCAGGATAGACTAGATGGAGAAAAGCCTGGGGTGTCCCATCTCTGTCCGCACGGATTCTACCTCCATTGTTAAGAGCCGCGGACATCATCTGTGTCCATTTGTCATTTCACCCCTGCGTAATGCTCCAGTGCAGCTGGACCGCTTTCAACCGCTCGAGGGGCATAACATCAGCAGATTTGCGTGAGGTAAAGCTCATAGCCAAGAGTAGCAAAAACCAGCGCCCAAGGGGATTGTGCACATTAAACCAGCCAATGGAACCTTCTGCTACAGCCAAAGCTATCCTCCCCCCTGAAGTTCCCAGTGTTGGTATTGGGTTACATTGACAGGGTGCACGTGTCCACAATTACACACAGAGCGAAGCGAACACCTTAGATCTGCACAGGAAATTGCTGCAAATCCCTGGCAGCGCCGGTCCAAGGGTCTGCCCTTGGGAGGGTCACAGATACATTTCAATGGGAACGCCCCCCCATGCCTACACACACGGCGTTGGGGGGGGGGGGGGGGAAACGGGGAAATGCACCAGGCCAGATTTTCCTTACACCAAAAGGCCTCTTGGGTTGGTTTTAAGCCCCCGGAGAGTCAGGGACAGAGAGATTCTGTGCATAGGCCTCGGTCATAACCAGAGGCACCATGTGCCAGACCCCCCAAGCCCTGCACCCCGAGATAGCACACGACTGAGAAAGGCAGGTCGGGTGTTGTTTTGTGTCGTCTCCGAGCAAAAGCAAACCGGAAAGATAGCAGCACCTGCCTCCTGCCAGAGAGGCCCTTTGGGAAAGCAGGGCAGTGGGTCCAGGCCGAAGGAGAGGCAGCTGATCGCACTCTGCCTGTGACATGTTAGTGTGTGGGGCCAACCTCCACCAGCAACGAAGTTCGCCCTTGCTCCCCGCTGCGGGGCTGCCCATCGAGCCAGGAGCCCACTGTCCTACCCTCCCCACCAAGATGCCAGGCTGCTGCATCTGGCCAGATCCACAGGGGCTCCAGTAACCACCAGCATTAGGCACTGGCTGCCCTACTCCACACCTCCGCCCTCCATCGCCACCAGGGTGAACTCAATGCAACAGGTTGCAGGATGGGGAGATCCGAGATCGGAGCTACTGCTCTCTCCTCCACTCATGTATTGTTCACCAGCGTGTGCCCATAGCCACCTCCCCAGCACAGGTGGCAAGCTGCATGGGTCAGCGTAGGCACCTGGGCAGGGCAGGCCCATGGGATCAGACCTGTCAAGAGACCAGGCTGGTGCAGCAGCTCTGGCTGTGGGTGGCACCAGGTGGAGCGCGATAGGGCCAGGTGTTTGTCTAGAGGACGTATTTGTAAGTCATGTCCACGGTCACGTAGGGACGGGGTGGATTCTCCGTCACTTGGAGCCTTGAAATCGTGACTCTTTACATGATCCGCTTGAGCCCAACCATGAGCTTTGGCTGGCGGCAGGAATCCCTGGGTGAGGTTCTCTGGACCCCCAGAAGTGTAAGCAGGGTCCTGGGGTCCGACAGGCCCTTGGAGGCTGAGAGACCTTGTCCAGAACTGCCTGGTTACGGATGCTCACGAGACCCAGCTCACGGCCGGCAGCGACGTCAAACCCGAGCACAGCGGGCAGAGGCCAGGGATGCATCTCTGTTAGCAGCAGGCACCCCTCCAAGTCATGGAGCCGGACAGGGATCGACCTATCCCAGCCCACAGCAGGGAGTGTGGTGGGGCTAGGACCGCGTTTCCAGTTCGGCTTTCCTCCCTACTCGCCGGAGAGCGGTGAGGGCCTTGGCGGTCCCTAAACATACGTCAGTGGAACATTTATGCAGGACAGGAGCACCGCAGGCACCAGCAGAGATGGGGTTAAACACGCCCTCCCCCCACCTTGTTACACATATTGACTCTGTTTGGTGCTCATGGGCTGGGATCCAGCCACGTACCCAATGAATTGGCCAACACGTGCCCTTGGCTCATACGCTCCAGGCTGCTCCGTTGGCAGAGGTAATAAGGCAACATTGCAGCACCATGGTTCGTTCCCCCCATTCCACAGCCACCTATTCTGGCTGTACAGTTGCATATTTCTTTTGCAGGCCTTGGCTTGGATCTTCACAGCTTGCAGAGACAGCAGCGCAGATTCAGTCCGCAGCACGAGGCAGGGCAGCTTCCCAGACTGGGGCTTCTGCTCCCTGTGTGGTCCTGGGCGAGGGAGATCCCTCGGCAGCTTCCTGCTCCGGGGAAGGGACGTGCCTCCGCCCACAGCTCGGCTTGAGCAGCTCAGGCTGAATTCCAAGCAAGACCATAGGCTGCTTGCCAGAGACTCAACCCGAGGTGTGAGTCTGTCTCGATTGCTAGGAAACAGCACCCACTGAGCTATTATCCCTCGGGCCACGAGTTACTGGCCCCCTGGGCTGAGTATATGAATGGCCCTGGGGGAGTAGTTGCCTAGAGGATGTGTCTGCACATCACCAAGTCCCATGGTCACCAAGGGCCAGGGTACGTTCTCCAGAACTTAGAGCCTTTAAATCAAGACTGTGTGTCTCTTTCTAAGCCATCACACTCAAGCTGTGGGCTGGATGCAAGAATGGGGGATGGGGGGGGAGGGAGTCCTCTAGTCCGTGCTATGTAGGTGCTGAGCAGAGATGAGAATGGTTCCCTCTGGCCTGAATGTCTAGGGCTGCTATCTCGGGCTATTTCATGGCCTTCTGATGTCCAGAAAGCGATCGATGACAGATGCGGGATGGTGCCATCCAAACCAACTTGGGACTCCTGAGACGAGAAACCCCTGCAATGTAATGCACACCAGCGGTACTGAACCCACCGCATGGATGGACCTAAGCCAACGCTCCCAGCCTGCCCTGGGGCCTGAGGGAAATGAGGAAGGGCTCTCCAAGGGCGTTGGCTGGGGGAGGAGGAGGGGGCTCTTTCACTGGTTCCCCTGCTGCTGTGCATGGAGGAGGGAGGCCCATGTGCTGCCCGCCCCTTCTCTAGATGCCACCTAATGGCTACTGAGATCTCTATGCTGGACATGGAGCAAGAGCTCTGCATGCACTAACCATGCATGGAGATGTGTCATAGGCAGGGCCTCCTCTGCCAGCCCCCTCACCTCAATGTCCTGTCACCCTCTACCCTAGCCAGCTGAGAATGCTCATGGGGGACGGATACTACCAGCGCTGCTGGCTTGGTGGGAGATTGTCACCATCTCTCGCTACTCCCTCGGACTTGAGCTGCCAGGGGCCGCAGCAGCACGGTCTCTCAGCTCCCACTGCCAGGGTCTGGTCCCCGGCTATGGGCATCTTGTGCTTATAGAAGATGGGTGTCACAAAGTCAGGGGTGGGGAGGGGAACCCCCCCCCAGCCAGTTGTGCTTCTTTGTGAGTGTCGTGCTGCTGACTGAAGCCACGTTGAGTCTGACAGGAGCTGCAAGGGGGGAAATCAGTCACTGGAGAGTATCCAGTCAGCACCAGTTTCATCACCGAGGTGACTGGGGGCGGGGGGAGGGGGGAAAGAGGGGAGAGAAAAAAACAACAGCTACAAAAATAAACGAGTCCAACGGAAATGGAAAAAAGGAATCAACTCAATACGAGGCTGCCCGCCCCTCCTCGGGCCACAGCAACGGGGAGAAACCAACCAGAACCAGAGGAACAAAGGAAGAACTGAACTCTGTCCAAATCAAATGGGTGGGTGTGGGGGGGAATAATATAACCAAAGCAGGGTTTATTGGGAAGTCCTGGTTTAAATGACGGTCATGCAGATTAAATAAGGGATGTACAAAGACAGAGCTGAGAGTCCGCTTCCTCCTCCCAGGCCTTCGCTTGCACTGGAGTTTGTTGGGTGGCTGGCGCGGGAGACAGTGGAAGCCGGTGCCCAGTGGGTCTCTGACAGCGCGACTCAGACACATTCATCAGGAATTTGTTCTTCTCTTTGCCCCGCAGATTGTTTAATTAAAACAACAACAAAAAATCCTCGTTCTGGGGCTGCATGCTCCTCCCTGCCCCCCCAGCGCACCCCGGGAGGGGTCCCGCGGGGTCCCCGCCCCGTGCAGGTGCCTGCCCGTTGGTGCCGGGGAGTCTGTGTTGGCTGCATTCGGCCCCCAATCCCCAGGAGTTTGCGACAGAGACAGAAAAACCGAGAAGAAAAACCAGGATTCTCCTACCGCCAGAGTCAGGCTGGGAGGCAGGTGCCTCGCGCTTTCTCGGGGGCCGAGCCCTGCTGCCCCCATGCCCAAAGGGGACGTGCCAGAGCCCCGCGTCCCCGCCGCTTTCCAGCCCCGGCCGCACACTCCCAGGAGACCAAACGAAAAGCAAAACCAGCCCGCGGGAACGCTGGCGGCCGAGGGCGGCGAGATCCCCTCCCCGGTGCGGTGTGGCCTCACGGCGTCGGCTGCAGGTTGGGATCCACCAGGGTCTCTCGGTCCGGAGACTCGATGTAGTTGGCTGCTTCCTGGAGCTTCAGCAACATGGCCATCTGCGCAGGAGGTAAGGGCACCGAGAGCGGGTCAGCCAAGCACGTCCGCAGCGGGGCACGGCCAGCGCCCCCCACACCTAACCCACAGCCCCTCTCGCCCTTGACCGTCAGCCAGTCCAGTCCTGCCCTGCAGATGCCCCTCCAAGCCTGCCCCAGCCCTCAGCTCTACCAGAGCCCCCCACTCCTGACCTGCGGAGTCCCCACCCCATGTTCTCATCCTTCAGCTGGAGCTCTGTGACCCAGGAACCTCTCGGTGCCAACTGGCGCAGGGATACACAGATTTTCATAGGAATCCCCTGGGTCAAGTAGACACACATGAGTTCACCAAAGGGTGGCAACGTGAGGTCACGACTGAGAGCCAATAGCCTGCTGCTCCTCGTAAGCGTTGCAAGATGCGAGTAAGGCGAACACTGAAGAAGTTACGTGTCTACACTGAAAATTACGATTGGAAGGGAAGGCTGGTCAGCCCAGGAGGGATGCTGGACAGGTGGGTTCTTTCCAGGCAGGGGGTAACAGATGCTTCTCTCTAGGTCTGATGGGGTGTGTATTGTGCATTGCAGGGCTGACGAGGGATGCCTGTTTGCAGACGAAGCCAGATACCAGCCTGCTTGTACTGGGCCCCATCTGCCATGTGTTTTGGCTTGCTCCCCCCAGCACCCGTTATACGGAGCAGCCCCGCTATCAGCTGCGTGCTCAATGGAATCTGTCTCTGGGGAGCATCTCCAGCCTGAAACATCCCTGGGGGCAGGAGGGGAGGTTGCTCTGTGACGGTGTATGGACAGACACCTGGGGAGGATGGACTCACCTCCCCACCAGCCAGCTGGTCAATGGGATGCCCCTGTGCTCCCCACCAACCCTCCCCATAGTAACCCCCTTCCCCTCCAGGACCCCCTACCCCTGCCCCCGCTGCCTCTGTGACCCCCACCCCCATATCTCACAGGCTCTGATCCCCCACATACTCGCTTGCGCCCCCTACTGGAAGCGGCCCATACCAGGGGGTCGGAGTCCAAGGAGCTGGGCGTGGTGTCTTTGACAGTCCGCTCCTCCGGGGGGGAGGCTGTGGTGTGGGGCCCCACGCTGGGCGGGGGCAGGTGGTACAGCTTCGATTGGTCCTGCTGCGCTGACGGCCAGGGCAGGGTGTCCCGGACCCACTCCACGGGGTCTTCCCAGGCTGCTTTCTGGCCGTGGACCTGAAAGGGGAGGCAGAGACTGGGTGAGGGGGTGCAGGGCTCAATGCTCACGGCACCGTGGGTCCAACTGCCCCACGGAGGCAGCTGCAGCTCAGTCCCACTGATGGACAGTGGGGCTCAGGACAGGGAAGGACTGGAAGGTCAAGGTTAGCGCAGGCAGAGACTGGACAACCTTCTAATACCCAGCTCTGCTGGTGCCCCTCAATCCCGACCCTGCCCAGTCCAGCCCTCCTCATCTCCTGCCAGCTCTGTTGTGGGTCATTCTCCTGGCTGTGGGGCAGAGGGCTCAGGGCCATTCTTCTGATCGGATGCCCCCCACGAGGGCTGGGTCAGTTCAGCCCACGCTTGGCAGGCAGAGGTTTCGGCCGGGTACCTTGATCCCGTCCTTCGCCCCCTCCTGCAGGTAGGGGATGATGGAATTATTCCACAAGTCGATGAACCAGGTCCGGAAATCCTCAATCCCGATGGGACAGGACAGGAAGAAGCAGGGGCCTGCAGGAGGGGAGGGGACAAGGAGAGGCCAGTGAGGTGAGCCGAGCAGACACAAGCCCCCCCATCCGACTTGGCCTCTAGGACCTGCTGTGCACCTCCCCAGCCCTTGGCTACCAGGTCTCGGCTCCTCCCAGCCTGCACAGCCACAAGGGAACCACGATCCCAGAAGGTGCCTCAATCCTGCGCCTATGAGGTTCTCAACCCGGAACACCTGTCCCCTCCCCAGAGGAGGCCGCGCTCCCAACAAGGACTTGGACCAGCCTCAGCCGTGATCCCAGCCCCAACCCCAGCAGGGCTGTGATGGAAACACAGCGCTGGCACCTGGGCAGAGGTTGCTCCTGACCCTCGCCTGGAGCTGAGCGCCCTGCCCAAGTGGCCAGTCTGCCCCTGCAAAGGCTGCACTGGATGCACCCACCCCAAGCTGTTTGCCACAGCTATCTCTGGGGCAGGGGCCACTGGGGACGGAGCAGGATGGCGGCACTGGGAATGCATTCCGGCACTGCTGGGCAGCAGCTCCCTGAAAACATCCCCCGGAATTTGGATCTTTCACCCCAAGGGCTTTACAAACCAGAGAGACGTGCACTGAAATGCAGCCGCCTCTGGGACGGCACACTGGTGGAGGAGAGGCCGTTAGGGACCCAAGGCAGGGGACCAGATCCCCCTCTGCAGGAAGCACCCTGGCAGGCTGGATGTATAACAGAGTGAAAGTTGTGGGGAAACAGGGCAAAAATAACCCACCCACAAACGCCAAGAGTGCCTGGATTGGGCAGGGATAGAAATGGAGCTGCTTTCCCAGAGCTCTGAAATATTTCCCAGGACTTTTTTTTTTTTTTTTTTTTTAAATCAAAATCTTTATCAAAATCCTAATTGAAAAATGGGTCTTAGAATCTTTGGGTCACCCCAAACACTTGGTTTCAGGTGATGAGTAATTTTAATAATGGTTTTTGGTAACAATCTCGATGAAAAATTCAATATGAAATATCACCCACAAAAAAAAAAAAAAAATCAAAAATGTTTGTTTTGGGGCAAAAAAGGAAATTTCTCAAGGAAAATACAGCCTGGAAGTTCAAAAAACGTGTATCAGCACCATCTTAGCACTCATCCTAGCTGGACGCCAAATCCCAGCCCATCTCACCATGGCGGTGGAGCTCCTGTGTTCTGACACTGCCATGTGACTCTTAGAAGTCCCGCCTTCTGAAGGCGATACTTCCTGCTGTGCTGCGGGAGCCTGGCCAACAGATCAGGCAAGTGCAGGGGATTGGCTTTGGCTCTTGTTTCCAGGTCAGTGGTAGGTTTGCCAACGACTCAGTAGACAGCCAATGGAAGTTGATTATTGCCTAGAAGGGGCAAAGCATTTAGCCCTGCCCCCTCCTGCAGGCTGCTCCGCTGTGGGAAGGCCAGTGGCAGAGAAACTGCCTGCTGGGGGAGCTGCAGAGCCATTCCATGGGCCGTAGCGGGTCTGCTCCGTTTCCTGTCTCCGCCCCGGCCCTGCTGGCTCCCACCCCGCTCACCGATGAGGAAGTCCGAGGTGCTGTGCTTCTCCAGGAAGGTGTGCAAGTGGTACCAGAGCTTGGGCACCCAGTCCAGCACCCGCAGCAGCTCCACCCTGTTGGCGTTAATGTCGCTGTCCGACTCAAGCAGCTTCCGGCGCAGGTAACGGACCAAGAAGCCATTGGCTGGCTCCACGTTGTTGGAAAAAGTCAGCATCCTGGGGGACAGGGAGGGCTCAGCGCTGCACATCTGGACAAAACAATCACCCCCAACGCCGCCTTGCACACCACATGTCCCCCAGGCATTGCCCCCCGCATCCCCCACGGCCCCCTGTGCACTGTATCCCAGGCATCAGCCCCAGCGCCCCCCTGCACCCTACCCCTGGTATCAGCTCCAGCATCCCCAGTGCACTGTACCCCCAAGCATCAGCCCCAGTGCCCCCTGCACTCCTCAGGGCACGGTACCCCCAGAGCTCCCTGGAGCCATGTTATGCGCTGCAACCCCAGCAGTGCTCACCCTAAAGGCTCCTAAAACGCTGCCTCCCAACGCACGCCTCGAGTGCTCTCCAGAGCCTCCCACTGGGGTTGATGGGGCGGGGGGATCTGTTTCCCTGGCCAGCGGGAGCAGGATCGGGCCTGTGCCACATCCCCAACAGGTCATGGCTTCCCTCCAGCGTGGGAGCCCCTGGAGCCCAGGCTGGGCAGGCATAGAAGCAGCAGCCTCAGGGGATGGAGGGGTCAGGTCCAGGGCCCTGCTCAGCCTGGGCCTCCAGGGCAGACAGTGGAGGAGGGACCAGCTGCCGTGCGGGGACTCACAGAGTAGCTCTTGACCCCCACCCAGTATCTTGTTCCCGGTACCTGAAGCTGAGGTGCAGGCCATGGTTCGGGGTCATCTTCACGGGCTGGTTGGTCGTCCCGATGATGTAGGGGCTGGGGAGAGAGAGAGAGAGAGAGAGAGAGACAGAGACAGACAGGGCCTCATGAAACTCTGCACAGCTGCCCCCTGCTTTGGGGTTAACGTCGTCACCCACTGGGGCTGGCATGGAGGAGAGGAAGGGGCAGCGATCCCACTGTCTCCCCCTTCAGGCCGGAGGAGAGATTGGCCTGCTGCCCCCCATCTTGTGGGAGAGAGGCCCAGAAAACAGTCCCCAGCCTCCTCCCGGCCGCCCAGGAGACCCGCCAGGGGACTCGGGTGGGATGCTGGCCCTGGGCTTGTCCTCTGGCCAGGGGAGGAGGCGGCTCCCCAGCTCACATCCTTCTGGACTGGGCTTTGGGAGTGCCATGGCCCTGTGCTAGGGGAGCTGCTTGGGCCCCACTGCTGTCCCCGCAGGCTTCTGCAGAAAAGGACCTAGGGGTTACAGTGGACAAGAAGCTGGATATGAGTCAACAGTGTGCCCTTGTTGCCAAGAAGGCTAACGGCATTTTGGGCTGTATAAGTAGGGGCATTGCCAGCAGATCAAGGGACATGATCATTCCCCTTTATTCGACATGGGTGAGGCCTCGTCTAGAGTACTGTGTCCAGTTTTGGGCCCCACACTTCAAGAAGGATGTGGAAAAATTGGAAAGAGTCCAGCAGAAGGAAACAAAAATGATTAGGGGGCTGGAGCACATGACTTATGAGGAGAGGCTGAGGGAACTGGGATTGTTTAGTGTGCAGAAGAGAAGAATGAGGGGGGATTTGATAGCTGCTTTCAACTACCTAAAAGGGGGTTCCAAAGAGGATGGATCTAGACTGTTCTCAGTGGTATCAGATGACAGAACAAGGAGTAATGGTCTCAAGTTGCAGTGGGGGAGGTTTAGGTTGGATATTAGGAAAAACTTTTTCACTAGGAGGGTGGTGAAGCACTGGAATGGGTTACTAGGGAGGTGGTGGAATCTCCTTCCTTAGAGGTTTTAAGGTCAGGCTTGACAAAGCCCTGGCTGGGATGATTTAGTTGGGGATTGGTCCTGCTTTGAGCAGGGGGTTGGACTAGATGACCACTTGAGGTCCCTTCCAACCCTGATATTCTATGATTCTATGAGAGGGAGAGGGGCCTGGCCAAGGTGACCCATAGCTGGTGTACCTGGGAGGGCGCAGGGAGCCCCCCCAGCCCAGCTCCATGTCACGGGGCAGCTGGCATAATGAATGGGGTGGAGTCCAAGGCGGTGGGGCTGGCTGGAGACCAGGGAAAGTGCCAAGAGGGGTCTGCAGCCACGGAGCATAAGTGTTGTTTCTCCCCCCCCACACACGATGGGCAGACTGGGGTCCCGATGCTCCATTCCCCCCGGATGCCCCCAGTGAGAGCAGAGCTGGGCTCTCACCACAAAGCGCAGGGTGTGGGGGTTGGGGAGCGGGGCTGGGGGGGCCCAGTGGCTGTGGATCCCCAGGGAGCTGTGGCTGATGGCGGGGTCAAACAGCCCCACCCTGCCGGAGCAGTGCAAGGTGCTGGGCACAGGGCGCTACCTGGGGGCGCAGTAGGGTCCGAGGCTTGGATGCCATTGGTGCGACACCAAGCAGGGGGTGGGGCCAGCATGCAGGGGGCGGGGCTCTCTTACCATTTGTGGTATTTGCAGGTGAGCGCTCCATTGACAAGCTCACTGATGGAGCCAGCCTCACTGAGGTCATCGAGGAGGATGACCAATGGCACGTCCCCGATGCCCGTCTCCCGGTCGATCTGATTGGCCAGGTTGGAGAGGTACAGCTGTAGGTCCTGGAATGGAACCGTGGGACTGAATCACCCATCACAGCAGGGAGCGAGGGGTTTCAGGAGCGTGGGTGTCAATGGAGCAGCGTGGTGTGAGCTCAGGGCTGGGACAGTGGGGGGCTCTGGGTCGGGATTGAGGGGCACTGGCTCCCGGGGCTAGGCTAGCAGGGGGCTGTGGGTCGGGAGTGAGAGGCACCGGCAGAGCTGCGGTGTGGGGAACCCGGGGCTGGGACAGCAGGGGGCTGTGGGTCGGGACTGAGGGGCACCGGCAGAACTGCGGTGGGGGGGATCCCGGGGCTGGGATAGCAGAGGGCTCTGGGTCGGGATTGAGGGACACTGGGCAGAGCTGTGGTGGGGGGATCCCGGGGCTGGGATAGCCGGGGGCTGTGGGTCGGGTGAGGGGGGCAGGGGAAGAGGTGGGGGGGGCCCGGGGCTGGGACAGCAGGGGGCTGTGGGTTGGGTCTGAGGGGCACTGGCAGAGTTGCGGTGGGGGGATCCCAGGGCTGAGAAAGCAGGGTCTGGAGTTCTCAGGCTCTCCTGGGGTTAGTGCGGAGGGGGATCCGGGTCCCAGCCATCATGGAGCCCTTCACCTTGCACGACTGCTGGTGCATGTTGAAGGTGTTGACGATGCCCTCGGTGACCTCCCGGCCCGAGCGCTCCACCAGGTACTCGGCCAGCCGGTTGGTCAGGTAGGTCTTGCCCGTGCCGCTGGGCCCTGAGAGGATGAGGCGCCGGTGCTTGAGCAGGAGGCTGATGTAATGCTGCATCATGGGCTTGGGGATGAGCGTCTCGAACACCAGGCTGTCCACGCACTTCTCCTTCAGGCCTGTCGGGGGCAGGGGGCGTTAGAGCGACTGGCTGGGGGCTTTGCAATGGGGCCCACCCCCAGCTTGACCTGAGCTGGACTCTGCCCCTGCAGCACAGGCCCAAGGACCGGGGGCGGGGGCTGCCTGAGTGAGACCCCAGGGCCCCCTCCCCTTCAGGGCACAGCCTGCAGGGCCCCCTTCCCCTGGCAGATCCCCCAGCTGCCTCCCGTCCATGGTGCAAGGAGCCCTGCTGTGGGCCAGGCCAGCCCTTCCCCACCCGGCTCCTGGTGCCCAACCCACGGGAGTGGCAGGGCCTGCTACTGGGGGAAGAGAGTGGGCCCGGTGCCCCCAGCTGGCCCCTGGGCTCCCTCCCCTTCCCTCCCCAGATCCTTAGCTGTGGCCCCTTGGTGCTGAGGGGGTGGGAAGCACTGGACACACGGTGCCCCCACAGGGCTAACGCCAGACCCCCCGTCCCAGTACTGGCCTTTCAGCACCACGGCGATGCTGGTCACGCCCCTCCGGCAGGGGGGCAGCTCTGGGGGCTCCGTGTCCAGGACCCTCTTCACGTGGCTGATGCTGTAGCCGTGCACGGACTCGGTGCTCAGCCCCAGTGTGGAGGCGGGGTCCATCTTGGTGACGTAGTCCTGGGCAGAGAGGGGCAGTGCCGGCGCTCAGCTTCCCTGGCTCCTGCCCCTCAATCCTGACCCACCGCCCCCTGTCATCCCAGTCCTGCGCTCCCCCCCAGCCCAACCAGACATGGCCCCACCTTGCAGCTCTAGGTCCCCGTCGGGCACTGGACAGGTCCCACCAAGGGGAGGGAGGTGCAGGGCTGCTGGGGGACCTGGGCTGGCCTCATGCAGCTCTCACAATAAGCTGGGTGTCACTGGCCAGGGTTAAGCTAGGAGACACGGAGGGGCCGGGGCACCAGCAGTGCCAGGGAGGGGCCTTCCGACGTCAGCTGAGAATGCCACTCGAGAGAGAGGTCCACACCGACTGGATGGGCAGAACGGTCCCTTCTGGGCCGGACATCTAGGAATCCACACGGGAGGTGACGCATGCCACGGTCCAACACGTGCGGAGATCGGCTCCCCTTCTCCCTGCTTCCACCCATCCAGCACAGGCATTTAAAGGCCCCTTAGCCAAGTGTCTCCCCTCTTCTCTGGCTAGGAGCAGTGAGAGCAGAGCCGTGCCCCGCTCCGAACCAGGGCAGGGCCCAAAGCCCAGTTCCCTAGCGCCGCAAACCTCTCGAACCCTGGGAGTTTGGAGGGTCTGTTAGCGTCTGTACCTTGAACACCTGGCAGACGGCTTCATCCAGCGTCTTCCAATCCACCTTCCCGCTCACCTTGCTGCAGCCCAGGAAGAATTCCTGCTGCTTTAAGTCCTGAAAGGCAAAGGCAAAGGCATGAGCATAGCTGGGTCGTCCCAGCTGGCCCCAGCCCTGCTAGCCATGGGCCATCCTGCCGTGAGCCATCCACGCGCCCCAACTGGGTCGTGTGCTTGCCCTGGCCCGGCAGCGCCCCCGGGGTCCTTACCCCTTTGATGATGTGCTGGGGCGGCATGCGCACCACGATCCGCAGCATCACCTCGTCCTTCTGGGCCCCCACGGCATCCATCGGCGACAGGTCTGGGGAGGGAGCAGCAGTCAGCCCTGCTTGCTGCAGGAAGCCACACTCCCCGCAGCAGGCGACAGCCGTCCCCCGACAGCCCTGCGAGCCAGGGCCTGACCCATAGCTTGCTCCGGCTCCCAGTGTCTGCAACGAGGCAGGGTCACGTCCCTCGCCCCAGCTCCCTGGGGTGGACCCTTGGATCTGGCTCCAAGGGCAGGAGGTCCCAGATCCTTTGGGGCTGCCAGGGGTCAGGATTTCCCTGCACATCAGCCCTTCGCCTGCCCCTGCATCCACTGTGGGGCACGGGCTGACCCCAGCCCACAGCAGAGCCCGTGGTAGAGAGGCAGCCAGACCTCTGCCCCAGAGCGGGTTGCGGCTTCGTGCTGTGGTCAGCGGTGCCCACTCGCTGCACAGAGGGCCCATCCCCAATGCATCCCGCTCTCCCTGGTACCTGTATCTGCCAAGCCAGGGCTGAAGGACTGAGCGAGGGCGAGGCCCAGTGAGCGCCGTGGGGACGAGGAGGCTGACGTGCTCCTGAGGTGCCCGGGGATGGAGCCCGGGACTGACGAAGGCCCTGGGACCACCTTGAGCCGGTCGTTCTCGGCCTTCAGGAGATCCACCTCCAGCTGTGGAGAAGGCAGGGGTTACAGAGCAGAGCCTGTGGCCATGGACCCAGATCAGGAACCCTCCAGCTCTGCCAGCACAGGGAAAACAGACCCTGGGCTGCTCCGGCTGGGCTGCTCCAGCAGGGCTCTCAGCCCCCCCCCGTGCCGTGCAGTCACTGAGCCCCGATGCCACAAGACCAGAGCGTGGCCCCACAATCATCAAAGGTTACGAGCCGGACTGTGTGCTCAAAGCACATGCCCCCATAGCAGACCAGGGGTGGTGCCTGGCCCCACCTAGCCGTGCGCCCCACCAGGGAGAGGGCTGGAAATGGCCGGAAGAGGCAGGCCAGGGGAGCAGCCCAGGGTCGATGAGCCAGGCACACTCTGCGGTGGGTCTGTGGCTCCCCACGCAGGGATGGGGCCCTCACCTGCATATTGTGCATGGTCTCACGGAGCTGGTCCAGCTGGTGGGCTGAGTTCAGAGCCTCCAGCCGGATGTCGGTCAGTTTCATTTCCTTCTCCCATAGCTCTGAGCGCAGTTCCGACACCTCCTTCTTCTCCGGCTCTTCCTCCTCCTCGTTGGCCTGGAAGAGCCTGCACCGGGGAAAAGACACCCATAGGGTGGCCAGTGACAACATGTTCTGCTAGGGGGTGCTGAAGCGAGGTGTGACCCCGATTTCCACCCAGAGGCCACTGCTGGGTCTGAGCGATGCTTTCAGAGGAGGCTGAGCAGCAGCCGGATTTGGGGGGGGGGGGGGGGGGGGGGGGCGAGGCCGGGGGCCCGGGGGGGGGGGGATGGATATTGTCACAGGGCCCAGGCAATGCCGATGCCCCGCTGGCTTCCTGTGCCCACGTGGCGGCAGGACCAGCGAGCACTAGGGAAGCAAACAATGCCAGCCAAGCTGCCTCGTCCACCCCCATCCACAGCGATCTAGCCAGAGCAGCAGTGCTGAGGACAATGACTCCACCAGGCCAGGGTCAGTGCTGGATTCCAGAAGGGAGAAAAGGGCCCGGGTGCCCCCCACCACGGCCTGGGGCCTGAGCAGCTGGCACAGGAATCCGAGTCTATGGGCCAGGCTCCCAGCTGGACTCCATGCAGCATCACTGGGTTACACCAGCTGGGGATCTGGCCCCGCGCCAGCCGCAGGGCGAGGGCTGCCCTTACTCAGTGGCATCGATGCCCACGGAGGAGGAGTTGGAGGACTTGATGGAGGGCGAGGCGGTCTCAGTGGAGCCGTGCTGCAGCTTGGGAGAGGACGGGGCTGAGGAGTCGGGGGTGGCGATTTCCTCGATGTCCGAGTAGGAGGAGGCCGACTTTGGGCCCTTCTTGATGCTGAAGGCCTTGTTGAACGAGCTCCGGAGCTGCAGGAGACAAGGACGACACCCAGAAAGGTTAAACCGCAGATCACCCCAGCTGTGACACCAGACACTTCCCCCAGCCATCTCTCATTCTCATCCCGGCTCTGGCCAGCGGGCGATGAACTCCAGGGTCGCTCGGCAGGGAGAGCTTTATCTTGGGTTCCTCCCGGGGGATTCCAGCTCCCCCAGCCCTTCCACTGCTGCACTGGCCCCGTGGGGGAACCCACAGAGGGTGGGTGGATCTCCCATGATCACAAATGCACGTGCCCCGTTTGCCCCCCCCGCCCCACTTGCAAGAGCGGCATCCCGCTGGGTGGTGGCTGCGTCAGAGGAGCCAGCCCTGGGGGAGACCGACCAGGATGTCTGGTGCATCCCCTTGCCTGGGTAGAAGGAAAGAGCCGCTCCGCCTTGCACGTCACCCAGCCCCAGCCAGGGGTCAGCGCCTCTTACGTCCTGCCTGGCTGCCTCCTTTGGCTACTCAGCCACCCCACAGGGGAGAGGGATGCTACCCATAAGGAGGATTTACTGTAAATATTGGGGTCCCTCCAGATCTAAGTGGGGATGGGGACCCTGCATGGCAGAGTGCCCCCCACCCTCTGATCTCCATCCCTGTTGCCCTCACTTGCTGCCCAATGCTTAGGGCCCAGATCCTCAAATCCCAGATCCACCGAGGGCCGCGCAGGACGAAGCTGTAACCTCGGGGGCTTCAGCACAGTCAGAGGGATCCAGCTACGTAAGTTCAGCTACACAAGTTCCAGGCCCATCGGCATTTCGCTGGGCCCTGGGTCAGCCCAGCGCTCCCGGGAAGGAGAAATGGCCTCCCTGAATAAATCCTCCAATGCCGATGGAGGGCAGCCAGGAACCCCCACCCCCATGGGCAGGCTCCACCGTGCCTGCAGCTCTCAGGCACGCTTCCCCTTTACGGAATCCAGAGGTGCGTCTGAGCAAGCAGCAGCAGAGGCAAGCGCTCTCCGAGCCTGGCTGAGCCAGCAAGGCAGTGCCCAGTGCTGGAGGCACATCCATGTTACACTGCAGGGACAAGATCCCAAGGGGCCATGGGCAGGTCCCATCACTGCCCCCTGGCAGCACACACAGAATATGTCCCCCGTGAGGTGGCTCACGGGCATCCACACACAACCCCTTGGCACCCCAGGCCAGCGTGACAGCGGCAGGGCCACTCATGCCATGCCAGTTCCACTGCAGCAGGAGGTGCCCTGGGGCACATCCAGCCCTGCCAGGATTCTGCGGGACTCAGGGGAGTCCGACCAGGGAAGACCTTGGCCTGCTGTCATCCAACCCTCATTTGAAACGACCCTGAAAGGGGACTGCAATATGAGGGAGGCGTGTGATCCAAGCCCACTTCTGGGGGCCCCTCCCTGCTTTGGCAGGGGAGCACGGGATAGTGGGGAGAGCGGCGGCTTGAGTGACAGCACTTGGGGTTTCTCTTCCAGCGCTGCTTTGCTGGGGGGGGGGGGCTGGTTCCACCGTTCAGCCCTATGGGA
The DNA here is from genome assembly GCF_002925995.2 of Terrapene triunguis. Lineage (NCBI taxonomy): Eukaryota > Metazoa > Chordata > Testudines > Emydidae > Terrapene > Terrapene triunguis. Next base: position 1,430,398 of record NW_020664542.1, on the reverse strand, counting down.
GGGCACAGCGAGACTGTTACTTCTCCAGCTGCTCTGTCTGGGTCGGGGCTGGCTCAGCTCAAAGCAGCTGTAACCGGTTGCCCTGCACAGGACTCCTGGGACGGGAATTGCCAACATCCAGGGGAGCAGAAGGCAGAGATCAGCCTCAGGTCTCTGATGCGGGATACCCAGTCCTAGTGTTCTCTGGGAAACTCCTTACCGTCTCTCCAGCCAATCGCCAGCCCCGATTCTACGCCCGCAGAAGATGATTGGCTGGCGAGGGATTCTATTCGAATGGGATGGCACCGGGGGAATATTCCACTGCACGCAGCTAGGGGACAGCGTGGCAGAGGAACATCCCGTTCTGGTGGGTGTGGGATGTCCCATTCCCCTAAAGCCCAGCTTGGCTATACCATGAAAGGCAGCGGCCGTGAGGCAGGGAGAGCACAGTCCCTGTCTCTGGGGGCTTGAGTCTGTTCTGACAGGCCAGGCATAGCTGGTGGGAAGCTACGGTATGGGGGAAAAGCACCACAGATTCCAAATCACGGTGCTAGCGCATGGTGGCTGGGGCCCCGTGTGGTGCTACAGAACATCTCTGTGGCTCTGATCACAGAGGAGCCTGGCTCATGGTATGAGGGAGAAGGCCATGCCCACGCAGCTGTCCGTTCTGGTGCCTGATGCCCCCGTTCTGCAAGGCTCATGCCCACCCCCCTGAATTCAGCGGAGCTGCTCCTGCCAATGCAAGGAACCCAACCCAAGGGCGGGGAATCCAGCCCAAAAAGGCTCACCGGACTCTGAGGGCTCGGACATGGGATGCTGCTCGTGTCCAGCCCTGCATGAACCTTCCCCAGCAAGGAGGATGGCAGGGTTGCTAACACGTGACGGGCCTGGCGGCCCAGACTCCTGCTCGATCCGCACCCCAGATGGAGCATGCAGCATGCACACACGCACACACCGAGGGCACAGAACATAGACACCGACTGACAGGACGGCTAGGGGGGCGCCAGATGCTGCGATGGGCGGAGGGGACTCTGAAATGGGGGTGTCGCCTGCCTCATTCGTGGTCCCACACCAATCCCGGATCACTCGAGGAGGCTGCTCCCCTTTAGCGCTCATCCTGCAGGGTGAGCAGCTTTCACATCGACTGCAGGATGCCAACCGGCCCTTGTGGATCGCAGGGGGCGTCACCAGATGCCATGTCACAGGACTGGCAATCCGTGCATTGCCCTTTCCTTACCCTGGCCTTGTAGCATGGCTGACAGACTCGTACGGACCAGGCCTTTCCTGGGAAGTTAAGGCCCTGTTCTGCTCCCACTGGAGCCAATGCAAAGCTGGGTTCAAAGAGGGCAGGACTGGGCCTTGGGGATGGGCATCAGCCTGTTGGCCAGTGGGCTAGGCCTGGTGGGCAGAGCTGGCTGGACAGTATGGTTGGGAGGGAGGGCTCCCTGCTGTAAATGTTGCATTTTCAATGGGGAAAAAAAACGTCAGAAATCAGGAACTGAAATAGTTTGATTCTGAAATGCTGCCACAGTGCTACATGGGAGTTGTAGTTTGGTTGCCTCATGCTCCCGTCCTCCTTCATGGGCTAGAATCCCCAGTCAGACTACAACTCCCATGATGCATGGTCTCCTCTGTGGACAGGAGAGGCTGTGCGTTATGGCAAACGTATGGCCACAGTGTATCATGGGAGATGTAGTTCGATTGGGGAGGTTGTGTGTCCCTGAAATACAATGGGGTCTTTCACAGGATTGCGGAGTTGGCCTTTGCCAACAGATTTTCATATTAAAATATATCTGGTCATGCTGCGCATTTCAGAGGGGAAGGAGGGCGACCCAGCTCCCTCCAAGGATGGACACCGCCCTCTCTGGAGCCAGTCAGCCCAGTGAGAGGAACTGGGGTGCCCTGGGGGATCCAGTGCTACCTTAGGGCCTGAGCCTACATAAATCAGTGCCTAAGGGCTGAAGGACATTCGGCCCCCATCTACTTGGAGCACGTGGCATTGCCGGACACCTTCACCAGAGAGGGGCAGTGACCTGCCCACAGCCCCACGCGGTCAGTGGCAGAGTCAGGCTAGACCCACATCTCCTGACTCTCAAATTCCCCCCCTCCAAGCACCAGAGGATACTGCCTTTGGAGCTGAGTAAAAGAAGGAGCTTGGAGAACTTTGCCCTCTCGTCCGATTTGGTTTCAGCAGATTCGGAATGGGAGTGGGGACGTTGGCGACCCAGGAGCAAGGCTGAGGAAGGGGTCTCAATCGGCTTGGCTGAAGATGCTGACGAGAACTTTGGGGGAGAGAAACTTTAGCCAGGAGGGTCAGTTTAGCCTCTAGAAAGTGTATGGATGATTTTGTTTTCAGCGTAACCTTGTTTCCAGTATCCTCACTCCTCATGACTTGAATCTCTAGTCTTTGATGATGAACGTATTCTCGTGTTTGCTATAAATATATCTTAGCGGGGGTGCTATGCAGAGAGCTGATCCTCTGATATGTGCGGTTCCTTCAGGAACAGCGGGCTGGATAATTTGGTGAGTGCTCAGTGCATCCGGGGCTGGACACACAGGGAACGGGCCGAGGGCTCGGGGCTGGCCTGTACCTGTTGCTACCTGCACAGACCGAGCGAGGCCTGGAAGGCAGGTGGTTTCAGGGACATGAGGTATCATCATAGCTGCCCCGGGGTATTCCCAGTCTGGCCAGCAGCAGCAGAAGGATCCCACGAGCGCCAACCCAGCCCGCTGTCGCATTCCCGAAAGGTTCAGAAAGTTCAGGCTCTAGGGATTCGCTCCTCACCTGGAGGAGGTCGTCCAGAGCGCGGCCTGTATAATCAGCAGCGACTAGCCAGCTGGGGTACCCAGCTTCATAGGTTTCCAGGTTCTGATTAATCAGTCTGACCTCCTGCACTGTCAAGGCCAGAGAACCTGGTCCAGCCACTGCTGCCCTGAGCCCCAGGCCTTGTGGCGGAGACAGAGCATCTCTCCAAAGACCACTAAGGCGTTTCAGGTACCAAAACTCAAGGGCACCCAACAGCCCTAGCCCCCTCTGACAATTCAGACCCAGGAGCCCAACTCCCCTTGGCCAGAGCTCGATGGGGGCTGAGGAGCTGGCTTCAAAGCTAAAATAAGTCAGAGAGGTAGCAAGGCTCGGCAACTCCGGTGGATGGACCATGCTCCACGGGTGGTGAGCGCCAGCGGAATGGATGGAATGGTTAGTTTCATGAGTGCCGTCCCACTGGAAATGAGCCATCGCCCTGGACGGGGGGCAAAACACGGGGAATGGGGGGGTGGGGAAAGGTGTCAGACTTACCTCGTATACCTGGAAAAAAAGGGTTGGGGTCAGCATTGGGGGAGAAAAAACAAAACAAAGCAAGACTTAATCACACACTCTGCTCAGAGCCCTGCCTGGGGTCAGTGCATGGCTAGGGAGCCCTGGAGACCAGGGCAGCCTCCCCTAGCCTGCTGCTGCTGGCCCTTCCCCTCTACCTGAGCTGGGATCTGGAAAGAAGGGGGGACCGACCCCCATGGGGAGTCCTGGCATGGGAGGGCTACCGGGCTGGTCCCTGCTCTGTCCGGCTGCATTGCGGGAGCCAGCGGTTCCAGTGTGGGACTGGAGGGTGAGAGAGATCAGTCCGGAATGGTGCACACGTACTAGAACTGGGCTGGGGAGCTTCGAACCCCGCCCAGCCGGCGACTCAGCCCTCAGCCCCAGAGCCAGAGTTGGCAAAGCACTTCCGAGAAGAAGTCCCGGCCTGCGGCGTCCCCACGGGGCAGACAGCAGCGTGCTAATCCGGGGCACCAAGGGTCCAGCCCCATGCCGCCCCGGGGTGCCTTGTGCGCTAAGAACACAGCGTGGAGAGTCCGATCCTGGGCCAGATCCTGCCATGATTTCCCCCCACGCCGCACCCTGCGCCTCCTCCCCGCCAGCCCCCGACCTACCCAGCTCTTCTTCTTCTTCTTCTTGGCGTCGGCATCCTTGCCGCTGCCGATGCTGGAGTGGCTGGTGATGCTGTTGAGGCTGGAGATGCTGTCGGAGGAGTTCTGCCTCTTGATGCGCAGCTCTGGGGACCAAGGGAGGGAAGGCAGAGAGAGAGAGAGAGAGAGGCTGAGAATCTACGTGTTGGCACAGAGCCCCCCCCACTGGGGCCATTCGCGCACCCCATCTATCCTGCTCTGCTCCCCTGGCTCAGCCAGCACCTTCCCCAGCTCCTGCACCCTGCAGTGGCTTCCCTGGATTTCTCTGCACTTCGCTTGTCCAGCGCCATGGGGATCCTTATCTTCCCTTACGGGAGGAGTGTGCTGTCTCCAAGAAATCTGTGCTTATGGGAGCTTTGAGACATTTTGCCACCATCTAATAATGGTTCTTTGTCCTCCTAGAGCACCCTGCTAGTTTGGGGAGCAAGGGGGAAGGATCAGAACCCCATGGTGGCAAATAAGGGCAGTACACAACTCTCAGCTATTGGTTCAGGCTCTCTGCAGACTCAGGCAGACATCTCTGCAGTAGTTACATTTGGATCAGGCTTTCAAAGCACCAGAAAAGCTAGAAACAAACGTGTGGAACGAAAGCTGGGATTCCCACAGTCCTGCAGCAAAGGGGCTGGGTTCTCTGGTCAATTCTGTGACAGGGCTCTGTGCAGGCTGGGTTTGCACAGACTGTAAGAATTAGACCCAGATGCTGAGCACCACAGTGAGATTTCCAAAGGTGTTTCGGTGCCAAACTCCCATTGAAATCAATGGGAGCTCAGCGCTTGAGACCTTTGAGGATCTGCGTCCCAGTGCCCTGTGAACGGCTGGTTGTAATTAACAAGCCGCTCCTTGCCATGCACAGCAGCAGCTTGCTCCCATTGGGATATGCTGACAGACCACGCAGGGTTCTCTCTCATCACCGGCCAACGTTATTCTGTTTCAATGAGATTCCAGATTCTCTCTCCTGCCTGGACTTGAAAGAGACGCTCATACATATTGCATCAAATACACAAGGACCCGGCGACAGTGACACGGATCAGACATGTGCTGCTGAGAGACGGGAGAGGCTGATGCAGGATGGTCTTTGCTGGGGCGGTAGAGAGGACACCCCATCTCCCCTGGGGGAGAACTCAAGACATTGCACTGGGGGTGTTTTAATCCTCCCGGCTCCTTGTGAATGAGCAGAACCCCATCGTCCCCCTTTCCTCCCCGTCCTGGCGAGGATCTGGATCCCCTGCCTTGACGAGCACACGGCCCAGGGGTCTAGATCACAGGCCTGGCGCTGGCCCCACAGCAGCAAGAAGCGGGGGTGGCAGCACTGCCACAGAGCCTGGCTCACCTTTGGGCGTGATGTCAGTCCCGTTCAGAGCTCCTTGGATCACGGCTTGGGCCTCTGAGTTCTTCTTCTTCAAGAAGTCGATGGTCTCCCGCAGGTCCACCAGCTCCGTGTCCTGGCAGAAGCACAGGGAAATTACCCTGTAGTTCCCGGTTGGGTGGAGGTGCCAGGGACATCGCTAACCCACGCCCACAGCAAGCCCCTCCCCCCCAGCCAGGACACATGCCAGCTGCTTGCTCAGGGTGCTGGGCACAGGAGGCTACCAGCCTCCAGGGTTAATAGCCAGAGTCCTCCAGGGATGCCCAAGAGAAAAGGAGGGTCTGGCTTGTGCCCCTGGGCCGGACCTTGCTGTCCAGGGATGAGCCCGGCCACTGCAGGGCAGCCCACGGCACCAGCCGGCACAGATCCAGGGACACAGGAGAAGCTCAGGCCCAGCAGGGCGAGCGAGGGCGCTATGCGTGGGGATAGGTGTGTCTCTAGTCAGACAGCTCCCCCAGGGATCAGCCCGCGGCACGGCCAGCCTCCTGCGAGGATGTGGCAGGCTCTGCTCCTTCTCCGGGAAGAGGTTTCCCCATCACCCAGCGGGCTGGCTGGGGCGCTGGTGGCGCTTGGGCCCTCTCCTGGACGGAGGTGCCGGCCTGCCCATGGGTCAGGCGCCCCTTCAGCAGGTGAAGCCCTGAGGGGACTCTCAGGGAGCTGCGCTGAGCCCAGTGCCAGCGAATAGGAGACCCCCGGGGGGAGGGGGTGAGACCTGCTCCCTGGCACAGAGACCCCGGTGCCCTGCCAGCTGCCCAGTTCTCCCTGTGCAGCACCCACCTTCTCTTCCGCGGTCTCTGCCAGCTGGCGCAGACGGGACGTCATGTTCACCAGGCTCTGCTCGAAGGCCGCCACCAGGTTAGCCTGAAAGGCAGCGGGAGAGGGCATCACGCTCAGCTGGGGAACGGAGAGCACGGTGGGGAGCCAGACTGGCAGCCGCTGTGTGGCTGTGTGGCAAGCACCCGGTGTGGGGGAGGCGAGCATGTGGCATTCCCCCCTCACCTCCCAGCATGCTGCTTTACTGCCTGCTCTGTCCCGGAGGGACCCAGGCTCGCAAGCCCAGCAGCCCCGCGTTGGGCTCGCAGCCCAGTCCATACTATAGCCACTGCCTCTCGGAACAAGGGCGGGGAAGGGCTCTGATCTCTCGCCACCGGGGAAGAGGCTCTCTCCCAAGAAGGGGGGGGCGGGAGCCAGAGGGAAGGTGCCGGAGGTGGGGATGGACACCTGGAGTCTAGGGTGAGGGGGGATGGGGCCTGGGGTAGGAGCAGGCGGGAAGGGAGCGTGTGGCCCTTGCGCGAGGGTTCCCCCAGGGCTGACAGTGGCTGGGAGGGTTCTCAGCTCGGTGCCTGCTCCGGGTCCTGCCTCTCCGACCCCTCTGGTCCTGGAGCCGGTAGTGCCGACACCACAGACATGCCACGCCACATGGTGTGTGCAGTCTCTCCCGCTGGGACGCAGCAGGCCATCTCCCAGGGCCACACCTCCTCCACGCAGCAGCCAGGCTTCCCCGGCGTGCCAAGGGCCCTGCGCACCATGGGGATGCTGCGTGGCTCCGGGGTGGCGCTCCTGCCCTGCAGAGAGCAGCCGTGTGGGGGGATGATCTGAGTGGGGAGGTGACCCCCCCCCACAAGGTAGAGCAGGGGGTGCTGTCAAAACGGGCATCTTCCTGCAACCTGCCAGTTGAGGGGGCCAGGCACAGGGGACGCACTGGCCTCAGGCACCCCTAAGGACACTCCATTGCCAGCTGCAGCAGCTGCTACTCTGACCCATCTCCTCCGCCTCCCTGACCAGCTCCTGTCTCAGGGAGAGCTGCACAGGCTGGAGTGCCTCTGCTGGGCACTGGCCCCTGCATCTCTGCCTTGCCCACCCTTCGGTACCAGCTCTGCCCCTCACGTCTGCCACGGGGTGAGCTTCCCCTCCTTGTTCCTGGCAGGGTCATCTGCTCGCCAGGCCAGGGTGCGCCCGACCCCTGCCTTGTCCCCGGGACGATGCCCCAGCACTCCTCCCCCCCATCTTTAGGATATTACCACAGTTGGCATTATAGTGGGTCCAGAGACCTCTGACGATGCCCCCCACTCTGGACAAGCACTAGGCCTGGCCTGGAGCTGCGACTGGACTCACGTTGGCTGACAGCTGAGACGTCAGGGTCGCCACCTTCTCCTGGGACGACTCCAGCTCCCGGCGCAGCTTGCGGATTTGCTGGAGGGGAGAGAAGGCAAAGGGGGAAGGGTCAGGGAGAAGTGGGCCGCTCCCCCCATCGGGGGCCGGGAGCGAGCCGTCAGGGCGGGTGGAGAAGTGGGGTCTCACCGTACCTCGGATTGCATCCTCTCCTCCGCCTGGCAGAGCGCAGCGCAGCAGGAAGGAGAGACAGACAGAGGCCAGCATTAGGACATAGGGGGGAAGTGAGGGGCAGACAGGCAGAGATTGGGGGGCAGAGCCATGCACAGAACTGAACCCCGCCCCAAGCCACCGTGGGGCTCCTCCCGCAAAGCCATCCAGACAGCAGCTGGCTGCGGCCACCCCTGCAAGGCCCTGTGGGCGCGGCCTGGCCCGTGCCCCACCCCCCAGACGTGCAGGTAACAGGAGCGCCCCGGCGCAGGCGGGGGGACCGTGGGAGCAGCTCTTACTGAGGAGTAGGTGGAGGAGGCGCTGGAGGCCAGGGACAGCACCGATCCATGAACTGCAACAGAACAAACATGCCTGAGTCACGGAGCCCTCCACCGTGCCCTGGCTGAGAGCACGGGAGTTGGGTGGCGGGGGAAGGGGAGGCAGCGCTGGCTTTCCCAGAGGGGTCTGTGGGGCGCCACAGCAGGGGATGAATGGGGGGGGGGCAGGAGGGGTACTGCAGAGGTTACAGGCAGGGGCCACATTCAGCTGGGCAGCCTGCCCTGGCAAATCACCCTTGCCACAGGGCACCATCCAGCCAAGGAGCTCACATTGCTGTAGGGACACTACTAAGCAGAGCCTGACCACCCCCAGGACCCTCCTCATCCCTGGGAAGAGCTGGGTCAGCATCACCATCCCCGCTATACAGCTGGGGAAACTGAGGCACTGGGGCAGGAGGAATGGGGGGCCTTGCCCCAGGTAACACGGCGAGGCCCAGCCAGGAATAGTCCGACTCCCAGCCCTGCGCTTTGCCCCCATGTCCATCTGCTCATCTACGCTCAGGGACCTGCGAGCCCAGAGCCAGGTTTCCAGCCCAGCTTTGCACGAGCAGCCCCTGAGCTCAACCCCCCCTCCCCCGATAGGCCTGTGCAGGTTCCTTCCCCCAGAGGAGCCATGGAGCCTGCACTTGGGGGCAGGGAGCAGACAGAGCCAATAGGCCCAGCCACTGCTCTCATGCTCAGTGGGGGAGGCTGGTTTGACCCATCCTGCTGCCTTGGGACTGACAGGATTCCCCACTCGCTTGCTAGCAGGATTAACCCTTTCTTGTCTCCCCCACAGTAGCAGGAAATGCTTCGGTGCTCGGGATCGCGAGTGCCGCCGCTGCCACCAAAAGGGATGCCCAGGGCATGGAGGGGCAGGCAGGGGACCCTGGAGCCATGCTACCCCCGGATAACGGGGAGGAAGAGCCCGTCGCTCCGGCCGGAGCACGAGTGTCTCACCGTCGTCCGCAGGGTCCCGGAAGGAGCCCGAGCGGATCATGCCCTTGGGTCTGTCTGCCAGGGAGAGGGTGCTGCCCATCTGGGAGGTGCTGTAGAGCTCGAAGGCGGAGTCGTGGGTGGGGATGCTGTTGGAACGGGTGATCCGCGGAGTGGTGGCAGCAGTGGGACTCACTGCATGGAGAAGGCAGGGGAGGGAGAAGAGAAGAGGCAGGGTCAGAAACGCGCCTGGCCCAGGGGAGCGGAGCAGCAGGGAGCGTGGGGCGGGGAGGGGCCGGAGCCCTGAGGAGCCAGGGACGCGGGAGGGTGGGGGAGGACGCCACACACAGTCACGCTCGGGACCAGAGCCTCAGGACGGGGAGACTCGAGCGAAGCCAGTACCGCGAGGCTGAGGGATACCTGCTGGGGCTGGCCCACGCGCTCTCCCAGGTGGTGAATCCTGGGAACAGCGAGTTCATGCCAAAGCCGGTGTCCATCAGGAGTAGCCCCACTGGGCCCCAATCCCTCCCCGCACTCACTCCGGTGTAAAACAAGAGTAACACTGGGCCCGCTCCCCCGCTCACTCACTCCAGTGTAAAACAGGAGTAACACTGGGTCCAATCCCCCGCTCACTCACTCTGGTTTCAATCAGGAGTAACCCCACTGGGCCTGAACCTTCACGCTGGTTTAAATCAGGAAAATCCCTCTGACGCCAGTTCCTCTGGCACAAGCGAGAGAAGTGGGCCCCACACCCGTGAGGGACTCTCCTACCCGACAGTTTGCCTCCCACTCACTTTCATTGGGGGCGCTTTCAATGGGAGCCCCCCCGCAGCTGGGCTATGTCAGAGCATGGCCCTTTGTGAGGAGGCTGCCCAGAGAGGAAGCAGAGGGCAGGTGCCAGAGGCTGGGCAGAGGGCCCAGGGGGTGGATTAGGCACTTCATGGGGCTTCTCCACCTCTGGTTTCTATGGGCAAGGCCCTCTGGCCCCGCCAACAAGCCAGCTCCACCCTCTGGAGCACACAGGCCTTGCTGTGATCCTTGCTGCACAGACACCAGGGGCCAGCTCCTCAGCTGGCATAAACCAGCAGAGTTCCCGGGACGCTGTTTTCAATGGCGCTGCGCTGATTTACACCCGGCCACGGCAAACTGACCGATATTCGTGAGTGGGCTTTTTCCGGCCAAGGACACGGAGAGGGCGGGAGGCGAGGGCAGCTCTGACTGGTCATCTGACTCTGGGAGCCCGCCGATCGTGTGGGAGTGGCGCCTCTCCTTGGTCTCCTCTTGGGACTGGAGCTGGTACCTGCCAGGGCCGAGGGAGAGATCAGCAAGGCGACGCTGCTGGGGGTCCCCGCTAGTCCATTTTCCCCAGCCAGGGTCGAGTTGCCAAAGGGCTTCGGAATGGCCACGGCTCTCGCCAAAGAGTTCAGAGTAAAGCCACGTGGCAGATCCTTGCGCCCACTGGGACGCTGTGGGGGCAGTTCTAGGGGCTCGGTCCGCCTCTCCCTCCACAAGGATCTGACAAAGCCAATGGCGAAGGGGAAGGCTTGGCCTGTCTCTGGAGTATCGGGCGCACCAAGGAGGTGGAGGGCTGGGCTCAGCTCTGGTGTAGCAAACCCTTCTCTTGCCAAGATGTCCCCTTCAGCCCTGAGGCATTTCCCGCTGCCCGGGACAGCACAGGGGAGGCCGAGATGCCAGCCGCAGCACTGGGAAGCCAGGTTAGGGGGCATGGGCTCGACATGACAGCGGGATCTCTGGCATCGATGAAGGGCTGGTCTCCCGCTGTTCCGGGGACGATATTCTGCCCTTGCTCTGAGTGACCTGCGGTGCCCTGGGCAGCAAAGCTGCACTATTGGTGCAAGAGGGTGAGGGGCCGGGAGGATGGCCCAGTGGTTAGAGCACTAGCCTAGCAAACCGGTGGTCAGTTCCTTGCTCTGCCACAGTGACCTTGGGCAAGTCCCTTAGCCTCTCGGAGCCTCAGGTCCCAGCACTAATGGAGGGCCAGTACCCCACTCCCTGCAGCTGAGAGGTCCCAGAGTGACCGTGAGGGGCCACACAGGCATTGAAGTTTTACCTCAGCCCCTTCTTGGGCAGCGTGTTCCGGTCGCGGTTGGTGCTGGGGAGGAAGAGAAACACGAGTCATGGTCGGCTCCGCGGGCTGGGAGAGGGAGGGCACTCGCCAGGGGCAATGCCCAGCTGGGGGCCATGCCAGCTTGGTGGTGGGAGCGGGTATAGTAGGGGCAGGTGACCCCAGGGACCTGGCGTTTCCAGGGTGCGGCGGGGATTCCGGCCCGAGGCTTGTGCCTCACAAAGCTGTCCACCCCTAGGGCTGCCGGGTGCCCCAAGAGGTCAGGCAGCCCTCCCCACGGGAGCATGGTGGGGGTTGGGGTTCTGGGCCCCCCATAGCATAGCAGGGAGGCTCTGGAACCCCCCGCCCCCGATAGCTGAGCTCCAGCACATCTGGGAGGTGGCCCTGCTCCTGCCCACCCTCCCCTTCCTCAGGCGGCACCTGTCCAGATGTGCTGCTCTCGGGCTGCCAGTCCAGCCCTGCTCGCTGGTCTCCTCCTCTGTGCTGATGGGAGGGGTGGGAGCAGGGGCAGGGGTGGTGGTGGTGGTGCTGCTCCCGGAAAAGGCACTGGGCAGGCTGATTGGCATCTGCAGGGACTCCATGCTGCGGTGCAGGCCCGAGAGCTTGGGGTACATCCTGCCCTCCTTGGGGACGCTGAAGCCGCTCATGAGCTCCAGGCCCTGGGAGAAGCTGGCCGAGTTGATGTTGAGGATGGGGGCGGGGCTGGGGGCGAAGCAGGGTGTGAGGTGCCCGGCCGCCGGGTGCAGGTCCTGCCGCTTGCTGGCGTGGGGCTGGGGCAGGTCGTTGGAGGAGGGCAGGTCCAGGCTGTTGGAGTTGACCTTGTCCAAGTTGGCCAGGGAAGGGGGCTTCACGTAGCTCTTGGCAGGCGCCCTGTGGGAACACAGAACTGGGTTGGGGAGGGGCAGCAGAGACGCCGGGCCTGAAGCTGAGCCCAGACGGGGGAGGAAGCTCGGCTGTTCACCCAGCCCAGCCTGCCAGGGGAGAGCATGGTGGGGCCCGGCCCGGCAGGGCCCACATCCTGCACTCGCAGCATATGGGGCCCAGCCCCACTGCTGAGGCCTGACCCACTTTTAGGGAGAGAGTTTAAAAAAAAAAAAAAAAAAGGCACTTGAACAGTCTGTTGGAGACCCTTACTCTAGCAGTTTCTCTAGTTTCACATACCGCCCACCCCGTACCCCCTCAGTGCTCTCCCTGACCGAGGTCTACATCCAGATGCCAGGGTGACGGGCAACTGTACAAAACCCCAAGGCTGATCGACAGTCACACATACCCCTCTGGATAATATGCTTCCCCCCATGGCAGGAGAAGGCAGCGCCATGGGGATTTTCTATATAGACACTGTTGCTTTGGGGTCCCCAACCAGAGTTTGGAAGAACCCCCTTGGGAGCGGCTTTCTTAGCCGCAGCGAACTCCCTTCTTTATCCCATACACACACGGGGGTTTGTTCCTGTTGGCTGGGCTCCCCTCTTCAGTGAGTTAGTGCAGTGCTACTCACTGGCACCAAGCTGCATGCGCTGGTGTGTTACTGTAGGGTTGCTGGTTAGGAACAGGCAGCTGGTATCAACAAAAAAAGCAAACTACCCCAAGCACTACGGAATCAGTGCCAGCTGGCCAAGACCAAGGATCTGACCCTGTCAGGCCCCTCTCTCACGTACCCATAGGGGAAGAGGAGGGTGATTGTGTTTGAACTCGTGAAAAAATCCCCCCTGCCCCCCCAAGAAAAGTTCAATTTTTCAGCAACTGTTTTGAACACTGACAACTCTTAGCTGAAAACCAAGAATATTTCGCTTGGAAAGACCACCACAATGCCTCATGGGAGCTGTAGTTCGACTGCCTCATAGTCCCATTCGCCTTGATCTGCCCGACTTCCTAGTTGGAATACATATCCCATGATGCACCCCAGTCTCAGCTCTTGGGAGAGGGAAAACATGCATCCTAAGAGACCCTAGCTGTGATGCATTATGGGAGATGGAGTCCAGCTGAGGAGCCCAGCCCATACGGAAGAATGGAGACAGGAGGTAACTGAACTACAACTTCCAAGAGACACTGTGGAAAATATTGAAATATTAGGGGTTTCGGGTGTTTGATTTCTTAGTCGAAAACTCAGTTTTCCATTAAAAGCCAGTTAAGATGGAAAATGTCTGACTAGCCCTCATGGCAAGCTCAGGGGAGGAGCCCTGGCTCAGGCTGGGGGGTGGCTGCCTGTGGCAGTGGGGCTGGTGCTGGGAGGTTTCCCTGGCTCCTACCTGAGCGGTGTTGGGGGCAGCTCGGCCACTTTGGCAGCAGGCAGGTGGCTGGCTTGGGCCTTGGGGGTGCTTTCGGGGGAGCCGATGCTCTTCAGCGAGACGCACTCGGAGTCCAGGGCCACGGCCTTGGCTTTGGCTTTCTCCTTCTCGCGGTCCGTCTGGTTCACCGGGGCCGGCGTGCTCCGGCTCGTGCCGATCTTGGAGGGCTCCTTGAGCCGTGACACGGAGATGCCCCCTTGCTTGGTGCTTAGGAGGCTGGGGTCGATGCTGCTGCTCACAGGCCGGTTCCCGCCACGCCCGCCCGTCACACTCATGGAGCTGGATTTGGCCGGCCGCGGCAGGCTCCGGTACTGGATGTTGGAGCGAGCCCCGGGCGCCAAAAAGCCAGGCTCCCCGGCGTTGGAGACATCCAGGCTGGTTTTCCTCCCGTTGACAGGCTTGACAGGGATGCCGGAGCTCTTCTGGATCTTGCCGAGCGTGGCCGAGCCACCTGCCTGCATCACCGTAGCCGTGCCGGTGGCAGGAGGCGGCTTCTTGTAGCCGAAGGAGCCAGAGGTAGAGGGCCGGGCGAGCCCCGAGGGAGGCTTCTTGGCATCCCCGATCCGATCCCGGCCAGCGTCGGAGGAAGAGCGCTGCAGGCCCGCGTTCTTCACAGACAGCTTGCTCTTGTCAGTGGCTTTAGCTTCAGGTTTGCCTGGGGAGAGCAGAGCGAGATGGAGAAGGTCACAAGCAATAGAGGAGAGTACCCCAGCCCCCTGGCCCTTCTGGGATTGGACTCCCCTGGTACAACGTGGGCTCCTGTGGCTAGGAAACTTCACCCCATCCAGGGAGCTTCTGTTCTGCAAACAGCCTTGCTCTCTTCACTAGGTCGCACTGGAGCAGGGTATCACGCTGTTCAACATGGAAATCTGGGCACGGTTTCCAGGCGAAAAACAGCCTCATTTTAAGGCAGAACCGAACCAAACTTGAAAGGCATCAAATCCCCCAGAGTGGAAGGGTGCTGCCCGGTACGGGGCACGAACACCGGGTCACGTCAAAGATTTACACTCAACTTTTGCACAAGAGCCGGCCCGTGCCCTGCTCCGTTCTGTGGTTCTTGCCAACTGGAGGCAAATATGGCAACCCTGGGACGGACTGAGCCCACGGGACGGGGAATACACTGCGGGGAACAGTCCAGCACGGGCCCCTGGGATGATGGGACTGACGGGCTCTCTGATGGCTGCTGTCACAGCAGGACGTGATGTGACACCTCTCACGCCCCCGGGGAATCAGAGTGATGTAGGGGCTCTGCAGCCGTGCTACAGTGACTCTCAGGGATGGCGCCAGTGGGGTGGGTCTGGCACCAAAGGCAGCATGAGCCCGAGGTCACCAGCTGCCCACATCGCCCAGTGGCCTGGGCGAGCCCTCGGTGGATTGTACCCTGCACATGTTCTCCCCTGGGGAGGGGTGTACGACCCCTGTAAGGCCCCCTAGAGCGTTCTCCAGGAGGACGCAGCACTCCCCTCTCATAGCCTTCCTTAGGAGGTGTCACGGAGTCCCCGGGCGATGTTCTGGAACTGCTCCCCACAAAGCCAGTTAGGACTTTGGGGAGCCTCCTCTCCCTTGGAGCAGACTGTCTTCAGGGCAAGAAGCTCACACGGCTTCACCTCCTGGGAGCATATGCCCCTCCGTGCGCTTCCCACAGCGAGTCCGCCCAGGCCGGGTCCTGGGGAAGCCAAACGGTTCTGCACCCCCCACTTCGCAGTCAGATGTGACTCTCAGCCAGCCAGTAAAACAGGTTTATTAGACGACAGGAACACGGTCTAAAACAGAGCTTGTAGGTACAGCGGCGAACGGGACCCCTCGGCCGGGTCCATTATGGGGTTCAGAGAGCCAGACACCCACGTTTGCCCTCACTCCTAGTCCCCAGGTAGCTCCAACTCCCAAACCCCCTCCAGCCCCTCCTTCTCTCGGCTTTGTTTCTTTCCTGGGCCAGGAGGTCACCTGATCTCTTTGTTCACCTTTAACTATTTCCTTGCAGTGGGGGAAGGGGCCCTGGCCATTTGTTGCCAGGGAGACAGAGTGTCAGTGATTTATGCACACTGGCCTTTCCCCACCACCTAGAGACTTAAGAAATGCATAGGGGAAACTGAGGCACCCACACAGTATTTACAGGGAACATTAAGAACAGTCCCACTTCGTCACAGGAGGTTCCTAGCCGATCCCCAGGCTGAATCCTGAGCACGCAGCCGCTTCAGCCAGCCAGGGGGATCGAACCCCTGCCCGGGAGCTAAGGGAGTAGCTGGCTGGCGTAATCCCCGTGCCAGCCACTAGGGGGAGCCCTGACTCCACACACCGGGCCCGTCTGTGGCACATCTCACTCCTGAGGCTGGAGGGGTCGTGCCCGTTTGGCCAAACCCAGTGAAGGCGTGGGAAGGTGGGAACACCCAACACCCTCCCCCCCGCTGCAGCCTCACCTGCAACTTTGAGGGTGCTCTGGGCCGTGTGGGTGATGGGCGAGGTCACTGCCACCGGGGGCGTCTTGCCCTTCTTCAGGGACCCCGGCGGGCCCAAGCTGACGGGCTTCTTCAGCTCCCCCCCCTTGGCAGGGGCCTCGTCGCAGCTCTCAGCCCGTTCCCGCCGCCACTTGGAGGCGCCGTGCTCCATCTTGAGGCTGCCGCTGTCGTAGTCCAGCTTCTTCGGGCCCTTCTCCTCCGCCTCGCTGTACCAGCTCAGCCCGCTCTCGGCCAGCGAGCGCTTCTCCGAGTCCGTGCGCAGCTGCGCGGGGTGGGGACAGAGAGGTGAGGGGGGCAACGCTCTGCCAACCCCACCCGCCGCCCGCCCAGGAGACGCTGCCGCTTGGGGAGGAGAAAGCAGGGGCCTTCCCCTCTAGATCACAGGCCTCTCACCCTTGAGGACGGTGCAAGGGGCTGGGGTCCTGGTTCTCTTCCCAGCTCCACTACTAACCCGCTGCGCGTTGCTGCCCCAGCCAATGCCTCAGTTTCCCTCTCTGCAGCATGCCCGAGGCCATGCAGGGTCAGTGCCGGAGCCAGGAAGAGACGTCAGGATCCTGACTTGCCCCAGTGCCATTGCCACAAAGGCTCATTCTGCTCCTGTACCAGGGCTGGAGACAAACTCTTTAGATGCAGCGTTACTGCTGGGGAAATGGGACAGCCCCACACTCTGATGGCCTAGACTCCTCTATAACCCAGAGCAGGCTCTGGGGCCAGCCCCTCTGCGGGCAGGTCGGGGCAGCCCGGCTGAAGTCAACGGAGCGATTCTAACTGGCGTCAGCTGGGCTGGCCCTGATCGGCAGAGACAAAGTCCTTGCGCGCCACTGCCCCATCTGTGGTGAGATGGCGGGTCGTGGTCTTAGCCACCAGTTGCCCATGTCACTGGCACATCCCCCTCCCACTGGCGCTCTCACTGGGACATGGGCCGCCCCTCTCCAGGTCTGCCCGCCCCGCCCCTTTCGCCAGCGCTGAACAGGCACAAAGGAGGTGGACCCGTCCCGACCTCCGCGGGGTGGCCAACACGTACCGCTATGGCCGAGTTCCGCCGGGAAGCCGTGGGGCTGGACGGGAGGGAGTTGAGGGAGGAGCTGGCGTTGAACTCTTCAGAGCTGAGGTTGTCAGAGGCATCGCTGAGGCCGCTGCTGATGGAGCTGCTCTCATCCCAGCTGGAGCAGGGGAGGGAGAGAGAGAGAGAGAGAGAGAGTTACCCCCACTGAGCGCAGCCGCAAGTGCTGTGTGTTACAGGAGGAGAACAAGGCTGCAGCTCCTACCCCCAGGGCTCCCAGAGAAAAACAGCCAGCCCCCCTGCCATCCAAAGGGCTTTCCGTGCCAGCACACCCACCACAGCCTCCATGGGAACTCTGATCCAAACAGTCCCAAACCTGGGGGCGCACACAACTGGTATCTGGGTTCTGCAGCTCGGGCCCATCCCTCGTACCAAGGAGCGGGGAGGAAGCTCGGAGAAGAGCAAATAAATTCACTGGAAGCAGCCTGGCTGGCGGATTCCCCAGGAGGGGAAGCGTTTACGCGGCCAGCCTTAGGAAGAGCAGCCAATAACACATTCTCCCGCGTGGGTTACGCCTGCGGGGGGCTGGAGAGCTGCTCTTTCCCGTCCGGGCTGTGGGCCGGGATTTTGGGAAGAACAGGAGGGGGTGGGATGTTCCTCCAAAGGCTTCATCTCCGCTATTGTGACATGCTTTAAACCCAGCTGGAGCGCCCGCAGGGACTGGGTGGGTAGCAGGACTAGACTGGCTACAGCCCAGTTTGAAGCATGCTTAAGCCCAGGTTTTAAAATCATCCATGAGATCATGGGTCACAAAGACCTGGGGCTTGGGCCAGCGGCGGTGACATGGCAGGGGGCCATGCTAGTCATGTCTGATCAGTCCCGTGCAGAAGGGGCCGAACTACCCAAGGCTGCTTGTCACCCAAATGTGGTTTGATGCTATTCAAACATGATCCCGTATCGTGGTCCAAACCACTGGCTAGCTTTCCCAGGGGGAGGGCACCGTGCCAATCCCTCCTAGCCACAGGGCCGGCCTCAACATGAGAGCTAGCCGTGAGCTCTGGTGTGCTCACTAGGGGCCTGATCCTGCCCCTGTTCGAGTCACTGGCAAGCCAGCTTGTTCGACGTCTTCAGTGCGAGAACAGGCGGGGGGGGTCCCTCAGTCCCATTGCTGACCCATTAGAGGGCACCAGCAGGACGGCACAATGCATGTCCCCCAGCATGGACAGGGCAGGAGGCAGACAGCTGGTCATCCAGCCACTAAGAAGCACATTTCACGTAGCTAGTCAGGCGGCAGCCAGTGAAAAAAGCCCCAGGATGGGTGTGTGTAGGGGTAGTCCTAGCAATCAGTTTGCCTGTGCCTGGCGTTCCTATGATCCTCCAGAGCCTGAGTGTCCTAGAGGACTGTCAGGGCAGAGACTGGGTCCCTGTTGTGCCCAGATTGTACAAGCACCGACGATCCCACTTGGATCAGTGCTCCGGGGCCCCAGACACATTAACACAGCCCAGAGCAGAGGATAGCAACCAGCTCTCCGGCGGCCCAAGGGTTAATACAGATCCTATTGACTCTTTGACCTAACTAACCCCATACTGCACTGACCACTCCACTGGCCGAGGGAGATGTGACCCTTTTATCTTTGACAGGGATTGAAGATGGGCTGGAAGCAAACCCCGCATTCCCAAGCCCCACAGGACCCAAACACAGCAAACCACTCCCCATTGTGGGGCCTGAGCTCACTTCTAGCAGCCACTGATCCAGATAGATTAGTAGATATGGAGCTGCTAGATCTGGAGTCACTCCACTGACACCAGGTAGCTAAGAGACACTGCACCTTGAAGCAGGTTGCCCAGTGCAAGTTTGTCTTTAACCACTGCCCCAGGGGAAAGATGCAACATGGACGCCACTGGGATTTCTAGAGCAGTTTTTACATTTCAAACCCACTCCAGCCCCCTGCCGCTAGGGTTACCATTCGTCCGGATTCTGCCGGACATGTCCGGCTTTTTTGAGTTAAAAATAGCGTCCGGGAGGAATCTGTAAATGTCCGGATTTCCCCCCAATGCAGAGCGCGCGCGGCTGACAGGGCAGCCGGCCGGATCATGCCTCGCACGGGGCTTTGACAGCCAGAGCCCCTTCTCCACTTCCCCCTCCTCTCCCCTGCAACTTGAGACCACTCCCCTCCTCTCTCTCCCTCCCTCCCCCTCCCTGCATTCGCAGATCGCTGGCTGGCCGTTCATATCGGGCCTCCGGCAGT
>NW_020664542.1:1361720-1411036 GCF_002925995.2 Terrapene triunguis | reverse complement strand
GGGGGGCAGTTAGGGGCAGGGGTCCCAGGAGGGGGCAGTCAGGGGAGAAGGAGTGGGGGGGGGGGTTGGGGGTTCTGAGGAGGGCGGGAAGTGGGAGGGAGTGGAAGGGGCAGGGGCGGGGCTAGGGCAGGACGGGGGTGGGGCTCCTCCCGTCCTCTTTTTTGATTGTTGAAATATGGTAACCCTACCTGCCGCAGCACCTCTGTGTGGTGAACTCCAATTCAGCTCCACCTCCCTCTGCTCAGCAGGTCTGAAGACCCCAGGACTGGGCATGGTTGGAGGGGATTCACTTTACAGAGGGGACAGATTCCCGGTTCCAGTAGTGATACCGGTTCAACTTCAACACCCCAGCACGTCTGAGGTGCTCCCTGGGCCAGTCTGCAGAGCGCTGAGCTCACCTATCACAGCGCCACCCCCCACCCAAATGGCAGGGAACACACAATAACCCAGCCCCACTGCCAGGAGCCAGCCAGGACCCCAAAGCATCGTCCGGGAGACAGCCCCCTGCTAGCTGGGTGTGCCACAAGAGGGACCCCATCTATCTGTGCCCATGGTCACACAGTGGTTAGGAAAAGGACTCAGGAGTCCTGGTGCCCAGCCCATCAGACCATGCTGTCTCCCTCCAACGGCCAGGGAGAACACTAGATTGAATCATTCCCAGAGAGCCCGGCACTCGTTCGTGGCCGAGTCTCCCTCTCCAGCGTGGAATCCCACCTTCCCTCTGCAGCCGAGCAGAGCCCCGCTGGAGCAGGAGCTGAGGACGAAAGGGAGGGCAAGGCTGCTCTGACCCGTGACACATACAGATGCGATGGTTAGTTTTCAGAGACTGGCTGGAAACACCTGCTCTCCCCCTTGCTCCTGCCCGGCCCAGCTTTGGGACCAGATCCAGAGTCAAGGTTGGCAAGCGGCTCCTGGCTCCGTAACAAGCTGAACCAAACCCCCGGGTCCGAACACTCCCAGGTCTGGGCTATTCAAATCCAGGGCCCGCTCAGCGGGGGGTGGCACATGCCTGAGCTGGGTGAAGGGGGGGATAGGTGCGATCCAGGCCCACCACCCCCCTGAAATGACCCCGCTGCCTCATCCCTCACCTGGGAGCCCCCCATACACACAGTCACCGACCCTGCATCCCCTCCCGCGAGCAGACCTTTCCCCCAGCTGGGACTGGCATGTCCCCCCTGATCAGCCTGACAGTGATCGCCCCCTAGTGGCTGCACCCCGCTGCTTGCATTCCCAACAAGCCAAGGGGGAACTCGGTGTGCATAGCGCACGGGGAGCTCCCTCCGCCCTCGGCTCTACCATCCAGCAGCAGCAGAGCCTGGGCCCAGTCCTGCAGCCCTGCCTTGCTGCCAGCGGTCCCAGGGAGTTCCCCAGCCCTGCTCACCCCAGGAAGGGCTAGCCACATGGGGTCTGCAAGGGCAGGATCCCCGGGGACAGTCCCCTCCGGGCTGGGTCTGCTCCACCCACACAGGTTCCGGGGTGGCTGAGGAGGCGGTACTGTACTGTATGTGCCTCCTCAGCCACCCTGGAACCTGCATGGGGCATAATAAAGCAAAAGCTTTGCCGCCAAACCCAGCAACTGGGCGTCCAGCAGCCGCAGCCTCCCCTGGCCTATGATACTCACTGCCCATGGCTGAGCTCTTTCCTCCCGCCGAGGCTGAGCTGATGTGGGAGCCACTGG
Source organism: Terrapene triunguis (assembly GCF_002925995.2). Lineage (NCBI taxonomy): Eukaryota > Metazoa > Chordata > Testudines > Emydidae > Terrapene > Terrapene triunguis. The sequence continues at coordinate 1,409,358 of NW_020664542.1, read as the reverse complement.
AGAATTCGCTTCCAGGCTTATTTTGTAAGGGAGCTGGAGGGCTTTGCAGAGAGGGGGCGGGGCTGGGACAGGCCAGCACCCCTCCCATCCCATCGCCTACATAGGTGCTGGAAGCAGGGGCGCTGCCACACCCCCTGGCTTGAAGTGCATTCCATCGTATGCAGGGTTTACAGTTTGGTTCAGTGGCTCTCAGCCACCCCACTATATACAGGGTTCCAGCCCCCCTGACTGCCTGGTCTCCCCGTCCCCACTCCCAGCCTAGTGGCCTTTGCTCCCGTGTTCCCCCAGCTCAGTCCCACCCCCTCACCCCCAGCCCAGGACCCTTAGACATGCTGCACGTTCGATTTGAGTGCAGGCATTTTTGGTCTCTCCCACACACCCCTTTTCCACCCACTGGAGTTTTACTAATTTTAACATCAGCAAGAAACCCTCCTCTCCCAACACAGCGAGAGGAAGGGGCTTGGTCGCGGAGCTCAGCGGGGCCAGGACTTCACCCAAGGAATGCACACACAATCAGGGAATGCACACACACACAGAACGTACAAACACACCATGCATCCACACAGGGAACGCGCACACACAACATGTGCTGGTGCATCCCCCCACCCAGCCGGAGATCCCCCTTCCCAGCCTGCCAGCCCCACTATATCCAAAATTCCCCCACTGAAATCACTGGCTGGAGCTCGAGGGCCAGGGCACAGGCGCCTTTCGCATGGCTCCTGTGGCCCAGAGGCTTCGCGCACACAGATGTACGGTGTCCCAAGGGGAGCTGAGCTCTTGGGAGAGTGGCCCCAAGTGGACCTGGGTCATAGGAGAGAGATGCCCCCCGGCCCCTCATCCTCTTACCTCCGGGCTGTCCAACCCTCCTCCTCCCAGCTGGCGCCTATGCAAGCTTGGGCCTCCAGCCCTCTCCGTCCTGCCGGGCCAGGGCAGCAGCAGGGGTATGGCAGGTCTGTGGCTCACAGGTACAGTAGGGCACTGTCCCGACCCGGCTGCTGGGTCCCTGCCTGGCAGAACTCCCTCTGGAGCAATGGGCTGCTTGCCGGGGTAGCTGGGAAGGAGGCGGCAGGCTCAGCAGACCGTGTGGAAAAGCCCATCTCCCAGGCTGTCAATCAGCCCTCAGCTGGAGTGAGGAAGGGCCGCTCCGGACTGGGGTGGCAGCTGCCATTTCTCCCAAAGGCCCATCCGGCCCACGACGGGGGGAGCCGTATGCCCGCAGGGCTTCCCCGCCACAGATGGGCCCGGATGAGCACGGCCTCCTTTCAGGTCAGTGGCTGAGTAGGTCAGCGAAGCCCTCGCAGGCCGGTCGAAGGAGTCTAGCCGGGGACAACGGAAAGGGCATGAATCGGTGATGGGACGTGGGGGAGGACCCTGTGCCCCAGCTCCAGCCCCCCCAGCACTGGGGTGCATCTGGATACAAACAGGACAATGCATCGGAGATGCCCGTTCACAGCCAGCTCAGGCCATAGGGAGCATCTAGGCCTCCTGCGGACGTCCGCCCACATTACATAACCCCATGCTGCCGACCCCAACCCATTGTCTCAGCCTGGGGCTCCTCCCCCCCATCCTGACCTGCAGCCTCCTGCTATTCCTGCCCTGAGCTCTGCTGGAGTTAGGAACCAAAGCACCTTTGAGGATCTAGACCTCAGAGACGGGAGGGGGAACAGGGAGCTTGCCTGGGGGGGGAGGGGTCTGTGCCTCCCAGAGGTTGGGCAGCGATGCAGAGGGGCTGAAGGGAGGAAGGTGCTAACAATCAGGATGCTACAGGCGCCAGCTCAGTTCCAGCCTAGGTCAGTGATCAAGTAAAGCCTTTCCCGTGACTTGTCAGCAAAATGGTCTGTGTTCCGCGAGTTGGTGGGTTCTCAGCCCAGCTACTACGGGACCCCCCATCTCCATTGCAACCCCCACCATGTCGTGTTGGCAGCTTGGGCGGAGGGGCTGAGGACTTGGGTTTGCCCTTGGTCCAGGACCCCCCCCCCCCCCCCCCCCCCCCGTGGGTCTGCATGGAGGCACTGCGGCTGGGAAAGCCGGTGCTGCTGCTACCCTTGACAAACCTAGATAAATAGAGGACTCGAGGCCCATGTGGCTGCACTGACTGGGGGCGGGGGCTGGAACCCTGCACCCAGAGAACAGGGTGGGACCCCAGGGGCAGGGGCACCCGAAGGAGGACACAGAGAGACGAGCCAGCTCCCACGAGAGGGGCTGGGGATGCAGCGCTGCATCGGCCAAGGGGATGGACCAGAAGGGGCCATTTCTAGTTTCTATAATGGAAGGACACTGCAGGGATGGACACCGAGCATTCAGCCTCCTGCTGAGGGACTACTGCCTCCGGGTGAAGGCTAGTTACCCCACGGCCTGTGCCCCTTGCAGGGCCGGGCAGGCGGTTGGCTGGCTGGCAACGAGATTCCTCCATTCTCCAATACGGAGTGACTCGCTGTCAACACAGATCACCTCCCCCCACCCCCCAAGACACTCCGCTGTGAGGCCAGGTAATTCCCCGGCACCTGGTGCTTTCACAGCATCTCTGGCACGCTGGGCTCTGCAGCCGGGGTTTCCCGGGTCACGCAGAAGGAGGGGAGGTGGTTTCACTTCTCCAGCAGCTGGGTCCTTAATTAATTAATGCCTCCAACAGGCTCTGAAAATGTGAGGAGCTAGAGAGGGGTGGGGTGTCCTTGTGATCCTTCCCACAGCCGGGGGTGGGCAGGGGGAGACCCCGCCGTGCCCCAGCCAGCCCTGGAGATGCCAGGAGCAGTCCTGGCCCATTCCCTGGGGCTGCACACTCCTTCCTGTGATCCTGGCAGCTGGCACCTCCTCCAGGAACAGCCGGCTGAGGGCACCAAAATCCACGCGTAGGCATGTGACTCCAAGGGGCCAGCCCATCACTGCCCCATGGCCCATAGGAGCTGGGGTGACTCTGCCCCTCCAGAAACCAGTCCCCCTTATGCACACCAGACACTGACCACTGGGTTAGCTATCTGGGTACTTCTCTGGCCCCCCTTACCACAGTATCTGAGCACCTCACAACCTTTACCGTATTTACCCCTGTGAGGCCAGGCAGTGCAGTTATCCCTATTGCACTGATGGGAAACTGAGGCACACAGAGGTTAAGTCACTTGCCCAACGGAACCAGGAGTTGACCCCAGGGCTCCTGAGTCCCAGTCCAGTGCCTCTAACCACTAGCCCACCCCTTCCGACCTATACAGCACCTGAGGATCTCAAAGCACTTTACAAAGCTCCTTAGTCAGGGAAACTGAGGCACCAAAAAGGGAAAAGTCTTGCTCAGTGTCCCACATTAGTCAGCGACAGGAACAGGAATAGATTTCAGCTCTCTTGGGTCCCTGTGCGACACTGCCCCATTACATGCCTGGTATGCAATCTTCACCCACACGCGGCAGGCCTGCTGGGACGCCCTGGGCAGCTATTCCCTCTGGCAGTGAGCAGCTAGGCAGCACTGAATCCACAGAGCAGCACCCCCAATTTACAGTAATTAGATTGCAACAGAGGCAGGTCTCCATGCAAAAGGCAATTAAGGGAGCATTAGCCTGGATTGTGAGCAAACACCTAGGTAATTAGGTTTGAGCACCAGCCACAGACACAACACACACCCCTTGAAGGATGGGTAACCATGTTGTCAGGACAGATCCACAGCCCCGATATTAAACCTCCTGCTGCAGGGCTTAAGCCAACCCCTAGCTATTAGGGATAAGACCTACCTGGGGGCAGGTTGTTCCACCTCTGCAGCAGTTGGTACTGGCTGCTGTCAGAGACAGGAGACTGGGTACCGGATTCCAGCTCCCATCCAGCCTGGCAGCGCCCATGTTCCAAGGATTTGTTTCCTCATTTCTGTGGCATTCCTCGCCTTGGCAGGCCCCTGTTACAGGGATCACAACATAAAAGCACCAGGGGACCTTGGATGACCTCAAGCAAATCTTCACCCAAAGCTGGCCCTGAATCCAGAAGGCTGCTCGCTAATCTCTCTGTGCAGTAACTACTGACTCACCGAACCAACCACTTCTCCATGGGAAAGTCATACCGGGTGTGTTGGGGGGGGGGGGGGGAACCCCACAGCATTCTTGCACCTAGCAGTGGCTATTCCGAGCTCTGCTCTACTTTGATATTATTTGACACCATCATTCATACACCCTTTGCTCTGTTTCCTTTTCCCGAACAAGGGGGAAGGACTTTTTTCCCTTTAAAACTGAAGGTGGAAAGACACTATGCAGGAGGCGGTGCACATGGAAGCATCCCCAAGGCACTGCTGCGTTATCCCTATGCAGTGGGTGGGGACCGTGTTTGTACAGCACCTAACACAATGGGATCGCCGTGCTGAGCGAGGTCTGGGGGCACTACGTCATCCTCAACAAAAGGCCCATAAGGGAGACAGAGACAGTTGTTTATGGATCCTTCAGTTCAGTGCATAATTTTAAGCCCCAAATGCTGTTCAGGTTCAAGTGGCACAGGTTCTAGCCCTGACGCCTCTCTGTGAGCTTTGGGAAAGGTTTACCCGGCCCCTTATCGGGACTGGGAGGATCTGCCACTGAAGGATCTTGACTGTACAAGGTCCTCAAGGCAAATCAAAGTCCCGCCTCTCCCGAGGCAACACTTCATGCCTCCCGCAGTCAAGTGAGGCACAGACCCACAATGTCCTTTGTAAGAGGAGCTGAGGAGCAGCTCTCATACCAGCATGCCCCAGGCCAGAACTGGCGTCAGGCAGGGGAATATGCATCCTCGGCCACCTTATACCATGACCGTCGCTCTGCAACAAGCCTGTGGCCCCTAGGTCCTTCCCAGCAGTCAGTACAGTGCAGGTCACAGCCATGGGTAACATTGTGGCAAGAACGCAGCTCCTCCCGCTCCCAAAGCCCAGGCCCTGCCACTTGAACTACAGGAGAATCTCCTTTAGTTGTTAGCAACACGGGGCCTATGACACACAATGCAGCAGTTCTGATCCCATCCAGTAGAGGCCAGCAATACTCACATTAACCCATTCATTAAGCCTCATCTGCACTCCTCTCAGGCTGTGCTGTTATGTTGTCGGCTCTGCCAAACTAAGCAGCACTCTGCTGTGTTAGTGCTCGGATGGGGGACCTGAACAGACTAGATAATTCAGAGGCAGGCACTCTCCTCATCTGAGTCAGCAGGGGGAGCAGTGGCGCTGCTGGAGGGACTGTCACTCAGATTAGACACGTGAGGCCCCATTTAGGGTCCCTAAAGACTCCTGCCGTAGTGACCCCATTAGCACAGGGGCTGGGGCAGCGGGTATGTACAAGGCACCTGGAGGAGAAAGGGAGGCTACTTGCATGCTAAGCATGATCACTAGGGAGTTAAGCTCCTAACTCCCATTATAATCAATGTGAGTTCAGAGCCTAAGCCCCTTTGAGAATCTGGGTGCGGGTAACTTCGGCGCACCCCCCATTGTAGCGCATGCTGTTACAGCAGGGAGTGAGCAATCCATTGTGGGGGGAGCAGAGCAAACATGGGGAGCACTTTCCAGCGAAGGGAGCGGCTTGCTATGGAGCAATCGCAGCTGGCCGGGCGCATGCGATCAATAATAGACTAGCTCCTGCTGAACGCCAGGTTCAGTGGCTGGAGGACTCTTCAAAGTCGTTCGGGCTGCAAAGCGAGGCCAGCGCTGGCTCAGAGCCGGAGAGTCACCATCTCCTGCTCCGATCCATCATATACAGACCCCCCCGCCCCATCTCCGCCGGCGAATAAAAGAGGGACTGTCAAAGCAGCCAGCTCCACCGGGGCTCCCCGAACACTGCGCTGTTTGTATCTGCCCTGACAACTGCTGGAGCACATGGAGCGGGAAGAGCACCAACACCAACAATCGGCTCCCAGCCCAGCCACTCCCCTCCCTGCTTGGTGGGAGTAACGAGACAGATGGATGGGGTGAGAGGGGAAAGGGGCGAGAGACAAGGAGCGCAGTGTCACCGGGGTGAGAACCAAGCCAGCCGGGTGTAAAGAGGAAGAGGGGGCGGGAGAGATTTGCAAGCTGCCCTGGGAGATGCGGAGAGCCCCCTGCAGAACTGAAGATGTGCAGCAATTTGCAGGATCTGGTCCTTTAAAGCCCATCCACATGGGTGAAACGATAACCCGGTACATGCTAGCGGTGTGCAATATTCCCCTCTAGTGGCTGGTGCCCCAAAGGATAACGGCCTACTATACTCACCAGGGAACAGAGTGACTCTTGTGCCTTGAGCCAAGGATCAAGCTGTGCTGCTGAGCCAGCCAGGGGGCCACACCAAAAACAACTCAGAGCACACCCACTCCCCCAAAGGGCAGGAGAGCAGGGTGTGTTTGAACAACACACCCTTCAACCCCAGCAACAGCCATCCTTAAAAGGCACTTGCCCAGGTCAGCAGGAGTGCAGCTTAGCTTGCACAACAGCAGTGAGCACAGAGTCCAGCAACAGTCGTTCTCAGGGGCAGCCCTGCCCCGGGCACAGGGCCCCACTCACACACCAGGCACTGCGCCCCCAGTCCATCTCCCCTCCACCATCCACGCTGGGCACAGCTTCCCAGCCCTTCCCTGCTTTGGGTCATTCCCTGCTCTCTTCTGTGCAGGCCTGCCAACCGGGAGTCTGCCCCAGCCCTCTGCCTGCCTTGAGCTCAGCTCTCCAGCCAGGCCCTAGCTGCTGTGGGCTGCCTGCCTTGCAGGCCAACCCTGCACAGGTGTAGCCGGTGGGGCTCACCTCCCCCACTACATTAACAGTCCAGGTAGCAGCGCCCCCGGCTGGCCGGCGAGCCCTGCAGTAATGAGCCAGAAGGGGGAAAATACCCTAGCTAAGGAAAGTGGCAGACATGACTCCAACGCAGCGACTCTGATCGGGTTACTGATAACAGCGAAACGAGTGATTCCAGCGACAGCCTTCGCAGCCACTGTAGGGAGCCGCAGGTGGCATATGCTGGAGTCACACAGTGCTGATGCCCCCGCGTACCCTGCCAGAAGGGTATTGACTCAGAGCACATAGCACTGATACAGGCTTTCAGCCACAGACATCAGAGCCATTCCCAAGGGAAGCCAACTACTACCAGCATCATGATACAGATGGGGAAACTGAGGCACACAGGCATGACTTGCCCAAAGTTGGTCAATGGCAAAGCTGGGAATAGAACCCAGGACTCCTGACTCCGAATCCAGTGGCCCTGGGCTCCCTCCTCCCCCCGTTGGCATACCGCTCTGACTGCAGTGAGGCACACAGCTGGACCCCTGCCCCCCTGGATAGCTGGGGGGTAGGGGTCCAGCTGCGTGCCTCACTGCAGTCAGGGCGGTATGCCATCGGGGGGAGGAGGGAGCCCAGGGCCACTGGCACATATGGCTCAAGTGCATTTGGAGGTTCGCAGTTTCCCCGTCGCCGTCGGTCTCCTCCTGCTCAGAGGCAAGGTCTGGGGGCAGTCACCTAGTCGACATCCTCAGTGCCTCCCTGGTGTACCCGGCCCATGAGTGGATTCACGCCCATGCTCCTCCTCCATCTGGGGCAGCCCGCTGTATGGAGCTCCCTTGGCATCGGGACCCAGAAGTTGCTGTGTGGTCAGTTGACCTGGGCTAAGCCCAGAAGCCAGGCTGCCCAATGCAGACACCCTGTTAATACCAAGGAAGGAGAGGATGATTTAGGGTGCTCTGAGGGGTCTAACCAGTGCGGCTGGGATGCCACAGAGAAAGGGAAGCCGTAGGCTGCCTAGCAGTCTGAGCTCTCCAGGGCTATGGGATACTTTCCCGGTGGGAACCTCATCGCTTGAGGCACTTCGGCCTAGAGGGGGTGAGACACTGGAGAACACAGCAGAGGAAATAAGCTTGCATTAGGGGCAGATGGCTTAGACCTGCTGTTAGGGAAGGCAGCATGGCCTAGTGGATAGAACCCCAGACTGCAATTCAGGAGACCTAGGTTCTATTCCTGCCGGAGACCTTGGGCAAGTCTCTGTACCCGTTTCCCCCTCTGTGAAGCAGGGATGATGATACTAATTCGCTTTGGGATGAACAGCACTAGATATCAGGATCATCCCATGGCGGCAGGAGCCGAGTACCTAGTGACCCCGGGTCTGTCCCACCACCCTATGGACAGAATACTCTCTCCGTTCCTGGCCAGCTCTGTTCCTTGATCTGACTCCGAACGCTCCTTTGGGGGCAGGTCTCAAATCCAAGGGGAGGCACCAAATGCCCTTCACTAGCAGCTCTTCTGTGCTGGCATCATAACACGACCGTGTCTGAGGCACGACGCAGCTCAGGGTGTGGGGGTGGGGGTTCAGGCCCTGTGCCTCTAGCGTTAACATCCCGATTCAGCCCCCTTTAACCCAGGCAACCCCCCATCCCATCTGTACTGCTGCAGCAGCTAGGAGAGGTGACAACCTTGGGTCTTCCTCTGGCAGCTGGAAGCACAGGACATGTCAGCCACCAGAGCACGGCAGTAGCCTCGCTGGCCCCTGGCCGTCAATAGCTGTGGCTGGGTTTAAACTCTGGCTAAACCTTCGCTTTGATGCCCCCAAACACGGCAGCGTTGTTTTAAGCCCCTAGCAGCAAGTGCTGCGCTGAGCCCTTGGCGGATGCGTATGATGTTCTGCGGGGGAGCCAGCGGTAGGGATGGGAAGGGAGAGATCTGGACCATGTGTGCAGAACAGACATTCCTCTCGGATTTAACATTCCTCCCCCCTGCCCCCAAACACACAAACTCCCCTGCTCCCATCCTTCCCCTCGACCTCAGAGCAACTCCAGTGAGGGAAGGCCGCTGTCTGCCTCATCACGTGTCTGTGGTTTGGAACGGCTCGGCGTGAGCAGGGCCACTGTGCTCAGCCAGCCGGCGGCGGGGGAACAAGCTGAACCCTATGGAAAGAAGGATTTGCGGCAGAGGAGAGAGGCTGCATTGCTCAGCCGTGAGTTTGCCGGGAATTAATTGATGGAGGCAGAGGGAGATCGGTCCAGACACAACGAAGGCCGGTGGGGGGTGGGGAGCGGACACCCGACGCCTAGCGGTTAGAGGGCAGCAAATGCGTGGGGCTCCTGGGGAGCTCTCAGCAAACCCTCTGGGAACGGCATCTGACCCCAGGGAGCAGGGCTGGGCTGGGACACAGGGGTCACTCTGGCATGCGGAGGACGTGTTGCCACAGTATTTGGTGGGTGAAAGTCCTCAGTGTCATATTAATCCTGGGGGCAGCCGTGGGGCATACGAGGGGTCCCTTTTGCACAGTGGGGAACTGTCACCCCGTGCAACCCTTAGTCAGTGTAACCCGGGCAGGGCGCGGTGATGTTATATACTCTCAAAGGCAATGAGGGAAGCTTTCTGGGTGGCTGTAGCTTTCCCATACAGACTCCTAGTTCAGCGGGGGTAGGAGCCGTAGCAGGAAATCTAGTCTCACCCTGCACGCTCAGCCAGCAGGAGCCAGCCAGATGGCACAACAGCCCATTCGCTGGCATTTACGGAACTGACACAGTCGCTTCGCTGAGATTGGTGGGCGCCTCCCTGTCCTCAAGCAGTCCCGTGAAAAGACGACAACCATCCCTAGCTCTCATCCAGCCCTTTTCATCACCACCTGTCATGTCTTGATCCTCACACACCCCTGGGAGGCAGGGAAGGGCTACCAGCCACATTGGGCAGACAAGAAACTGAGACACAGGAAGGCTGCAGAGCAGGGAATTCAACACAGGTCTCCCAAGTCATAGGCTAGGGCCCTAACCACCGGACCATCCTCCTGAACCCTGAAACAATCACAAACCTGAGCCCAAACGATTTGTGGCAAGAGTGTTCCTTGATATTTATTAGTCTCAGCAGACCTGGCTTCTATTCCCAGCTGCCACTGGCCTACTGGGGGACCTTCTCAAGTCATTCCCCCTCCCTGTGCCTCAGCTTCCCCATCTGTAAAACAGGGATAATGATTCTGACCTCCTCTGCGAAGCGCTTTGAGAGCTACTGATGCAAGTGCTAAGTAAGAGCTAGAGGTTATTATACTCCACCTAGTCACAAACTTTCAGCCGTCCAGACAGGAAACAGAAATGATCCCAATGTGACTGAGAGGGCCAATCAGACAACACGAACAAGGACTATTCTAAACCCTTAGTGAAGAACCCATAGGGCGGAAATTTGCCACAACTATTCAGCCTAATCTTTGACAAACAGAACTGGCAGAAAATCCAATCAATTCACAACTGCTCCCCTGCCCAGAAGGGAGACCAGCTTCATAGTGACTACGGAGCAGCTCCTTCTCCTGCACAATGCCTGTCAATTTCTAAAGAAAACAACAAATATTTGACGTGCCCAGACGTGTATGCACAGCACCTAACACAATAGGGCTCGAGTCTACAGCTGGGGCTCCTTGGTGCTACCATAATACACCTAATGAATAATGGCCAGCGCCCATCGCAAAGGGGTCTTGGTCCAGGACAAACCTGGATAAATAGTCTCCTTTGAAAATCCAGAAGCAATCGATATGTTATCGAGATCTGGCTTGAGGAGCACGTGCCAGCATTCAAACAGGTGTGATACGACCACCGCAGGCTGAGCTCAGTTCTACTGCCCGAGGTAAAGGAGAATTTCCATTTGCGATGCAATCTTCTGCACTGACTTCAAGGTAACCTGCAAAAGTGGGTGGTGGGGAACAGGTCCGTCCCCCTTTCGTTTCTTTATGGTCGCTCAGAAATTCAGGGTTTATCTATCCTGGAGGGCTCTCTGTTGACTGGTGTGCATGGGAGTGATACACTGACAGATGAAGGGTGCTGGAGCCAAACAGATCCGACCACCCCATGACTGCCAATGCACCTCACACCTACAGCCCTGCCCCCATCGCCCCACAGCTCTGCCCATGCCCCTCTATCCTAACCCACAGCCCCCTGCTATTCTAGTCCAGGGCCACATCAAATCAACTAAACACACTTCCCATGCACTCTCGGCAGGATAGGAGTCCAATGGCCAGTTCAGCACAGGCCGTGGGTTGGCTTCCTAGTAATCTACCAGTCTCTGACTCATTCCAACAGGAGATTTGCAAAGTCAGGTCAGGTGCATCCAAACAGCCATTTCCATGGTAGTGAAACTTCCCCTATGCAGGCAGCATTAAAATAACTTGGTAGATTCCTCCCTGGGCCTGTGCATGAGGAAGAGACCAGACCTTGCCTTCAGATAGCAGGGCCTGTGCTCAGCCCCTCTAGCTCCCATCCGATCGCCAGGAGCAAGCCCAAGAGGAGGTCGTTCAGACAGAGGACATGTATGTCATTGAGTGCAGACTCCATGTAACTTAGGGTGACCAGACAGCAAGTGTGAAAAATCGGGAAGGGGTGGGGGGGTAATAGGTGCCTATATAAGACAAAGCCTCAAATATCGGGACTGTCCCTATAAAATCGGGACATCTGGTCACCCTAATTGTAACTGTAGCTACCAGCAATGGCCAGCCCAGCCGCACAGCCTGCTTGGAGATACTTTCTGGCACACACAATCAGCCTGTGGAACTCCCTGCCATTAGATCGGATTCAGGCACAAAGCTTCTCTCCATTAGCTCTAGAAATGGACTATAGTCATACACCTTTGTCTGTAACAATGGGGCTGGGTGGATGTGAACCCCCCATTCCCATTACCGTTGATAGGCTAAGAAAAATCTCAGCCTAAGAGCCCATGGGATGAGTCCCCAAGTCAATGAGCCACACAGGCCATAGGCAGAGGGAGACTCCAAGCCCCATGGCTTTGGGATCGGGGGTGAGAGGCTGGATGCTGTGGGGACTGGCAGGGGGTGCTGCTGCTCTGGCCCTTACATACTAACTAGGGGCCCAACTTGGCATAGTGCTTGGCACCCAGCACCCCCCAGCAGGGAGGCAACCAGGATCTGGAGGTGGGGGTGGCATCTAGTGGTCAGAGCAGGGCACTAGGCTCAGTCCCTTCCCTGGTACTGTGAGCCCAGCGGTTGCCTTCGCCATCGGGCAGTAGCAGTCCCTCCTCCCAGACCAGGAAGCCCTTAGCTAGAAGGTGCTCAAGAGACGCAGGGCATTAGAACACTATCCACAGTGCGCAGGACATGGTACCTCTCGAGCCCGGGGTCTACTCCAGGGCAGAGCAGGATTATCATCCATGACCAAGGGACTGTCCTGAGGTCACAGTGAGTGGCCAGGTCCTGGATGAGGCCCTCACTGTGCTGGGTGCCGCACAAACCCAGAACAGAACCTGGGGTCTCCTAAGCCTGGGTGCAGTGACCCAGCCATGGGACCATCCCATCACTCATCTGAACAGCAGCTTAGCCCCCAAACAACCCAGCCCAAAGCCCAAGTCCTGCAGCACCCCCGTGGCTCCTGCTCCGTTTCCCATCCAATCTCCCAGGGTTCTGTTTGACTCCGCCACCTACTCATCACTTTGGGCAAGTCACATCCCCCTCCATGCCTCAGTTTCCCCCCACCTTAAATAGGGGGATGAGAATAACAATGACACACACCCACTCCACATTTCTTCTGTCAGAGCAGTGTCTGAGGTGCTGAGTGCGCCAGTGACTTCAGAGGGTGCTCTGGGTACCCAGCGCATCCCAGGGTTGCGCCTGTATTGCAGGAGTCTGAACAGCCTGGGAGCAGAGCAGGGGCAGCCTCTCCTCCCAGGGATCAGACTCTCAGGTGTTGGCTGGCAGCACATGGCCACGGCCATGCTCCCTGCCCAGCCGCAGTCCTCCTCTGCCCATCAGTCCAATCCGCATTGCCTCATCTGCGCATGGGTTTCTGTCTCCCTTGCGTGCCCCTTTGTCTGCTGGGGCCGTCAGCCTGACATTTCCCCTCTTCATACCTGTATCCGTGCCAACCCCCAGCACTGGGCCCCACCTTCTCTCGAAGTATGCCACGGCCACACATGCCTGCAGACCCCGCCCCCGGCTGCAGTCCATCTCCACCCATGGCATGTCAATATCAGATTGGGGGGGGGGGGGGGCAGGATGAAAGCTCCTTGCCTGGCTCCCAGCACGTTTCTCCAGGCAGAGACCATGCCAATGTCTGTGTCTGATGCAGCACCAAGCATGCTATGGCTGCTCAGGAAATCCAGGGGTGCACATGGGCCTGGCAATTCCTGGGGGATCTCCTTCCCCTGCCCCCACCCCCAGTGCTCCGGAAGGGGGCATGTCATCAGGTGCTATAGAATCATAGAATATCAGGGTTGGAAGGGACCTCAGGAGGTCATCTAGTCTAATCCCCTGCTCAAAGCAGGACCAATCCCCAGACAGATTTTTGCCCCAGATCCCTTAATGCCCCCCCCAAGGATTAAACTCACAACCCTGGGTTTAGCAAGCCAATGCTCAAACCACTGAGCTATCCCTCCCCCCAATGAGAATGAGATAGCTTTCAGGTGCGGGCTAGAACAACCCCACCCTGTCAGCCTCCCTCTAGCAGGATGGCGGGTGGCCAAGTTACCAAACCTCCAGACGGGGCTGAGGCGGAGCGAACGTCCACGCCCCAGCTGCGCCTCTCGGCTCCTGCCCCGTGTGCCCACATCTGGCTCTGCTAGGGAAGACTAGACATAGCAGATCATGATTGGCAGGTTGCTAGGCTGCAAACAGGAGAACCCGGTGCAATGAGCAGGCCCAGGACGGGGAAAGAGAGGGTGTGCAGGCAGATCAGGACTGTGTGTGTGGGGAGCCCAGGGCTAGGATAGCAGGGGGACATTGACCGAGCACAGGTGAAGGGTGGCAGTTGTTCTGAGGAGATTCCCATGGGTGCTGCAGGCCAGGATCTGGGTGCACAGTCAGGGCACTGGGAAGGAACCTGCACAGAACCTGCCCAGCTAGCCCGGCTCTCACAGGAGTATCAGACATCTAACTTCATCCAATTAAAGGGAAAACCCAGGGCTTCAAGGCAGGGACGGCCAAGTGCAGACCTCATCCGGCCTGTCCAGAGGGTTACCACCGCACTGTCTAAAGAGGAGCCATTTGGCTACGCTGCAGCCGCTGCCTCCGACTTGTTGAGACTGTAATTGCAGTTGGATGTGGGCCAAGCAAAGCAGCTCTGGAGATGGGCGAGCAGGAAGACTGCGCCGCCAGAGGGCAGCCCTCAATCACTGCGCTCACACGGTCCCCAGCCGGTGTGAATTGGCAGAGTCACAGACCCCCAAGCAGCTGAGTCACCCCAGCTGGGGGTCTTTGGGCACGTGCTCGGGGCAGGAGCAGCCCGACCCTGAGCATAGGGCGAGTATGGAGTTAAATCAGAACCCAGCACGGGACTTTTGTCTTCTACTAACGAGCCCCCAGAGGCACTACAGCTCATCACACTCCCAAGGAGCCACGAGGCTGACCCACGTGTAGCTCCATCCAGGGACAGTTTGGCACCACTTAACCTCACACCTCAAGAGTGTCCTTATCCCCATGTCCCAGTGGGGGAAACTGAAGCACGGGGAAGGGACCTGACGTAGCCCAGGGAGTCTGTGGCAGAGCAGAGACTGCAGGCTGGGAGTGCCAGTCTGCAGCAGGGACATTCAGCAAGACTGGCCACTGCAGGTGTCAACATTCCTGTGCGAGAGGGGGTGCCGCCTAGTGGATAGAGCAGGGCCCCTCCATGGGCTCTGTTCCTAGCTCTGGTCCAGTCACTCTGTTTTCATAGGCCTCAGTCTTCCTCTGCTGTAAAATGGGGATAGCAACACAAACCTCCCCCATGTGACAGTCTGATGGTGGGGGTCCAACACAGGACACATTGTTATTTGTTATTATTAGACACACAAAACCCTATTCTGTTTCCAGGAGCACCACACACTAGCACTAGTGGCTAGTCTATATATGCATCTTCTTCTTCTACTACTACTAGCTAGAGGAGTTACTCCTTTAGCTCAAGTGCTAGAAGCTTGTGCTATTAGTGCTGAAAACCCTGGGTTCAAACCTCTCTAGTGACCCTTGGGGGTGCCATACAAGGTTCCCTGAGGCACATCCTTGTCCTACTGAAGTCAATAGGACCGCTGCTTGTGGCTCCAATGGGACCAGGAACTGGCCATCAGGGTGGTGGCTAGGAAGAGAGACATGGGCCAATTGCTGGTCTCTAGGTCTTGGCCAGTGAAGGGAACTCCAACCCCAAGGATCCAGCTAGGCCAGAGGCTGAGAGCTCTTTGGCCTGAGTATAGAATGATGAGCCGCTTGAGCTGTAGTCGACCGCACCTGGATCTGCCCAAGGCTTTGTCGGCCACAGCACCAGCAAATTCAAATGCAGCCATCCTGCCATTGGCCTCGCTGTGCAGGGGCTGCGCTTACAGCAGCTCCAGTAAAAGGAGTCAGGAGCACTGGAGAGAGAGCTCAGAATGGGAGTGCTGGCTCCTAGCTAGGGGGACAGAGCGAGGGGGGGGGGGTCTGTCTGTTAGACTTACCCCAGCCCTGATGACGTAGGACAATTCCTTCATGGCCAAAGAGCTGTCCCAGCTTCTCCTGGCGTCCCAGGAAGCACCGCCTCTGGGGCGAGGAACTTAACCTCTCTGCCTTCCAGAAACAAAGCTACAGCCCTGGGGGAACAGAGCTAACCAGGACCCCTCACTCAAACTGAATACCTGGCAGCTGTGAAGGAGAAATCCCCTTTGTGCATGTGACAAGGCTGCTGTCAGCCACTTCCCCATCCAGGTGCCCACTTCCTCCCTTCAGAGGCTGCCTCAAAGGGCAAATATTTAACCATCTGCCAGGGCGGGCTGCAGAGACCTGTTTTATGTTACACTGCCCCTCAGCGGGGGTGGGGGGGGGAGGAGGGATGCAGTGAGCACCGGGAATCCCTGCTGCCATGAGGCCGGCTTCAAGGCAAGTGACCTCCAGATGTGAGAAGCACCATTCGCAGGCCGTTAGCACTTGGTTCAAAGCCCCTCCCCATCTCCTGGAGAATTAGCTGAGATCAGCATTCTCACTTCCTTCGCCCCTGTAGAGAGGATCAGTGTTGGGCCTGCTGCACCCTCAGCAAGGGGGCGCCGGGAGGCAAAAAGGACCCATCTAAGCAGTGCAAGGGCCCAGTGACCGCTGGGTGGGAGGTGGTGGTTGGCGGGAAGTTAGTGCCCAGCTGGCTTAAGGATACCGGTGTGCAGCCAGGGCGGTCAAGCTGCTCCACAGCCCCCTGCACTGCACGGGTTAGCACCTGTGTCCGCTGCGGACTCCTGCAGGATCTGGGGTTTCGATCTTAGGTACAGGCACACCCATAAATTGGGAAGCAGGTGGGCGAGGCATGTGGCAGGCTCACAGCCTGCGGGCCCAGGAAAACCTGCCCAGGGAGCCGCTCCAGCGCCACTCAGGGCCGTCTCACACAGAGGGAGGGTGCGGGGATTGGGCCAGAGTATGCTCTCCTGTGGCCACCGCTTCACCCCACTACAAACCACCGGTCTCTGACCGGCATCCCAAGCCAAAACAGGCCAGTGCCTAGCTTCTGACCCGGGCTCTGGCACCGAGCTGCCAACCCCGGGGTTCTGATCCCAGCAGAGGGGTGTGGTGCCCATTAATTTCCGTTTGGGAAGCACTAGGTGACGCTCTGTGGCGGGGAGGCAAAGTCTAACTCCTGAATTCAAACTAGTCTAGACAAAGCCCTGCAGGGATCGATCCTGCCCCAGCCCCGGAGGGACCGGTTAGATGGGACCGGCGGGCCCTGTGATTCATCCCAAACCGCCCAGCCCCCTTCGCAGGCAGGGGCCGGAAGCAGACTGCCAGGGCTTTTCGGGGTGCAGGGTTTGATGGGGTGTCCATTAGAGCTTTGTTTGCAAAGCCACGCGGATCCCGGGCAACCGCCGCCGTGCCCTGCCCGGCCCCCTGCCCCACAGACGGATCAGGGAGCGACCCCCCCAGCAAGACGGGAGTGTGGGGTTGCCAGAAAGCTCTCCCGGGAGCGATTCGGAGCAATCCACTGCCCAGTGCCCCCGGCTCCTTCTCTTCCCCGGTGCCTCTCCATTGGCAGTTTAAAACCCGCCGCTCTCACACCCTCTCTGCAGTCCCTAGGTGCCGGGGCTTTCCCAGCCGGCTCGGGGCAGCTATGCCTGCACAATATGCAGCAACGCAGCGATTGCAAATCCCCCCGTTTGCAACGCCGGGCTGCCTGCATTCGCGCCGCTCGCTCGCCCGCCGCACGCCAGGGGCTGCGCCTGCCCCTTCAAATCCGCCCCTCGCCAGCACCTTGGCCGGGCAAGTTGCTGAGCTCTTGCGTTTCGCAGGAAGCACGGGGAAGAAAGCACCGCTTGGGTACCGGATCCAAACGCGCTCCCGGGGAAGGGAAGCATGGAGCCCGCTGCATAAACCAGGCAGAGCCGCTGCCCCGTGTGCTGCAGCCAGCGCTGCCTAGACCCCGGAGTCCAGGGCTGCAAAGGGGTGTGTGTGGCGTGTGCGAGGAGGGGCGCGTGCAATGATGGGGGGGGGGGCCCCTTTGCGGAGTTTGCGCAGAGAAAATATTTGCAACTTCCTCCCTGGTGGGGGATTTTTTTTTTTTGCTTGTTTCCCGACACGCCTGGTTTCAAATGAGGCTAAAACCAACGGGGGAATATTTCCCCCCGGCTGAAGATCAAATTCGATCATAAGAAAGGAAGGAAAACTGGGGGAAATGCGGCCGTTTCCCCCACAACACGGGACGTGCCCTCAGGGGACACTGCCCGGCTTCCAGCTCAACAACGAGCCACGGTTTCAACCAGAAAATTACAGAGTACCATTTGGGAGGGGGGGTCCACCAACCCCGCCTGCCAAGCACAGGCTGGGCTGCAAACACCTCGCCTGGCCCCCAGCGCCGCGACCCCCGGAGCACACACGGGGGGGGCAGGCTGTCATGGTACCCCCCCCGCGCCCGCACCGCCCTGCTGGAGCTCAGCCCGGCTCTGCCACCCGTCCCTTGTCACCCCGCACGGGCGGCCGGGCCCCCCTGCAGTGTAGGGGCGCAGCAGGATGCGCAGCCCGGCTCCACCACTCTTACCTGCTGGCCAAACGCCCCGTCCTGAGCGCCCGCCCCGCGCCCTGCACCGGGACATGCAGCATTTCCGCCTCTGCCCAGCGCCCGCAGCCAGCGCCCCGCGCCGCGTTCGGGTTCCCAGGGAGCAGCCACATGAAGCGAGCAAGCGAGCGAGGGGATGGCCGGAAACAAGCCCCTGCCCGCGGTCCCTCCTCCTTCCCCCGCCTTCCCCCTTCGCTCTCCGCGGCTGGCTCCTTAAAGCTGCAGCGCCCCTTCCCCCCCAGCGCTGCCTGCCGCCCCGGAGCTGCCCCTTTAACACCCGGCGCAGGTACCGCAGACAAAGGGCTGCTGCCGAGTCACCCCCTTGCAGCTCTCGGCTGCAGCGGCACAGGGCGCACACCCGGCCCGGGCATGAAGCTCCCACCGCCAGCACCCCGTCCCCAGCTAGAGACGGGGGAGCCTGGGCTGCACCCTGGCTGAAGAATCACCTGCTTTGGGCAGAGGTCACCTCCCTGTGCCCAACAAAACAGCCTTAACGCCTCGGTGGGCACATGCCAGGGGTGCCCGCACTGGGAAATGCATAATGTTCCGGGGCAGCATTTCTCTGGGTGACCGAGGAGCCAGATGGCTTTGTTCTTCACTAGACCTTCTATCAGCTGGCTGCCAGGCAGCTCCAGCAAGCCCAGCCCTGCGTGGCAGGGCACTGCCCAGTTACGGGCACAC
Source organism: Terrapene triunguis (assembly GCF_002925995.2). Classification (NCBI taxonomy): domain Eukaryota; kingdom Metazoa; phylum Chordata; order Testudines; family Emydidae; genus Terrapene; species Terrapene triunguis. Next base: position 1,390,815 of record NW_020664542.1, on the reverse strand, counting down.
CGGCGGAGGGGAACGTCCTATGGGTACCAGTGACACGCTGCTACCCCCCATACTGGATTCTGCAAGGACACTCCCGCTTTTAAATCATGCCAAACTCCTCCATTAGCTACGCCCGGGCTGGCTGACTCAGAAGCGGAGATGATGCCCCAAGGGAGGCATCAACACCAGTGAACAGGCTTAAATCCCCCCCTCTCCATTGAGTGCTATTAATTATAATTAATAATTATATTTGTGTCTGACCCACTGGCAGGCTGCTGTGGCTCTCCCCTCCGTCCCCCGGCCAGGTCTGCCTTCTTCACTATTCAATGGCCAGGCTTGGATCATTCCCTCTCTAGCTAGGTACTTATCTGCCCCTTATTACCACAGTATGTGAGCCCCCCCCTCCCCCCCAATCCTTACCACACTGATCCTTACGCACCCCTGTGAGGCAGGGCAGTGCTATGATCCCCACTTAGTCAATGGGGAACCAAGGCACAGTCAGGCTAAGCAACTGGCCAATGGCCACACAGGAGGGGCTTGGCAGAGCAGAGATTTGAACCTAGGCCTCCCACAGCTTAGGCTAGTGCCCAAATAGCTGGGTCTCCGCCAGCCCCAGCTAGCAGCCCCACCTTTCCCTGGGCACTGTGACTCGCTGCACAACATGGCCATGTGCCCGATGCATGCAGCCTGGCGGGTGGAATCCTTCCCTCTCCTCCAGGGAGCCAGTTTGGAGGGTGCTGAAAGGGTTAAATCCAGTGGGCCTCCCACTTCTGATAACGCTAACACTCCTATGGCACCTTCCGTCCCCAACGCCTTCGCAGCACCCCCAAAGCGTTTGCACCCCACACACACAGGGCCCAGAGCAGCCCGCTGCTCACTGTGACCCAGGCCAGCCAGGACGGTGTGAAAATCATTGAGACAGCACCTATAGCCATGCAAAGTCAGAGGTCCCATGTACACAAGGACTTGGGTGCAAGCCGGGCCACGCACTGGATCTGTATCCTCAAAGCTAGGCTACCACCTCGGGATGCTCAGGGCTTTGAACTGGTCCCAGCAAGGTCACCGTTACATTACAACTTCTGACAGTGCTGTAAACAAGTCTGCCTGACTCAGCCCATGCCTATAGCCTAGACAGGGCCTCAGGGAGGCAGACACAAGGGGAGACATGTCAGGGAACCAAGAGCAAGGAGGAATCGTTGGTGTGAGGAAGGAGAGATGGACAGAGGACGTCTGCTCTCCTGGGTCTGTAAAGATAAAAACCCATGTGGACCATCAGTGTCTACGATATTGTTGCCATTGAATTATATCAGAAACTGGCTCCTCCCAGCCCTCTGCTCCCTGGGGAGAGCCACTTGTGAGCATGGGGGTGCAGGGAGTTAGGCATCGGAAGGGCCCGCCAGCCCCTTCCATAGCCCCCACTGCCTAACTGCACTGACTGGAGCCCCCCTCCAGAAGATGCCCCAGGAAGCATTTTTCAAATAAGCCCCCTTTTGACACCCCCCACTGCCCCGAACCCTGTATCTCCAAATGGGGCACCCAGGCGATGGTGGGGGGTGTACACAGCTCCTGTTCACACCAGTGGGAACAACAGCTGTGCGGAGATTTGTGAGTGTGTGTAGGGGGGAATTGGAAGCACTTTCCTCCTCCCCACTGGAAGGGATCCCAGGTGCTTCCTGGCCTGGGGAGACGCAGAGAGCTGGGGGCAGATTCTGGACCTGGGATGGGACAGTGGGGGTAGCTGCTGCCCTTGGCTCCAATGGCTCTGCCTGGCCTTACAGAGGCCCAATCCAGCTCTTATTAACAGTGGCGGATTAGCCACTGGGCCAATGGGATCTGGGCCCAGGGGCCCTGGCCAATTGGGGGCCTTCAGAAAAATGGGCACCCCAACCTGCTCCGCCCACCCGGAGTCGCGGTGTTGGGGCTTACCCCGCTCCGCCTGCCTACCTGGCGCTCCCCGGCTGCCCTGCCCCCGCACCCCAACCAGCTCCCCGTCAGGAGCACGGGGGGTGGGGGGACTGCAGGCAGAAGGGATGGGCCCCACAAACCCCTAATCTGCCTCTGCCTATTAACATCCATGAAAACACTCCCACTGAGCGGGAACATGCCCTTATGGAGCAGAAAGGAACCCTTGATCTCTGTGCTGTGTCCTCTGCAGGGGTGGGCACCCTCATTTGTTGCCTGGAGGAGGTGTTTATGGGGGAGGTTGAGCTCAGCAGCAGGGTGGAGGGGGTTAATTGCAGCACTAGTAGAGCGGTTGCTGCGAGCCCTGCAGAACTGGTCCCTGTGGGCTGGGAAATAAGTAATTCCTTCCTCGGGCTTTCCTCTGCCTCAGCAGCCTCTCTCTGCTCCTTGGTAAATGGGTCTCTGCTTTGTTTATTCCTGGGTCTGGTGAAGCAGTAAAGTAGGAAGGGCCAGGCCAGGCCAGGGTTCCTGCTGTCAGCATGTTCTTATTTGCCAGCAGCATGCTAGGGCTAGTGCATTAAGCATGCAGGTCTGTGCAGTCTCAAGCCCACTCCAGAGCATGAATTCAGGCACCTTTTGTCACAGATTTGCCCAAAGGGCAGTGCAATTTCCTTAATGTGATGTGGCCCTGCTATCCCTCCGAGGTCACGTGGAAAGGATGCAGCTCCTGAATATTCTCCACACACTGGCACACAAAGGGCTAAGGCAGCTCTTAATAATAATCCCTAGCTTGTCCCAGTAGATCTCAAAGCGCTTTACCAAGGACGGCAGGATCATCCCCATTTTACAGCTGGGGAAACTGAGGCACGAGGTCAAGAAGTGACTTGCCCAGTGTCATGAAGCAGAACTGGGAATAGAACCTAAGTCACCTGGGTACCAGTGCAGTGCTGTGTCCACTAGGCCATGCTGTCTTCTCTAAATGAAGGAGATCATAGAGGTGGGAAAAAAACACCAGGTCTCATCCAGGCAACTCCCTTGAAGCTCAGGCAGGACCGTCTATTCCCAGGGCTTTCATGCCAAAGGGTCACCCAAATCTCTCATGCATTTAATTCTCCCCAAGAGCCAGTACTTAGGGGAGAAAGAATCACACAGTAGTTGTTACACAGGGCAGCAGTTCCAGTGGCCCAAAATTCCTTTCCCCCCTAGTAAAATGCAGCCATCTCTGGGGAGGAAGGTGGAAGCCATTTCACAGCTCACAACAACAATGTGGCGTTACAATGATTCAAATGATGGGGCTTCTGCCGTTTCCCACGTGAGGCTTCTCCACTGCTTGACCCTGTTCAAGGACATTCCCCTCCCCCCCCCCATATGCAGCCTATCTCTAGATGTCTCACTGTGTGCAACAACCACCAGATCAGTGAACTATATGGCTGCTCACAGCATGCACCACCCAGCCACTACATATGCCAGACACGCAAGGCCTGGAGCCAGTCAAGCACAGCCTTCCCAGAGATTACTCTGTACAAGGGCTGCATCCCTTCACATTCTCTCGGAGCTGTGTCTCTCTCCCTGCCATAACATATGGCTCCTCCACCACCACCTCCCCTCCTGCTGGCAGGCTGCCCCATTCCTCCCCTCGCCCCCCACAATGGCTAGCACACAGGGGGCAGAGTTAAAATGAAGACATAGGCTGTCAGAACCTTAAAGAGACAGTCTCAGAGCCAGGAGGTCAACATGGGGCATTGGCAGGCCCCGATCTGCTGGGACCGGGTGCCCCGTTAACAGCCGACAGGGCAAGCGGAGTTCTCCAGCAGTTTGTAATGAGACGGGCAGCTGGGTGTCAAGGAGACCCGGACACCCGCCCTGGACTGTCACTCACTCATGTGCCTGACATGGTGATGAGAACTGATTGCTGCCTCAGAAGACCGAACAGCGGGTCTCGATGGGTACGTCGACATGGCAAAAGAAAGATCTGAGTCTCAGAGCCTTCCTCGCCGGGTTTCAGAGCCTGGGCTCCAGCCCTAATGTCTACAATGCTATTTTTAGCCCAGCAGAGCAAACCCCAGGAGCCTGAGTCAGTTGACTGAGGCTCTGACATGGTACTGCTGTGTAGACATACTCAGTGACTCCCCAGAGCTGAATTCCTGCACTGGCCTTGTGCTCATTTAGAGGGGCACTATTTTAATTTCACACCACTTTCAAAGCCAGTTCAGTTGAACTGGGGCACACGCCTGTGTAGACGCTCTTAGTTCCACTGTTATTGATTTGGAATGGCAGGTGCTCAGATATCATAGAATCACAGAATATCAGGGTTGGAAGGGACCTTAGGAGGTCATCTAGTCCAAACCCCTGCTCAAAGCAGGACCAATTCCCAACTAAATCATCCCAGCCAGGGCTTTGTCAAGCCGGGCCTTAAAAACCTCCAAGGAAGGAGATTCCACCACCTCCCTAGGTAACGCATTCCAGTGCTTCACCACTACATCATGGTGACGGGCATCAATATCGAGATTGATAGATTTCAGTTTAGCTCAGGGGTGGGCAAACTTTTTGGCCGGAGGGCCACATCTGGGTATGGAAATTGTATGGTGGGCCATGAATGCTCATGAAATTGGGGTTGGGATGGGGGAAGAGTGAGGGCTCCGGCTGGGGGTGCGGGCTCTGGGGTGGGGCCGGGGGATGAGGGGTTTGGAGTGCAGGAGAGTGCTCCAGGCTGGGACTGAAGGGTTCCGAAGGCGGGAGGGGGATCAGGACTGGGGCAGGGTATTGGGGCATGGGGGGGTGAGGGCTCAGGGGTGCAGGCGCCGGGTGGCGTTTATCTCAAGCAGCTCCCGGAAGCAGTGGTATGTCCCCCCCTCCAGCTCCTATGCGGCGGCATGGCCAGGTGTCTCTGCTGCGCGCTGCCCCATCCGCAGTCGCTGCCCCTGCAGCTCCCATTGGCCATGGTTCCTGGCCAATGGGAACTGCGGGGGCACTGCTTGGGGTGGGGGCAATATGCGGAGTGTAGCGCCCTGGCTGCCCCTACGCATAGGAGCCAGAGTGGGGACATGCCACCGCTTCGCCGACCCTGCTTCCCAGCTGGAGTGCCGGAGCAGGGCAAACTCCAGGCCCCGTTTCCCAGTGGGAGCTCGAGGGCCGGATTAAAACGGCTGGTGTGCTGGATGCGGCCCGCAGGCCGTAGTTTGCCCACCCCTGCCTTAGTCCTTGACCTGTCTTTGCCTCAGTTTCCCCATGTGTAACACAGGAGGCTTTGTTAGTCCTACACAGCCCAGTGCATTGATTTGTATAATTTATATGACGGTAACAGTCCAACTGAGATCAGGCCCCACTGTGCAGTTACTGCACAAACACAGAGACAGACAGCCCCTACCCCAAACAGCTTACAAGCTAAACAGACAAGAGGAGACTAAGGCATAGAGAAAGGAAGTGACGTGTCGAAGGTCCCATAGGCGGTGAGTGACAGAGTTGGTCCTGGCGTGCAGGTCTCCTGGGTCCCAGGCTTGTCCCTTGGACCGCACAGCACTGCCTCTCCCCAAGCTAAGAACCCCCCTCATTGTTAGCAGCACTAGGATAAGGAAGGAGAACGGGAGCCCTGGCCGGGCAGCTCCTTTGCCAAAGCTCGGCGCAATGGCAGTCCCTAGGTGGGAGGGGCGAGCCGATGCATCCAAGCTTGCGCCAAAGGACTTATTCATTCTGCCCACGTGCTCCTCTGCTCCAGTGTGAGGAGCTGAGCCCATTGTCTGCCTTGTAAATCAGCCAGCTCCATCGATCTTGCTCCTTCCAAAGTCCGGGCCTGCTGCGATCTCCTCCGGCGTGTGGGGGAGTTGCAGAGAAATCAGGAAATGAGCTGTGATCTGCTGACAGCAGCCCCCATCCAAAGGCTGTCCTTTACTCCTAGGGGTACTGCTAATAGTGTGCCATGCATCCCCTCCCCCACAAGGAGCTGCCACTCCTCTGGATCTCAGCGGGGGGCGTTGGTGACGCTTGCAGGGGAGCCCCCAGGGACACCCCTCTGCTATATTTGGCACAGCTGGGAAAAGAGGTTTGGATTCCAAAGAAAGGAAGGCGGCTCAGTCTCCGGCCTGCACTGCACCTTCGCTCAGAGGCATGCTGCTCCCAGGCTGGCTGATTCTGCTGCAGGACCTGGGCTGATGCACCTTTGCTCTTCAGAAAGAGAAGCTGCGAGCGAGATCAGGGTCTAGACATCAAGATTCACACCAGCGCAACTGGGAACAGAATCCGGGCCCTTTGGTTCCAACACGTACACTCTCCCAAACAGATCCTACATTGGAACAACCCCCGCGGCCCAGGCAGCTCCCTGAGAAGTCTGGACAGGCCATAGTAGGCACTGCAGAGCACTGGGGGCAGAAGCCCTTGTCCCATCGGGCCCTTCTCCCTGTAACCTCAGTTGCAATCAAGGCAGAGGCAGGACAAATCTCTGGGCTGGACACATGGGCTGGCAAGGCTGTGTGCACCCCATCTGCCCCGAGACATGGGACTTTTCTGGGCAGACAGAGGGCATTTTGGAGGATCATGCACCTTTCCCCAGGCTGCTGGCACAGAGCTAGGAGCCTGAACTGGCTGGGGGGGCTAGAAGCCAGGGCGGATTTCCAAAGCCTCCTTGCTGCCAGGCAAGTATGTGACAGCTGGGGCACATGGCATGTGCCGTCGGGGACACCTGTTCAGCATGGACCTGAGATGAAGAGCCTTTGCGGAGAACTCTGCCTGACACGCAGATTGTGTGTGTGTTTGTGTCTATATAGAGATACACACACACACGCGCGCGCCTGGAAATACTGAGCCTTCTGGAATGCAGCCAATGCTACACAAACATCTCACTCATCCCAGCGCACTATCACACATGGCAAATCGGGGAATGCCCCACATGCCGGGGATCGCTGTGCAGCAGGCAGTGCAGACCCCTCCGTGGCCATCACAGGTGCAACGGCCTCAGACTGGGCCACATGGCCCTTACGACTGGTACACGAAGATGAGCCCCTGTCCCTGTCTAGAGTCTCTGCCTGTCCCTTGGAAAGCATCAAACCTCGCCCCCAGTTAAAGGAGCCCTCACACTCTCTGGAGTGTCTCAAACCGGGCGCCCCAAATCAGAAACTTCCAAAGTTTCCCAAGTCATCAATACCACAGGCAAAGAAAGACGTGTGTTCGCAAGGCAGGGGATTTCCAAGAGCACATGTCCCACTGCGAGTCAGCGGGCCTTGCACTTCTAAATTCCTTCAGCGCTTTTGAAAAGCTGCCCCCTGAGTAGAGTAGCCCCTAGAGACCCCATGGTGCTAGGGGCTGGCCAGACATATAGCGAGAGACAATTCCTGTAGACAGACAAGGGGAAACTGAGGTATGGGGTGGGGAAGTGACTTGCCCAAGGTCCCACATCAGGTCAGTGGCAGAGCTAGAATTAGAACCAGGGTCTCCTGACTCTCACTCTAGTCACCCATCCGCTGGGTACCACATGAGGGTTCATGCCTCTCCACACAGTCCTGGAGTGGTCCAGTTCTTCTCTAGGCGGTGCACAGGGTCCCCACGCAGCAGAAGCACCCAGGGATTCGGTGCTCCCCGCAGCAAACGCATGGCTTGAGGTGGGCTGGGGGGACTCAGGAAGTGAAAGGGTTAATGACATCTTGTTTGCATTCAAAAATGCTGCCAGGCGGGGAAGGGGCTGGAGAGATGTAGGGAGGGGAGGCGGGGGGAGGAGCAGGCTTGCTCTGTGCCTGCCTGTTACTGGTTAGGGGGGCTGTGGCCTGAGGGAAGGGCAGGGAGCGGGGGTCATTAACCCCTGTCTCTGGCCATTGGCTGAGAGGGAGCCAACCAGATTCAAACCCCCAGCTCAGCTGGCCAAGTGGAACCGTTAGTGCTTTGGGGAAGGAGGGGCAGAGGCAGCTGGGGTGGGAGGTGGTGATCACGGATGCTCCCAAGGGAGGGGATTTGGCTCTTTCTGTCCTAGCTCCATTGCAAACTGCTGTGAAATCCCCAAGCAGCCCCCAGGCCATGGGGGGAGGTGCAGAAATTCCTCTGCTCTGGGTTGGTGCCTTTTTGGAAACATGGCGGGGCTGGTGCTAAAGCTCCGATTCCGGCAGGCTCTGTGCTGCGCTATCCTAGAAAACGTAGCAGATCCAGATCCACCCCGAACCGAACGGCAACGCCAGAATTGAACTCACATCCGCCTGCTCCCAAACCACTGACAAATCGAGGAGAATCTCCATTAGTTGGTGCATGTATTGGGTGTCTGACACATGAGCAGCTCGGACTCCATCCCCTAGCTGCATCACACACACACACACACACACACACACACACACACACCCCTCTATTTCATTACAGTACCCCCACCATGGGCTAATTCTGAACAGGACGAGTCAGGAATTTTCTGAACAAATATGTTGATTTGTCAAAACCAAAACTGTCTGCAAAACATTGCTGGGTTTGATGAAACACCCAACTTGCAAAATATTTGGTTGAAAAAGTTTTGATATTGTGAAAATGCCCCACTCTGATGTTTTCAAACTGAAAAGTTTTGCAGGTTTTGAGTGAAACTTTTGGTTTTTGTTTGGAAATGTTGGGAAATTTTCTTTACAAAAAGAACAGGAGTACTTGTGGCACCTTAGAGACTAACAGATTTATTAGAGCATAAGCTTTCGTGGGCTACAACCAACTTCTTCGGCTTATGCTCTAATAAATTTGTTAGTCTCTAAGGTGCCACAAGTACTCCTGTTCTTTTTGCGGATACAGACTAACACGGCTGCTACTCTGAAACCTTTCTTTACAAAGAGGTAAAGATGAAATCACCCAAATGAAATGTTTCCATGGACCCAAACCAATTTTTCCCCCCTGGATTATTGTTTAATGAAATTTTTTAAGATTTTGACTTTTCATCCCAATTTGGGCCGGGAAAAATTTTTGAAATGTCAAATATCCTCATAGGACGGGGAAACCGTCTGCTGCCCAGCCCTGATGTGAAGTGTCTAGGCAGATTTCTTGGTGCAGTGTTGCCTCTGCTCTCTGATTGCAGTGGGCCCTGACCTAGTCTGGCCTGCTAGATAAACCTTAGCACAGCTGTGTGTGGGCCAAACAGATTCTACATATTTTAATAACATTGAAAGTCCCCTGTGCTGATTTATATTTTCAGCTCAGCTTGTTTCGTAGGTATTGAGATCGGTGGTTTCTATGTACAGTACTGTCTGTTTACACACTTGTGTAAACTAAAATGATGCAAACGTGACAACAAAATGCTAATGAATCGGCTGTTAGTATAATGTATTGAAGCAGGCTGCGGGCCTTATGAAATGCTCAGGTGGGCTGTGTACGGCCCGTGGGCCATATGTTGGGCACCCCTGTGTTAGGACATAGCAGCTCTTGTCCCAAAGCTCCTCCCCCGGGGAGATACAACCCAGCGTCCCTGTTTTGATGGGTGGGTCCCACTGGGACAGGGAGCTGGAACTGGGCCATGTTACTGGATAGCACCGCAGACAGGCATGAGCAAAGGGCTCCCTTGTCACAGCCCCACCGACTGCGAGGCTGCGGGTGTTCCTGTGCCCCACAGGGGACATCAGGATAACGGATCCCCTGCAATCGGTGATGAAACCTGGAGCAGCTGGAGAACAGTCCGACTACCCACTCACGGCACTCAGGAGAGGACCTCTCATCCACCTCGCCCCCAGCGGGGATCTGTCCCCAGGAGTGAGGAGGCTGTGCACTCGCACACGAGCCCTGCTCGTCTCGTCCCGTCCCTTGGCAATCCCTGCAAACAGGAGGGCAGGCACCTCCTCGCCCTGCCACCCTCTGGCTAAGAGTCTCCCTCTAGTGGCTGCCCCTAGTGAGTTCAAGCGCCTGCTGCTGAGGGCAATGCATTACTCCCTTAGCTCACATGAGAAAGGCCGGGACTGAAGCTCCCAGCTCAGTGAGGTCCATGTGGCCCGTGGCGAGGCGTCCTGGTCCTGTCCCAGGTCAGCAGGCCTTCCAGGACCCGTTTTTAGGGTTGATGGGGGAGATCGTTTGTGCCACTCGCCAGGGAATTCTGCTCCTCTCCCCGACCGGCTGCACTGGACTCTGAAGGCGCCACTTGGGAAGCAAAGAGCGGAAAGGAAACAGGGAGCAGCTCCTGCTCGGGACAGGACCGCGGCAGCTGTGGGTGCTGCGTCTCTGTCACCTGGGCTCTTCCCATTTACTTTCACTGAACTGGGTAGCAAAACAGTTTCATAAATCAATATTTGTGTTGGGGGGATGGAGCTCTGGGAAAGGGGGAGAGAGTCTGGTTCTCAGAATCATAGAATCTCAGGGTTGGAAGGGACCTCAGGAGGTCATCTAGTCCAACCCCCTACTCAAAGTAGGACCAATCCCCAACTAAATCAGAGCTCATGAACCTGCTACTTTGTTTCCGTCCAGCCCTCAAAGCCAATTAGAGAATCGTTCGGGGGACGAGCTCTGCCAGAACCCCACGTTTCCTTCTGTGGGAAGGAGGAAAAATAAACACACCCGCGTTCTCCAGCTCCAGCCCCAGCAAGGGCCTGATCCCACGGCCAGGGTTGGCCTTTCTCTCCAGTAGCCACTCCTTAGAGGTCTTAATTTACTGCACCACGTCCGCGACGCAACCTCAAACGCTCAACAGCCAGCACTGCCCTCCCAGCTCTGACACAGCTAGTCTCTCTCATGTGGACAAGAGCCGGACTCTCCGCTCGGGCTGCTGTGGTTTGCCTTGTGTCCACCAAAGAATTGTAGCAGGCCCTGCCATGTGCCAGGGACAGACGCTTTGTTTCCCTGACTGTGGCCAAGGTTTGGGGTGAGGCACCACAAGTCAGCCTGTCCCAGCTGTCCTGCGCGGCAGCCCCCATGACACAAGCTAAGCTCTCAGCATGCCCGTTGTCTCTGCATGGTGCTTAGCTGTTTTTATATCTCACGCAGAGACCCTGTCCCTGCCTGCTTCTCCCACGGCAGCCTTGGCCCCTTCTGTCCCATGGCCGCCTACGGGCAAAACGCCTGCTTATCGGCAAGTCTATGGTCATCTCCGCCAGAGCCACTTCTGCCACCAGGCCTGCATGTGAGTAAGGGTTAGAGGGAATGGTGTGCAGGGACCGTCACTGCACGGTGAGGTCTGTGGGGCAGAGACTGTCTGCAGAGGGCCCAGCATAATAATACCACTCAGCTCCTAGACAGCACTCTTCCTCAGGAGATCGCAAAGCGCTTCACAAAGGAGGCCAGTAGCACTATCCCCACTTTACAGATGGGGAAACTGAGGCAAAAAGTGGTGCTGTGACTTGCCCCAGGTCCCCAGCAGGCTAGTGGCAGATCTGGGAATAGAACCCAGGCCTCCTGAATAGCTGTCTAGTGCTCTGTCCATTAGGCCCCCTGAGTCTGAGGGAGCTGCCGGAGCCTACCACAGTTGCTATTATCACTGCTGCCATAACGCTAACACATTGTCTCTGAGTCAGGCCTGGCCATGCCCCAGCGGGATCTCCAATTCCAGACCTCAGCTCTCATCCCCCAGCCCTGCCTGGGCCCCTATCCCTGCCCCAGCTGGTGCCAACCACACTAGCTCTCTCGCCCCAACATCCCAGACCCCAGTCCTACTTGAGGGAATCCTCTGCTCCATTCACTGGATACCGCATGCCAACTGGATCCCAGATCCCAACCAGCTGCTAGCGCTGACCGGGTGCTGCTGGATCCCACCCCCAGCCTATTGGCTCATGACAGTTCCCACCTTGGGGTGTATCATCACTGTCTTTCCAGAGAGGACATGCAGGCCTGGCCAACACCGCCCTGGGGATCTGCCATCCCCTGCTCCAGAGCAAAATCCCCACTCTCCTATGAGCACTCCTGTCCCAGGAAGCCGCTCCAGCCTATCTCTCTGTGCTGAGCAGCCAGAACTCACACAGCATCTTCTCCCTTCCCCCAGCCCCGTTCCAGCTCCCCGCTGAGGACTGCAGTAATAGCGGGGTCTGATTTCCGTGGGGAAAGCTCTGGCGGAGAGGGGAGGCCCAGACGATCCCGGCGCTTACCCACTTGTGGCAATGACGTCAGCGGCAAATCTGAACCATGTGCCCTGGCTGTAATGCCACGCAGAACTGCTGAGGTCAGTGGAGAGCCAGCACCCCGGAGAGCAGGAGCCTGGGTATCCTGCAGAGCCACACTGCCTCATATGTAGCAATGCCCTCCCCAGCCAAGGATCTCAACGTGCTTTGCAAACCATAACCAATCAACCCTTGCAGCACCCTGCTACAACTCCCATATGGAGACAGGGAAACTAAGGCACACGAGGGGACGTGTCCAGCCCAAGGTCACACAACAAATTAGCAGCAGATCCAGGACTAGAACCCAAGACAACCAACCACCTCGCCTCTGCTCTACCCAGCAACCCTTGCTTCCTCCACTCCCACCCTAGGCCTGCTGGCTCTCTGCATTGGGTGTGCGTTGCCAGTGTCCGGAGTCGCTTTCATCCCAGCGCCACAGCATCATTGCCCCAGGCTGCTGCCTTAGCTCAAAGTGCCAGAGGGACAGTGCAGTGTGGGTCCTGTCCCGGGAGCAATGTTTGCAGAGCCCAGCCAAGGCTGACTCCCCACAAAGCTCAGGGCTGAGCAGCTCCATGGGTTTAGCTTTTCCAGTTATAAGTAGGGGCTGGTTGTGAAATCCAGATCTCCCAGTTTCCCTGCTGTCTGGAGCAAGGCTTTTGTCTCAGACTCCTCTCTGCACACAGTGGTCTGGCTCTGCCCTGCCACTGTAACAATGACACTTCCCACCCGCAGAGCTCAAAGCACTTTAGAAGGGGAAACTGAGGCACAGAGACTTGCACAGTGTCATACAGGACCGAGGACCAGGCTCCAGGACTCCTGACTCCCACCCCAGTGGTCGTCCACTTGATTAAGCTGCCTCCCCTCTAGCAGGCTCCGGACTGAAAGCACAGACCTTTACAAATCCGACAAGCCAGCTGTTGTGCTCCGGGACGGGGGGGACAGATTGTGTTATGGGAGAGGGGGGCTGTCCCTGGACTGTTCCCCATTAGATGGAAGACTCCCAGAGGAGGATCTCAGGGTTGCGATTTTCCATCTGCACATCAAAGTGCTCCAGCCCTGGAGGGGGGCTCTCCTGATTCGCCGAGCAGCTGGGCGTCAAACCCAGCAGGGCGGGCTTCCCAAATCACTTCCAGCCTTCACACTGCCATGAAATGCTAGCCCAGGCCTCCCCGCTGCCCGCTCCCTCCCCTCGGCCATGCCCGCTGTTTATATTGGAAGAGGCTGCCCGACAAAGCCACTTCTAGGAACTCTAGGACATAAGCGGGGTCCAAACCTCTGGCTCCTCCGCTGAGAGCGCGCTGACAATGCCGGCATTTAGCGAAGTGTGGGCGCACGCCAGCCCGGCACTGCCTGCTGCCAGGGCACTGGAGCTACCTCACACACACAAGGACTCCCTGGAAACCAGGCTCTGCTAGGAGCCAGGGGCCCGATCCTGTTCCCAGGGAAGCGGCACAGGATCAGGCTCTGTGTTCCCAGAGGGCAGGTGGGCAGCTGCTCCCAGCAGTGGATGGATCTAGCACCCTTCCCCCTTTAGACACTCACTGATGTCGGGGAGGCAGGACACGCTTTGGGCCTTGCTACGGGCTTGGGACAATCTCCGGCTGGACCAACCTTCATGCAGGAGGTAGATGCTACATAGATGTCCCTTGTGCCTCAGTGTGCTGGCCTGCACCACCCCCTGCTGCTTAACCACCAGGGTGGTGTCAGAGCATGGGCTGGCTTAGTGCCTGAGGACAGATGTCCAGGGCTGGACAGACAGACCGGCCACATTCCTGTCACTACAGACCGCAGGGAGGGGCCAGGGGGCCCGCAGCAAAGGGCTCATACAGGAGCCTTATGCACCCAGCCAGCCAGCTCACATACCCTCCCATGGACAACTGCACTACGCCACTCCCACACCTCCCCGCTACACAACCCGCGCCCATCCGCACTCCCACACACAACACTCCCACGTTCACCCACATCCTACAGGTGCCCAGACACTCAGCCGACCGCGGGACACCGCAGAGCTCCTCTAGTCCTCCCACATGCCTCCATAAGCTCACGGCCGTGCTGGGCACACACATCCTGCCACACTTACCTCCTCGCACGCACAGACACGCAGCCCCTGAGCCCCACATCGGCTCCTTGTGCCCAATATTTAGCTGCTGTCCGTGGGGCAGAGGGATCCCTCCCACTCGATCTTTGATTTCCCCCTCCCTGGTGAGGCCGGGATCCGGTAACCTGAGAGCCGCTCCTTGATCCCTCACTCTGTGAAGGCGTCAAATCCTGGGCAGGGCGACGGGTGCCAGTGACACGGCTGGTGAGCTGAGCTGCTCCCAGCTTCCTTCACTGCGACCCAGACAGATTGCTCCACGTGGGAGGTGGGGGGGGGGAGGCCCAGCTGGCCCTGGGCCAGTGCAGCTGGCCACAGCTGTTCTCTCAGGGCCCAAGTCACAGAAAGAAGAGTACGTTTTGCTTTGGGAACAAGGGTGGGGCTGGACCAATGCCTTCATTCAGAGCTGCACGCTCAGGAGAGGGGGCTATTTACCCTGGGGTCACACAACAGGGATGGTAACCTGCCTATCCAAGTCCTCCTCTCCCCCTCGCTTACCCTGGGGACACACCATTGACTGCAGCAGGATTACTGCTGATTTACACCGGGGTGAGTGAGAGGGGCAGACAGTACATGCCACGTGACAAGGGGCTTGGAGGTTCCTATAACAATCACAATTATTATCAGTGACCCTATGCACTTATACAGCACCTTTCACTGGAGGATCTCAAAGCACTTTCCAAAAGTGGATATTAATGCTGCTGGTTTATAGATGGGGAAACTGAGGCCCAGGGTGGCTAGTGACCAAGGTCACCTGGTGAGTCAGCGGCAGAGCAGAGAATAAAGTCCAGCTCTCCAGATTCCCAGTCTCCTGCTGTAACCTCTAGGCTGCACGCCCCAGGAGCACACATGTTATCCGTAGCTCTCTGTTCTGCGGGATGGATGTGCAGTGCAAGCGAAAGGAGCGAGGGATATGCACTGAAGCAGGGGGCATAAAGAGTTAAATGCCCCCCTTCGAGGGGAAGTTCCTCCTGCCCTGCCCTGTCTCAGCCCTGCTCTCTGCATCCTACGTCACCCCACTCCTCACCCAGCCCACTGAGTCACAGCACGGACTGTGACAGTGCCAGGCCAGCTGGGATGCAGAGGGGCTGGGGCTCCCAGTAATCCCTGCTCCTTATTACAGCGTGGTAAATATTTATACAATAGCAAAACATCCCTGGACATCCTTCCCCCCACGAGCGGCAGCCTGCACAGCTGCCCGTGAGAGAGGGCCAGCTCACGGCATGCACACAAACCCACACAGATCTACACAGACAAACGCACAGGCGCACACAGAGACAGACAGACACATGTGCAGGGCCACAGCTCGCTGGCCAAGTTCTCTGTCCCCCAGGGTCCTCTCAGCTTCAGAGGCGAGAGCCAGACGCTGCTGGGGTGGCAATGACTTCATGGGCTCTTCCGGTGGGAGCCTCCGTGTGTGGACTCAGCCCTCTCCGGGGGGTTTAAGGGCCTGAGGCTGGAGATGGCGCCCAGCCAGCCAGCGTCGGGGGGGATCAGTGGGAGAGCGGACAGGGCTGGAGCTCCAGCACCAGTCCTGCCTCAGACAGGATGATGCTGGGGAAAGGCAGCGAGGCCTCCCCCCTCCTGCAGCTCACTGAGCAGCTCAGCCAAACAGCTGCTCTGACCTCCTGGCTGTGTTATGCTACAAGGCTGCTGAGAATAGCAAGCCAGGCTAGCTGTGGGCTGGCTGCTGGGCACCGTGCCTGTCCCAACCCAGAGCTCAACGGGGGCCCCGTGTTAGAGGGGCACTACTTCCTTCCTAGCCTCACGACCATAATCATCACACTGATGGGGGGCCATCACCACCACAAACTCTCCCTCACGTGGGAGCAACGAAAAAAAGTGTCTCTGCCTACAAGTCGCCCCGATCCCTGCAGGAGCTTCCAAATCCCAGCCCAGCCTGACTGGAAAGTATTCATGTCTTTGAGCTATACACAATCACAAACCTTGTTAGGACTGATAGGTGTGCTATGCACCCTTCTTTCAGGCTAGATGGTGGGAGCAATTAAACATCCCTTTATGTAGTGATAGCTAGACACAATAAAAGCCACTGCCCAAGGTAATGGTCATATGACAAGGCCTGGTCAAAAGTTAAGCCATGTGGGCTGAGTGGTTCCCCAGGGACTGATTTAAAACACAGGGGCTGGGGGATTGTTTGGCAAACCATGGGTGTTAGAAGGAGAAAGCCACAGCGAGAGAAGCAGTGGTGAACATGGCCTGCAGAGACCGGCCTGGAAATGGTGAGCAAGGAAACTGCCTGCTGAGAATTATTCCTACTGTGTACAGGGGAACAGGACTCGGTGTGCATTTTTTACAAATAAACAGGAATGGCACCAAAGAATATCCCTGACTCATATAATCAATTTCTCCTCCTAATGGAAACAACCCGGCAAGGCTCCCAATATTGACTAACTGCTCTGGCCAAAGGGGCAATAGTATCACTCCAGCCTCTCTAAATATTACAGGTGGCTCCCCAAATCCCTGCCCTGTGTGTGGATCCCCCCAAATAACCCCACCCCTGAGTTCTCTTCCTAAATACTATCCCAGCGTGCTGCATTCCAGGGCATCATCACCCCTTGATCCCCTTCCCACCCCCCCACAGTAACATTTCTGGGGGAGTCGTCCAGCCTCAGCCAATCTGAAGCCACTGGATTGTGCCTAGAATCCCCATGCCTCCTCCCCAGTCCCCACTCTCCCAAGGCCTCCTAGAGTCTCCAGCCACCCTGGGTGCCAGCTGTCAGGAGCAGACAATGCCCAGGGGCACCGTGTCTCCGCTCTGGTTGGCGTCACTCCTTTCATACGCCCCACGGTGAGCGCTTGCTGGGCTGAGGCCATATGGGGCTCTCTGCATTAGCGATGCCACCAGTGGGGAATCATCCCCCTGCAAAGGAATGATCCCTGGTTCCCAGCTCAAGCAGCAGCCAAGGGGCAGCCTTTGGTGCCCACAGCTCCATTGCAACACAGAGGCGTGACCCATGGAGACTACAAGGCCCAGCATGCAGTGCTGTGTCTGACTTCCCACGACCTCTGCTGAGCGCGCGCGGAATGCTGAGGACTGTAGTCTCCATGGGCTGCACCTTCCTATTGAACAAGAGGGCTGTCCCAGTGGCTCCGTTTCATGCCAGCGACAGTGGGGCAGCCCATGGCCCGGTTATACACTGCTGGTGAGTGCTTCCTGCCCTAGCTATTGGGCTAGAATGGTTGCAGAGGGTGTGTGTGGAGGGGGATAATCTTTATGTCCCGGCTTCCTTTCCTTTTAATGGTGAATCAGACAAATGGGGGCCCAGGAGGACACCCCAGATCGGCGCTGGGCTTCGCAGATCAATACCATGACTCCCACCCCACCTGTGTCTGCACGCATGAGACTGCTCAACTCGTGTCGCAGATGAGCCCACCTCAGCACCAAGAGTCTCGTGACTAAAGCTGCTCTACCCCATCCTTTTATCCAGGCCTCTGAGCCAGAACTCTGGAAAGCCCCCCACTCCCCTCTCCCCCCCACACCCGGCTGGTGTGTACCCTTCCCCTCCTCCACCCGATGTGCGTGCATGCAGACACACACACACAGCCCTGTATCCCAGTCTGCTGGTGACTCATACAGCCAGCAAGCATGGCCTCATAAACCACAATGAGGGAAGACGCGGTTACCTTGATACCCCCCAGCCTGATGGAATCAGCTGTGAGGCTGGGCATGCATCTGCAGTAACACGCTGTCTTCTGCAAACCTGCCAGAGCGAAGCCAACTGCGGGCACCACCCCTCCCATTCTACCTGGCACCGAGAGCGTAAAGGACTCGGCCATGGTCACATAGCGAGGCCCCGACAGAACCAGCAACAGAGCCCAGGTGTCCTGAGTGTGGGGCCCCGTTGTGCCAGGTGCTGTACGTACACACACACACACACACACACACACATACACACACACAGACAGTCCCTAAAGTGCTCACCATTCAAGTGGACAAGACAAAGGGTGGGAGGGGAAACTAAGGCACAGAGCAGGGTCGTGACTTGCCAAGGTCACCCAGAAAGTCAGTGGCAGAGTTGGAAATTGAACTCAAGTCTCATAAAACCCAGCCCGACACCCTTCCCACTCGACCACGTCGCCTTCCCAAACCAGGTGCGGACCCCCGGTGATTCCACAGTGCGAGCCCAGCCCCTGGAGCAGTGCCATGTAGGCCAACAGCGAGGCCAGACACTGAAGCATTGCTAACGAGGTTGCGGGATAGGCTTGGGGGGGGGGGGCTGTCCCTCTCTGCACTGGCCAGTCCCCAATAGTTTAGGCCTTCGGGAAAGGCAAAGACAAAGATGATAAGAAGACTGCCCCGCATGGAAAACCCCGATCCCTCTCAGCATCTGCCCAGAAGCCAAGATAGGAAGTGCTCATGGGCACCCCATGGGCCCTACCTCCATCCTCTGAGAAATACCTTGCACTAGGCCTCGTAGCGAGGAGCCTGCACCAATGGCTGGCAGCACGGGGGGCACCCGGGCTCCTTTCACGCTGACGGATACCCTGCAGCGGGGCGTTAGTCTCCCCTCCTAGTGCCAGCGGCACTGGGGGCCCCTCTATCCAGTCTGACCTCCCAGTGCTGGAGGACTGGGCCTGTCATGAATTTCTGGGGATGAGCCATGCTGGGTGCAGAGCATGTGCCAGCATCATCAGGCAAGACGTTAGCTAGCTGGGTTTACAACAGATGGGCGGGGAGTCTCTCTCTGCCACCATCTATCGCCTCTACTGAGGGCCCGGAGGGAAACCCACCCCTCTGAGCAACGTAGTTATACCAACGCTATGTCAACAGGACAGCTTCTCCCATTGGCGCAGACAGAAACACTACAGCTGCAGCACTGAAAGCGTAGACAAGCCCAGAGCCTCTCTGCTAGTCCATTTGGCAGGGGCCAGGGCAGGATCGGAGCCCCACGGAGCTCTGATCAATCTAGCTTTCAATGCCTGAAGCAGTCAGCCTTCTGCCCCCCTCCCCTTGCGCTTGTACCTTGTGTGATGTTGCACTCCATATGCTTTATGGAAATATGCTTATGAATATGACATAACTGGAATATGCTTTATGCTAAATACCCCTTGTTTGGTGTCATTAGAGAGCTTGTAATCTACTAAATGTGTTCATCCTATTTGTTTGCATGTATTATTTCTATATCTGGAGTTAGGAGGATAAGATATAAACTTGTATCACTGATGTAAACATATTAAGTGGAGGCCATTAAGGGTGCTCCAGAAACAATCAATTGTAAATGGCCTTAGTTACTTGAAAGTCTTCCTGTGTACCTGTGGGCCAGCCCATGGGGAATGGAGACTAGGGGTCTTACAGTGACATGTGACTATGTCACCTGATAATGAAATCCATCTTAAATCCAGTACTTTTCCATTTAGAAGGAGGGATGGGCACCCAGAGAGACAAAAGATTCCCGCCTTGTGCCAAAGCTATAAAAGGGGGTGGAGCAGGACAAAAGAGGTAGCCAGTCATGAGAAAACCCCTACTTACCACCTGAGATGTCTGCTGGAACTAACAAGGACTGTACCAGGGGAAAGGATTGGGCCCAGACTAGGGAAGAGTCTAGTCTGTGAAAGAAGCTTATTGGAACATTTCTGAGGGTAAAATTTACCTGTAATCAGTTTCTTAATGTGTTAAACTTAGACTTCCATGTTTTTGCTTTCTTTTGCTTGGTGACTTACTTTGTCCTGTCTGTTATTACTTGAAACCACTTAAATTCTACTTTTTATACTTAATAAAATCACTTTTGTTTATTAATAAACCCAGAGTAAGTGATTAATACTAGGGGAGCAAACAGCTGTGCATATCTCTCTATCAGCAATATAGAAGGCAAACAATTTACGAATTTACCCTGTATAAGCTTTATACAGAGTAAAACGGATTTATTTGGGGTTTGGATCCCATTGGGAACTGGGTGTCTGGATGCTGGAGACAGGTCTATCAGTGTTATAAAGGAAGGACAATTTACGAATTTACCCTGTATAAGCTTTATACACAGTAAAATGGATTTATTTGGGGTTCAGGCTCCCAGAAAGGCTGAACATTGGGCGCTGGAAAAGTCCCTGTTAACTGAGAAGCCCCTGGGCTGAGTGAATCTCAGTTTCAGTGAACTGCAGAGGGGCGTGGCCCAACCTCGGGGTCTGTGCTGAAGCTGACTGGAATGTCTATCTCAGCAAGACAGAAGTGGAGGGGTGCCTGTTCTGGCAGGAGGGTTGTTCTCAGTGGTATCCCAGCTCATCAAGTGACAGTCTCGAGGGGTGTCTCTCCGACCGAACCCATCACACCTTGTCCAATGTATAAAGAAGCCGTGTATGGCTAATGATCATCCGTCTTTTCCAGGTCTAGCCTGCAGGTCTCTATGGCTGACCAGAGAGCTGGGAGGGGCGTGCCATTAGAATGACCAAAAAAGTGAATCTGAGGGGGGAAGGGAAACTATTTTCATTCCAACTCTTCCTTTGCCGTGTGCTCCTGTTAATGCCTGTTTAACCCGCCCGGGGAGAAAAGTGAGCCATGCAGAACTCTGCCCCAGGGGACAAAGTAGCTCTGCAAAAATCTTGACAGTCAGCTGGTGTGCCGGAAGATGCAGGACCAAGCCCTAGGAAGCCACCAGCAAGAGCTGTGGCTTTGCATCCAGGTTACAGCAAATTGTCCACCGTATTCTTCCTATGAGAAAACGGGGAATCTCCCCGTGGACCCGACCAGCTGCGTGCTGGGTTCTGCTACTCTGGAGGGCGGGGGGTGAGCACCCGCAGCACAAGACTCGCACCCGTAGCAAGCATAGGTTTGAATCCCACCAGAGCAAATCCAAGCCTTCCTCCTGCAGTGACGGGAGCAATCAGATTGGCCAGGAGCCAGTCGCTGTGCAGGGATCAAGGTCCTGCTGCTGCTGTGACACTAACCTGCTGCCCCCCCTTCCCTGGAAGCCATGGCCTTGGGGTGCACCCCAAGGCCCAGCATGGCCTTTGTCCCCACACTTTGGTTCTCACTCAAACTGCCAGCGGCCCTCCCTGTCCTCCCCCCGCCCAGCTGGAACACTTGGTAGCGGAGCTGCTTGCGGTTGAATGGACAGGGTGATGATATTGGCGAGGGCGGCTCGGGAAGGCACCGAGACACCCAGCATGAATATTTCAAGGCATCGGAGCAGCCAGCTCATGCGGAAGGAGCCGGGCTCGTCTCAGATCGGCTTGGCATGGAACAGGGTGATTGTGTTACGGCCACGATTATGGAGCTCACGCACCGAACCAGAGAGACGCCCGCCCCTGCCGGAACCCATGGCATCCCCCACATTCTGCTGTCGCAGCTCCTAGCCGAGGGGAAGCAACCAGGGATTTGTTCTGATCTGCTAGGTTCAGGCAGCCTCCGCGTGGCTCCTACAGGCCCCTTGGGTTGCCCTAGGAATAGTGACAGGCTCCGGAGCAGGGGCTGCCTTTTCATTGCGTGTGTGCAGCACTAGCGCCAAAGGAGCGTCATCACTGCCTGAGCCTTCTAGGTGCTGCTACTATAAAAACAATTCATTCATGGTTCCTTTTATCCGGGAATTCAAAGCACTTTCCGAGCTCACAGCTTCCCTGGGAAGCAGTTAGGACTGTGTGTGCACTGCTATTGGATTGTGTATGCACTACACTGTGTGCACTACAGTTGAACTGGGGCATACGCTTGTCTGACAACAGTGAGGTTCCAATCAGGAAGCTGTTCACCTCCTGAAAGATCAGTAATAGGGAGGTTTGGCAGAACATCAATGAATCAAACTGCACAGGCAACTGCTGCCTCCTGATTGGCTGCAGCTGATTTCTCTGAAAAGGCATATTCACCTCTAATGAGCCAATCCGATGGTGCATGCAAATCTCTGCTACCTGACTGGTTCAGAGATTAACGACAGCTCTTTTCCCAGCCTTCTCCTTTGGAATGTCATTGTCAGAGGGAAAAAGTGTTACCAACTGGAAAACCACAGTCATCGTGGAGCGAGTTTTCCGATGTACCCGTCCTGACTCCATGCAGCCAGCTACGGCCTTCAGGTTTAATCAAACATGATTTATGCGCCTGAAATGTCCTTACATTGACTTTGGGAGTTGTACATCTTAGTGTTCACCTCAGCAGAAACCAGTATCTGCTCCCTGCTTGGATTTAGATGGGGAAACGAGAGGCCAGCAAGACTAAGGGGAATGTTTTAAATACGGCAGGGCCTCACGTTAGCCACCCAGAACCCGAGGGACCCACAATCAGCAGCCACTGTGGAACTGTACCTGAAAGTGACTAGTCCAACCTCCCCAAGCGAGCCGTGGCAGAGGTGGGGATAGAACCCAGGAGTCCTGGAGGCTGGTCCCTAAGTTCAACCATTCGAACACACTCCCCCTACAGCAGAGAACTATGGCTCTGCCCCAAAACTGTGCCCAAGGACACCAGCGTCTGTCCCTCTGTGCCACTGGGGAATGCTATGGTGGAGAAACGTCTCCCATCCCTGAGTCAGAGGGAAACATCCTCTTGAGGGTGGATTGTAGGCGAGTTCAATGCCTGGGGGAGCAGATGTGGGCTCTTGTCCGGGGAGGGGCAGGCTGGGAGGGCAGAAGGGGTACGGAAGTGGATGCTGCAGTTAGACGGGTCAGGTCCAGGGCTGGGCACTATGAGTAGGTTTGATGAAGAAGGTCCAGAAGATTTGGGCCAATGGGGAATTGCAGCAGCTGGGCCTTGCCCAGAAGTGGGGGTCAGCGCCCGGGGCTGCGCTCCCACATTTCCCCAGTATGGCAGGTACATGCCTGTGGGGCTAGCAGGAGGAGGAGACATGGGCCTGGGTTTCTAGCATCACAAAGTCCCAGTGCTGGGGCGGTTTGGATTCAGAGCCTACAGATACAGGAGGTGCTAGAATCTCGCAGGGGTTGTGGGTGTTGAATCCATGGGTCTGGGCTTGACCAGTCTCTGGAAGCCGGAATGTTGCAGCTGTAACTGACCAGGACAAAGGCTGCCCCTGTCCAGCTGTAGTGCATTACAGAGCCATCAGACGCATCCCAGCCTCCCACAGCTCAGGCCTCTGGCCAGAGCCCAGCAAAGCATGGAGACACTATTTTTTCCATTCCCAGCACCTTCAGCTGTGTTGCGGCCTGGCGAGGCAGGCTTTGCCCAGTCACCCTCTCCTCAGGGGGCGCAGCGAGAAAAGCAGAAACGCTGCAGTAGTGTCCAGAAAAGGGAGTCACCTCCAGGGAAAGAAAGGGAGACCTGGCAGCTGATCTCTGCAGGGCTTCAGTCCCTTATCATCACCCAGCCCCAGGCCAGAACCAACATGTGGGCAGCCCGGCAAATCCTGCCCAGGGTCCCCTCCCCATACGGGCCTGCCCCTGTGGGGACGCTGCTGAGTGGTAGGTGACTACAGAGCTGGGGGAAGGTATCGCCCTGATGCCATGTGACCAGGAGGGGAACCCTTAGGGACTAATGAGCTGCTGTGGAGCAAGTGTGAAGTGTTATAAAAGTCCCCAAGGGGCGCCTAAATGCACAGGAAATTGCTGCCTGTAAGTCACCCCTGGGCTGGGGGCTACTGATGGCAGCACAGGCCCCGCCCACAGGATGCTTGGTCCTGGCACCTGCCTCAATCAAGCAGCCTGGCTGCATGACACAGAGAAACCCCAGCGCCGCTGACCACATGGGGACAGTCCAGTCCAGCCACAGCCTTCCACTCTGGGGAGCTTGGCATGGCTGGGACTGACGCTGCAGCTGGGAGCTGTGCCTTCTGCCGGGAGAGCAGCGCCTATGAATCCAGATCACTCCTCCCTGGGCAGAGGAGTCAGCACAGAGTCTAGGCACCATTTCTCCAGCCTATGCACCACTTAAGTCGTGCTTCGGCCCAGCTTAAGTGTGAGCCTGTCTCCTGGTGTATGCACTACACTGGGCCTTAGACAGGCCCGTTGGCAAAGGGCTGTGTCTGCCCCAGGTGTTCCCTGCACAAGCAGCCGGCCGTCCCCGCAGGGGCAGGCTGGGGAGTGAGGAGGAGTATGGGCAGGAGGAAGAAGTGGCAGGTGTGGTTTGGACGAGAGCCATCCAGCTGGGGCAAATCAAGTGGGGAGTTTGGGGGGCAGGGAGCTGAACCCAGCACAGCTACAGGTATGGGGGAGAGGGGGAATGGGGTGAACCCCTTTGAGCTCCCCTGGTATCAATGCAGGCCGAGAAACACCTCAGGAGCTCCGATTTAATGGCACCCCTGCAGACTTGGCTCTCAGGTGTGCATGGGATGGGTGCGGGCGGGGGAGGGCCTGAGGAAGAACGGCTGCTGAGAGTGAGCTGTCATTGGGAAGTGGACCGCTCTGATGGCTGATTGGTGAGTAGCTGACCCAGGGGCAGCCTTGCCCGGGGATGGTGCAGCTGAACCGGGAGAATGGGCAGGAAAGGCACTTGGGTTTTGCCCTGCCCCTCTGCATGGCCATGCCACATGCTGCCTCACCCAGAAAGAATCCGGGCAGCGCCTGGGGGTTGGAAGCAGCATTGCACAAAAATAATCAGTGTGTGTTAGCCATGTGGCAGCCCTGCATCACACAGAACCCTCACTAGGCACAGAATGCAACCCACACACGTATGCAGAACATTCTCACACGAGTGTGCAGGCACCCCCCCTTCACATTCACCCAGACACACACGTGTGCAGACCCTCTCACACACAGGTACACACACACACACAGAGCACACGAGTGCCTGCACACACACACACACACACACACACACACACACACACACACACACACACACACACTCACATATAAGCTTTCGTGGCTCATCAGTTCTGCGGTGGAGCAGTTTCATGGCGAAATGCAGCCAGGTCATTATTGATTCCTGGCTCTGGAAAAAATCAAGACCACAAAGGATGCTGAACTGTCTGTTTTGTAAACGTCAGCTGAAATGTACAAGGCTCCCCAGAGAGCTGGAGATCTGAATCCCCCACCCCTGCCTCCTACACACACACATACACACACACACACACAGAGTATGCAGGCGCACAGAGCAACGCAATCACATCTACACAGTCGCAGGAGGTCACCCTCCCACCTCCAATCTCCTGAGGTTTAAACTGCAGCACTCAGCGAGCACGCCCATCTCCTGCAGTCAGCGCCACTCTCCAGCTGAGGGGTGGAGGTTAATTAACCCAGCGAGTGCTGAGCCTTACAATGATCAATAGGATTGGGGGCACCTTCCCAAGGCTTCAGCGAGGGTCCAGCGGAGGCGGGAGAATTAAAGGGTTAATCGGAGAGCCCCTGACTCTGCACTAATATCTGCACTGCGCTGTGACCTACTGCCCTACAAAATCTCGCTTCGGCATCACATCCATTTCCATTTCCCCCCCCAA
This sequence comes from Terrapene triunguis, assembly GCF_002925995.2. Classification (NCBI taxonomy): domain Eukaryota; kingdom Metazoa; phylum Chordata; order Testudines; family Emydidae; genus Terrapene; species Terrapene triunguis. Next base: position 1,365,499 of record NW_020664542.1, on the reverse strand, counting down.
CGTATTAGCAGCCCAATCTCAAGGTGGCTAATGGCCCCATTTCGAGTGCTCTGCTTCTGCCTGGTGCACTATTGCCAATGGGAGACATGATGGGGCACAGCTGGGGAAGTCACAACATCTTACTGATTCCAGGTCACAGTCAGCAGGGGAAACATTAAAGGCAGGATCCTGAATTGGATTGGTGGCCTGGAGTGCTCCAGGACAGTACAACACAGGCAGGGCAGCTCCCCCACCGCCACCAACATGCCAGAGCTGGAGGGAGTAGCTGGAGGTGTGAGAGAGAAGTCTGGCTTCCATGGCCCTGTGCCCGCCCTGCAGGCTTCGATTACAAGGTCTGCGGGGCAGGGATGGCGTCTCTTCCATGTTCTGTACAGCACCGTGCACGCGCCCATCCTCGGCCTCTCTGCTGAGGTGCCCCAGGATCCCCCAGGATTTGGACTGGGATCATGCACCCATGTCACCAAGGCCGGGCATCACAGGAAACAACTGTCAGGCACTACCAGCCTGGGCTGCCTTGGGAGCAGTCACCTTGGGCATGAATGTAGGACCATCCCCCCTCTGGCTCTCATATGCCCCAGAGAGATGCCACTGTCAGACCTAGAAGATCAGCAGATCCTGCAGGTCTCTGGCATGACTGTGCACCTGGGCATGCAGTACTGCTGACTCAAATTATACTGCACCTGGCCCGTCTGGAAGGGTCCTGGGCGGCCCCAGCAGAGCTTCTGCTGCTGCTAATGGCACAGTCCAGTGGTCACAGATCTGACGCTGCTCAAAGGTCAGTTCAGCACCCACCCGTTTGGATGCTCCTCCGAGCCTCTCATGGAACAAAGCTCCAGATCTGGCCACAACTCCTGCAAGGAAAACCTTTAGCACCTCTGCTCCTGGTTCCATCCAGAGCCCGGGAGGAGAGAGCCCCAGGAACCGAGGGTCGCTAGGCTCAACCCAGGAGGCTTGAGGTTCCACCACTGAGTGGGAGCGCTCTGGGGCTGGGTGGGAAAAGGGGCAGGGAAGGGAAGCACGGCTAACTCACGGACTCCACAGCAAGCCCGGGTTTCTGCATCTGAAGCAAAGCAGCTGATCCGCAGGGCCGGATTGTCAGTGGCAAAGAGAAGACTCTCGACAGAGCGTGCTCCCCCCAACTCAGCTCGCGTCACTCAGACTGTGTCCTCAGAGAGAGCCATGTCCCAGTACAGGAGAGGGGACATTTGTCTCAGACTATTTACGGGCCCTAGTGAGGCGCCTGTGGTTAAAGGGGATGGCTGTATCGGGATGGCTGGAAGGACTGCTAGAGAGTCATGGTTTAATCGGCAAACTGGCTTTGTCATTGACTGGGTCTGTCTTAGCATTGATCGTTTTGGAGGATGGGGGCGGCACACGTGTTTCACAGCCCCGGATAATCACCATATGAGAACAGCCCCCTAGCGCTTTTTGTTGCTAGATCTTCAAGCGCTTTACAAAGGTGACGGGGAAACATAGGCGCAGAGTGGTGAAATGACTCACCCAAGGCTATGCAGTGGGTCAGTGGCAGCGCCCGGTGAGGAACTCAGGTCACCCGATTCATTGTCCCATGCCTTGTCCACTAGACTTCTCTGCCTCCCCGCTACGTAGTTCTGAGCTGGACCCTGCCTCTGGTGTTCCCAAACGCTATTGACAGACCCCCCAAGAAGGCTCAGGATGCCGGGGGTTAGGGGGATGGTTAGACTCCCTCCTGGCTTCAGTGAAAGGAGCGAGTCGGAGCAGAACAAAGCCCTGCAGCGAGACATGGACCGTCAAGCAAAGCCATCCCCACCTCGCCAGCGCGCTCTCAAAGGGAGCGTGCAGTCAGCCAGGTCTGCCGGGCCCTAGGCCCCAAACCATGCGATTCCCGTAGTACAGGGGCTCTCAGAGCCTCGGCAAGGCTGGACTTAAGGCGGCTTTCTCCTGATAGCTGGGCACTTGGAAGGAGAAGGAGAAAATGAATCCCATCTGTGTGAGGAGGGAAACCCACCGGTGAGCAAAACAGCAAAGCAAAGCTGAGCAAGGCAGCAGGAAGTGACCCTGGGCATGGGAACCACAATGAGCGGGGGCCGCTTTTCTCACTCGGTGCAAAGGAAGCTGCAAAGGCGCTGTCTGTTGGATGCACCTTCCCACTCGATCCGTCTAAGCAGCTTATCGGACGGTCCATGCTCCCGCTGACGGCTCAGCATCAAGCTGCTATGAAGTGTCACCTACACAGAGGGCTTGGTCTTGGCTCCTCTCTGCACCTTGGCTTCCAGCCAGCCAGCCATGTGAATCTCTGCACACCAAGATTGCAAGGGGTGAGTCCCTCCCCTTCCGTGTTACCTGACTCCATGCGCTGTCCCGTGCATGAACCTGCACTAACTAGGCTTCTGCATCTGTCACATCATGGCATTTGAGCTTGTGTTTGCACAGGACGATCTGAGACCAAACAAAGCCAGTTCATTAATGATCTGGAGGATGGCGTGGACTGCATTCTCAGCAAGTTTGCAGATGACACTAAACTGGGAGGAGTGGTAGATACGCTGGAGGGTAGGGATAGGATACAGAGGGACCTAGACAAATTAGAGGATTGGGGCAAAAGAAATCTGATGAGGTTCAACAAGGACAAGTGCAGAGTCCTACACTTAGGATGGAAGAATCCCATACACTGCTACAGACTAGGGACCGAGTGGCTAGGCAGCAGTTCTGTAGAAAAGGACTTAGGGGTTACAGTGGACGAGAAGCTGGATATGAGTCAACAGTGTGCCCTTGTTGCCAAGAAGGCTAATGGCATTTTGGACTGTTTAAGTAGGAGCACTGCCAGCAGATCGAGGGATGTGATCATTCCCTTCTATTCAACATTGGTGAGGCCTCATCTGGAGTACTGTGTCCAGTTTTGGGCCCCACACTACAAGAAGGATGTGGAAAAATTAGAAAGAGTCCAGCGGAGGGCAACAAAAATGATTAGGGGGCTGGAGCACATGACTTATGAGGAGAGGCTGAGGGAACTGGGATTGTTTAGTCTGCAGAAGAGAAGAATGAGGGGGGATTTGATAGCTGCTTTCAACTACCTGAAAGGGGGTTCCAAAGAGGATGTATCTAGACTGTTCTCAGTGGTAGCAGATGACAGAACAAGGAGTAATGGTCTCAAGTTGCAGTAGGGGAGGTGTAGGTTGGATATTAGGAAAAACTTTTTCACTAGGAGCGTGGTGAAGCACTGGAATGGGTTACCTAGGGAGGTGGTGGAATCTCCTTCCTTAGAGTTTTTAAGGCCCGGCTTGACAAAGCCCTGGCTGGGATGATTTAGTTGGGGATTGGTCCTGCTTTGAGCAGGGGGTGGGACTAGATGACCTCCTGAGGTCCCTTCCAACCCCAATATTCTATGCTTCTATGAGTCTATGATCTCATGGCATCCACCATCCAGAAGCAAAGGTGCCACAAAGAGACCAGGACTCCTGCTATTTTGGCCCCACAAATGGCTCCATGAGCCATGAAACTAGCCCGTAGGAAGCACCACAATACCAGGGCCAGATTCATACCTAGGGCAGACATAAAATGATGTGGCCCCATCACCGAAGGGCTTACAACCTAGTACAGACCAGAGGGTGGCCCTATGGATCAGGATGGAAGAAAGAGAGATTGTTATTATTACTTACAGTTTTCAGTACTTATTCAAACATTCAAGAATTAACAGACCCAATGGAGTTACTCCTGATTTACATGGGGGCGAGTGAGGGGGGAATCGGGCACAGGAGTTACTCCTGATTTACACGGGGGCGAGTGAGGGGGGAATCGGGCAC